>NC_142200.1:41524719-41835433 GCF_049639895.1 Pseudopodoces humilis
ACAGAAGGAAAAAAGACTGATCACCTTTGCAAATGCTTTACTGGTGCAAGTGGAAACACTGACAGAAAAGGGACAGATAGGTTATTTTTATATTGCTTATTGTATGTTCTTTACAAGGTCACCTTGGCTGTTAGTACAGCTGTTAAACACAAGTAATTATAATTTTTATAAAATAAGGTAGCTGTATCTCGCAGCTGAATTAGAATTTATAAAGTACTTACATTTTGATAGAAGGTACTGCATGACTGCATTTTTATTGTTGAACCCTAATTACATATATCCGTCTATAGTTCAGTTTGTATTTTTTCCAAAGCACCCTATGGCAAATACCTGTCTGGCATTCCCTTCATAAAACTGCCACTAATTAAAGTGGATTTTGCAAACAGAAGATCCAGAAACATCATTATCCAAACCCCGTGCTGCCTTTGATTTTTATGTTCAAAACAGAATTATAAGCACTAGGTTCTCTTCCTTCCAAAAAATTTGCACTATTTCTTCTGAAATTACCAGACTGACAAATTAATTCTATTATATATCCTCAAGGTGGTTTTCTTTGAAAAAGTATGTTATTGCACTGCTTCGCTAAATAATCTTATGTTCGAGCTAAACCACAGAGAAATGGACCACAGAAGTCTGGTCTGCTTTAGTGAGTGTATTTTTTTCTGTACGTAAACTTCTTCCAAGGATTCCAAGGTGCCTGGGAGGAACTTACCTCTTTAGAATCCTGAGAAGGTGACCCAGTCTATAGATTCCTTCTATTGGTTCTCATGTTCTTCACAAACAAGTACTGAAATGGCATGGAAGTAGAGGAAGCATGTGAGAAAACCACCCTAAAAACAGAGCTGCAACTTAAAAAAAAAATAATGTCTCTGTTTCATTATTAGAAATAATGTGAAGAAAGAATAATAAAAGCCAATCTTCTTGACAAAAGCTTAAATTTCAAATTCCACTACATTATTCTGCAAGTCTGTTAAAAATTTCTGTGCATTATATTTTGGAAGTAATAACAAACACAATTGGTTATTTTTTGAAGAACTGGTTTTTCAACTACATATACAAGCATATCTGTGTTTTCACAGGCTTAAATAGTAGTTTGAGTCCACTGTTTTATCTGATATACTGACTGACTGTATTTGCACTCAAGATCAAATCTACTGCTGCTCAGGGAACATTAAGAAATTGTGTACTTTTTGTATTTTTGTTGTGTGAAAATTCTATGAAAACTATAAAATTTCTGTTAGCAATAAAAATTGATTTCTGTAGTGAAATCCAGAAAAAAGGGCATTTATTTGTTGGTGGTGCTGTTGATTGCACCAATGTTCCTTAATCTGTGTGTAGAAAGCACTCTTTCAAAGAAATAAAATGTATTTTATAGATGAGTTAAAGATAAGGAAGGTTAAATTACTGAAGTTTGGAGCACTCATTTGTATTGATTGAATGTGCCCGTCCTTCATTCTAATATGGGTTTATGGATTCATTTCCTCTTATGGAGCATTAAGTCAGAGCTTTAAAAGCTTTCCAGTGTACAAAGTCTGGTACAGACAATGTCAAATTCAAAGAGAAAGGTTTTTGGTTTGAGTCATTTCTTCAGAAAAGTTTTAAAACTCACAAGTATCCTAGACACTGAGCTGGGATGAAGTATGTGAGGAAAAACTCATCAAATATTTTAGAGTCTGTCTTTCAGGGTCAGATAGGTTTTTATGAGTTTGTCGGGGAAGAGGTGATCCAAAGGCCTAGGCTAGATACGAGACAGATCACAGTCTAGATCCAAAATAACACTTTCTTCTGCAGACTGTGTTGCAGTTTGATCATTCCAGGCTTTCTAAGATTTTGTTTAAGAAACAACATGAAACACTTAAATATTTTTAATCCTCAAGCTACAATGTCAGTTCCACTTTAAATTAAATTGTACTGTTTCACAGTACAGTGCATCACTATGCTGAGGCACGCTCTAAACCGTGGAAGAAATGGGAAAAAAAAGACCCACGAAACCCCTCAGGGGATGCCAGATTGCAGTAAATCAAGGAGTCAAGCTCTAACAAAATTCACGCAAATTAAAAATTAATAGCTGATCATTTAAGAATCAAAAGTAAGAAAAAGTTTTAAATTAATCAGCATACCAAGAAAGCATCTCTTTAGCAGCAGTTGCCCCCAGGTCATAGAGACACAAGGGGCTCCAGGCTCTGGAGTGCCCTGGCTGCCAACTGGCACCAAGTGGCTGCACACTGAGCCTAAGCCAGCTCATTCCATCTCCAAGTGCTCCCCATAGCATCTTGCAGTTGCTGACATTTTTGTCTTCTCCTGCTATTTCTCTGTGTCAGTGCTATAAAAGAAATATGAATACATAACTTTCTGACTGACAGTTACATTTGGGAAACATATTTGCCTACATTTTGTGAGATGCCTCTGTAGTTTAATGAGGTAAGTACAAATAAAATAATATTTTCCAAGCTGAAACTGAACATCTATCATAAAAGTACTCTCTTTTGGCTCTAGCTGGTGAGAAAAAATGCAAGCACATATTCAGAGCTGGAAAAAAGTGACATATTTTAAACTTCAATCATTACACCAGTTTACTCCCATGAAAGTTTTTCCTCTTAATTTAATTCAACAAGATTTTAAAAGTACTGAGGGGCCAATAATGCTGCACTTTATTGTCACCTTGAAAGATAAACCTTCTGTTTTTGTTTTTCATAGTTTTAAACACTTTCCCAGGAAAGTAACTATAAACATAGATGTTTATTCATTCCTTCTAAGAAACATCTTTTGATGGACGTTTCACATGACCAGTGTGATTGGGAAAGCGGTAACTTAATTATCCAATTGCTGGTTATTGTCAAGAATCTATAAATACTGGAGTCAGAAAAATAAAACCCTCTTTTTTCTATCACACCACGGAGACGTGTTTGTGTGAATCATTCCATGTCCTCTAATGACACTTTATAAATTTTAGTAACTCAGGATATTGAATTTCCTCTTTTAGCTCTAGTATTCCTCATTTTAGGCTTTAGCCTAATCATGTACCATACCCTTGTGTTGAAGACTTTACAAACACTACTCCTGAAAAATGCCTTGCCCAAAGGAAAACAGTATGTTAAAAAGTGGGTAGGGTAATACATTAGTCCCTTCTTCTACTACTTTGGCAGCTGGTCATTTTGGATTTGGCCTCTACATGATTTCTCTCTGCTTTTTTATTTTTTTTTGCTTCTTGATGTAGACAGGAATATGCTATTAGATGCCTTCTAGATAAAGGCTATTAGAGCACACAGCTTGCAAGGTGGGGAATAAGCAAGACACAATAAATTATTAAAAGTCAAAGTTGCCATACTAGGCAGTCTTTCCTATCCAAGGAGCTCCATCATTTTTAATTTATTATTATAACTTAGAGAGAGAAGAATGAAACCCAAGGATTTATTCGGTTGTTTATTTATTATTTATTTTGTATTTATATAAATCCTGAGCCTTCATCTATTTGGATCAAGAATACAATTTGTCTTCATGTTTGGTTTCTGTTTTTAAAAAAATACCATTTGAATCTGTAGAACAGCTATATTTTTAACTTTTTCTTGCATGTACTAGTGATACAATAGGCCCACTCTTACAAAATAATAAATAATTATTTTCTTCTCAGAACTATGTGTAATTAACAAACAGAACAGAAGACCTGGGAATTCCCTTGCTGATTTCACTGAATTCATATCTGGCCTTGAACTATTCCCCCCAAGCTGCAGAAAGCCACATTCGGATCATTCTTTTAATAAAGTCTGACCTGTTGCAAATGTTCCAGCCACAGCTGTGAAAAGACTTGAGCTTTTTCTATAGTGGAAGTTAACTGTGCTCTGATCTGGCCTTTTGTCTTAATGCTCATCCACATTCAAGCTCCTGAAATGGCATCAGGTAATAATTCTCACGTGCCAGTTATAGCTTCTCCTTACTCAGGCTACAACTTACTACTCTTCTGGAAAATAATCAAGTGAATGTGCTACAGTGTTAAGGCTGCTTTCACTGCTCTTCCCACAGTTCTGCATGTAGGAGAAACAGCTGGGATCACAGCTCAAACAATTGTCCAGAAAAGAGCTCTGAATCACCTCAGATTGAAAAATGTAACCACAGAATATGCTCTAAACATATACATGGGTATGCATGAAGACAGTGAGAACATCAGGTGTAGCAGTAAAGCAAATGGCTTGAGCTCAGATTGCACCTGGGCTTGGTTAGTCTGCGTGTGTGGTCCTAAGGGCCAATCATTCATATTAATCATGATGCCTAAATCAAGGAAGTTCCTTAGATCAACAGCTAACACATCAGCATAATTTCCACAGTATTCTCAAACCCCATGTTACTTTTGTCACAGCCTGCTCTGTGGTATTCCATACTTATTCACCATTCTGTTTCCTGCTCTTTAGTATAACTTACGCTGCCTCCTTTGATGTGCTCATTAGCAGACACAGAACATGCTGAAGTACGAGTTCAAGTAATTGCATTTTTACATGTAGGCAGTCTTTGACATTCCCTGTTTAGTGGAGTATTTTGAGAATTGGTGCACTGGGGTTTTTTTTGTGTTTCATTTGTCACCAAAATAGTTTTGAGAGAATAGAAAATAAAACTTGTATTCTCTGTCCTCTATATCTATGTATCTTCTGTATCTATATATTTCTGACATGAATCTAGAAGCCTGCAAAGAGAAAAAGTACCTTTTTTTGCCTACCTTTTACCTTTCAGAAAAGCAAAAATATTTTCTACTGCTGTCCATCATACTCCTAATAGTTATTCAGACAAATTTCTGCTTTCATGTTTGAGGCTTCTAGGGTTAGTAAAGAAGTGAAAGTGATAGTTCTAAAATGCTTTGGCCTGTTTTAGTAACTTACTTTCACTAAAAACCTGCAGTGAGTACAGTACAGATGGTGAATCTTTTCTTGTGTACCCTTGTAAATTAATCCAATAGCATAACACAATTTAAAAACATGATAATAGCAATGAAGGGGATCCCAAATAAAAATTCAGGGTAGGAATGCTAATTAAAATTAGAGTTGGCTCATGAAAAATATAAGCTCCAAACACTTTAGCTTTCTTAACTGGTATTGAGCTTTTAACTCAGTATTGAAGTTCTGAAGCTAAGTATTAAAGTTCTGGGTATTTTCAATAGCAGACATTCAGCTGCTGCTGCTGCTGCTGGAAGCAGAATGCAGGTGTAAGCACATCTCAATTGATTAGTGTGTAATTAATAATACAAAACAAGAACCATTCTATACAGTTTGCACTTAACAATCATAACTTGTATATAATTCCTATAAAACCTGCACAGTTTGTAAAATAACTCTGACTCTCACAGTACATAAGATGCCTCATGGGGTGCAAGTAATGGATTTTAATTGATTTGCTTTCTGGATAGATTCCATTTGGTCCATAAAATCTCAGACCCTGATGTGTATGATTTCAGCTCTCTCTCCCAGTAGTGTACAGCAAAGGTAACACAAAGTGTCAGGCCATATGCTTAAATACGTTTGCAGCTGAAATATTATTCCTGACGATTTCCAGGGGTTGGTTTGTTTGTTTGATTGGGGGGTTTTTTTGTTTTTCTTTTTTGTTTTTTTGCCTATATCAGTGCCTCACTTCCCTAGAAATCGGAGGCGCAGAGTTTACTGCTGGCTGATGTGGTGTGGCAGGCTCCGGTGCAGGTGCAATAAAGAAGTGTGAAGCTCAGATTACTGATGGAATGCGAATATAAATCTTAATCCTCAGTATCACCTGTTTCTCAAACACGTTACTTAACATTGTTTGTGTAGTGTTACTTGGCGTTTTTTTGCATTTGTTACTCAGCATTGTTTTGTATAGCGACTTCACGGGCGCGTCTTCCCGTACGCCGTAAATACGGCATCTTTAATACACCCGTAGCCAGAAAAACACTTCGGAGGTGATTCTGCGACATGCCTTGGGACCGTGAGGTCATTATGGGAGTATAACCCACGCTGTTGGCAGGCGGGCACCGGAGCGTCCCGGGGCCGCCGAGAGCCGCCTGCTCCCCCGGCAGCCGCCCCGGGGGGGGACCCCGGCCCCCAGGCATCCCCCGCGCGGATGCCTGGAGCCGGGGGCAGGTCCAGCCCTCGGGGCGGGGCCGGGGAGCCGCCCTCCGCCCGCCCCCGGCCCCGCCGCCTCCCTCATCCGTCCTCCCATCGCTGCCATCCCTCCGTGCCTCGGTGCCGGCGCGGCGCAGGGCGGCGATGTGGCGGTGGCGGTATGTGAGCGGCCGGCAGCTGCACGGCTCCCGACGCTACAAGGTAAAGGGCAGCCCCGGGGCCGGGAGGGCGGGCGGCTGGACGGTCCTACCCGAGACGCGTCCCTGAGCTCCGGAACGCTCCGCTCTGAGAGGATGGATCCCAGCCCAGCCTCGCTGTGCGTGCGGCCCCGGCCGGCCGGGCCATCCCGCCGGCTCCGGAGGGTCCGCAGGGCTCCACCTGTGTCCGCAGGGGGATGTCCCGCACCTCCACCTGTGCCCGCCGCACCCGGCCCGGCTCTGATGGAGTGCGTGCCCTGGGCAGGAACTGGGTGTTCGCGGGGTGGCACGTCTCTGTGGAGACAGTGAACTGGGTTTTGAGTGAGTATACGACGTCTGTAAAAGCTCTGCTCCGTTTTAGATCGGTGTGGTTTTGGAGGCATCCGGTGTTCCTGTAAGAAAGCACACATTGATGTTGCTTGTCTGGCTGTCTGCAAAGCCTTCGGAAGCAGGAATGTTTTGGCATTGAGAAATATATAAGAAAGCTGGGGGGAAGGGGGGGTGTGTGTGAAGAAAAACTTACTTTAATTTGAACTAAACCTCACATTTTCAAATAACTGGCTTGCAGAATCCCAATGAATGGGTGAATCATTAGATATTTGAATTTACCTGTGTTATGTCATGAACTTAGGAGTTACAGGGGATGCAGTATGGGGGATCATCCATGTTTGCTCCAATTGAGGTATAGGTGTCTGAAATGGGCCATGCCACCCTGTTCTCACACCTTCACCCATTCCCCGTGAAAAGCAGGGGGCGCATGCCAACTTCTACCAGCACAACACCCAGCCCTTTGTTTTATGTTCAGTTTCCCAAAGCAGCCCCTACACCATTCTCCCCAAGATTCTTGCCTTCTTGCTCTTACCATGTGCCTGCCCAGGCTGGGCTCCAACCAGAGCGTTCAGCTTTTCCTGGTTCCTATCTAGCCCTTCCCTTCCCTGGGCCAGCAGCTCTGCCTGCTCACCTCAGCAGGAATGAAGGTGGAGGAACTGTGGCTTCGAGAGTGTTCTCCAGGCTGCTTCCTAGGAACTTGTTTTGCAGAGCAGCTCGTTAAAATGTACCAACCTGTTTGTGTGTCTCCAGTGTGAGTGGGATAAAACATTCTGCCAGCTGCTTTTGGCCACAGGGCGTGAGTTGCACAGGTCTGTGCTTGAATGGTGTGCTTGAATGGTGAAGCTGCAGCCTTGGCTGAGATCAGGAGGAGGAAAAATAAAAAGCTATTTTTCGCATAAACAGACATTGTTATTTAAGTGACTTTCCTGAATTATTTGAGTTCATAGTACAAATACAGGGAACACTTGTATTACATTACAAGTGATATTTCTTATCACTTGAATGAAAATAGCTTCAAACAAGTGCAGATGGGGAATAATCAAAACAACATTCTCTTAAAAACCTGTAATTGTTGTGCCACACTTATGATTTACAGGGCAGATGATTACCAAGAGGCAGAATCACATATCAAATAATTTCATTTGAATATAATGGTTTCTCAAGAGCATTGCAAAGAAACTATGTTTGGTAATTTTCTTAACTATAAGAATCAGCCATTGCAAATACTTAGGAAGTATCTGTTCTACTGTGGTCTGAAAAAAATCCTAGTAAGTGAAGGCTTTAGAAAGATGAAAACAAATGGTTTTCTGTTATCTGAGGTGACTTGGGACTGGAATCTATTGGAAATAAATAAATCCAAATGGCACGGATTTCACACAGAGTTCAGCTACATGAGGTTTGTGCTGCCGGGCTGGTCAGGTATCTGTACCATTTTCCTGGTGCTCCAGGTTGCAGGAGGGCCTGGCAGTGGCAGATCTCCCTATTCCTAAGTGCTGCTCACAGTGGTTTAAAGTACTCCAAAAATACAACAGGGATGCAGCAAGGAAACAGTAATCACTACCACAATCTCTTGTCCCTCACCTTCCCATACCTAGGGCTGCCACAACCACAGCTTTGCTCTCACCACCTCCCAGGCCTGGCACATGCTCTTCAACCTCCTGTTGCCCTCTGGCTGCCATCTCCTCCCCTTCAGCCTAGGGCCTTACTGCATCCTGCTCCTCCAGCTTCCCAGCCCCTCGGAGGAGATTGCTGCTTCCTTTGCTGCCTTCTCAACAGGTACAAAGCTCTGATCACCGTGCCCAGCACACAAAGGTGACCTCTTCTTATAACCTCCTGACTATTTCTGCACTGTGTTTCCTGGTGAACCTAGTTCTGGGGTAGTGTAGAGGGATATGTGCCTTGGCCCTGTGAAGAACTAAATAATCTCTGAAAGGACTGTGAGCATGCATTCAATATTGAGCTAAAACAATGTATTGCTTCCAGACTTGAAGCATGGATAGAAGACTTTAGATTTAGTGGCATCCACCTCTCTGTTGTGCATCACACTGCAGCATTGTACTGACAGAAGTATCAGTGGCTTAACATACTCCATACTTCACACAATTTATCTGCTGAGCATAATGCAGCTTAAAAAAATAATTTGTGTAATCAACTCCTTTTGTAAAGGTAAATATGGCCTGAAAAAAAATGCTGTTCAATTTTCAAAATTTTCACACAGCTGAATTCATTTCTCTGCCATGAATGCTTCAATTGTATGTCTCAGGCACTGTCTCTCTCGTTTGCAGTTGGAGGAGGGCCTTGGCAACAAAACGAGCACAGTTCTTTGCTAAGGGAATGGCAGACCTCCAATGAATGCAAAGACTACAGCACCCTTTAGCATGTTAGGTCCATGTATATTAGGCTTTTGAAACAAGTTTTCCCCAATTACCAAGCTTTGGCTTACATCACAGACTGACCTCAGAGCACAAAAATGCATTCCCTTAGGATGAACCTAAACCAGAAAACAAATACACAAGTACACCCACTACATTCAGTCCATAGTATTGTAATGGAACCAGTTTAGTGTGATACCTTCTAAAATCCTTGTAGCACGAGCACTGGCTCCTCAGGGGTAGCTGTATTTCACTTTACAAGTCTATTCCCATTCATTCTGCCTGTTAATCGGGTTTTAGAGATTCAGTTTTCCTTTTTCTGCTTAAAAGCATGCCAAGAACAGGTAGAGATGTGGCAATGAGACAGTTCGGACATAACCCTGAGTATTACTGCTGTGATATTTCTGCCATCTTCTTGCCTGTGGGGCAGGTGCTGATTTCAAGACAGTGGCATGCTCAGGTGATTTGCTGCAGCTGTCTCACAGAAGATTCTTATCCTTGATTTGTGTGCTATTCTCTAGGGCATGGAGTAACACAGTCAAAAAGCTACAACCAACTGGAATTGTAGGGCTTGGATCATGTCATTCCTATTTTTATGTTTTATCAGCATTTTGTAAATCTAGAGGAGCACGCATGGAATTACACAGCTACCTTTTTTCCTGCCTGCTTGGGTTTCTGTTGGAAACAAGCTGTTCTGCAACAACCAGGCCATGAGAACAGATAAAAGCAGAATTTGGTTCTTTATTTTTATCCTTCTCACCAGAATGCAGTAATGTCAGTGGTGAGCTTGTGTTGCCATTGCCTCATTACCTCATTCTTGGGATTCCTCTTGCATATTTGCCTTGAGTCACCTTTTTTTACAGTACCTGTGCACAGTAGTTTTTCAGGCCAGAAAACTTTGATACTTTATTGTGTTTCAGAATAAAAGAGACCTAAGAACAAACTATAGAGGCTTGATTCAAACAATAGGCCTCAGAAAAGATGGTTTAAAAAAATCAGACATAACATTAAAAACTGACATCTAAGGTTTCACATTTTTATCTTGTTTTGTCCACTCTGTTTCTATCCTCTAAGTCTTTTTTTAAGCAGGTAACTCTGTGTGGGTAAGGGGTATGGTGAAGAAAGGAGAGCAAATTAGGTGTAAGTGGTTTAATTTCAGTGTGGGGTCTGCTACTGTCCCATGTTCTCATAAGTAAAATAGGTAGAGGTGACTAAGATGAAATCATTGTAAGGTGAAAACATTTTAAAGACTTTAAAATATTTTTTCAAAGAGAATGGAAGCATCTTTAAAGAGAATGGAAACATTTAAAGTTTTCTGTCAAAGTAGGAGGTTCTATCAAGTGTGAATCTACTGACACAGCTGTCTTTCTGTCCCAACTCCATTGCTGTTCAATACTTTAATTAACAGAAGGGAGATTATTGTAAAATTTTCACTATACTAAAGATTATTAAGACTAGTTTTATGATTTAAAATATGCTGGGACAAGGGATAAAATATCTAGAAATAAATATGAAGAAATTCAGTAAACAGGGTACAGCGCTTAGGGGAAAAAAATCAATATTTAGAACATAAAATAAGAGACAATGGACTGCAGGAAAGATAACAGGGAATCAAAGTGCCAACAGCATTGTGGATATTATAATAAAGAGAAAAAAAGTTCTTAAGCTAGAAGTGTCTTAAATATGTCAAAGGGCTACGTTTACTCATGTAGCTGATGTACTAATCAGGTATCAGCTGGAATAATGCATCCTGCCTGCTTTGGCCCACAGTTTACAGTCCTCAGAATGACATTATGAATACCAAGAGGCTTAGAAAAGATGAACTGTGTGAAACAGTCCAAGTAAAGTGGGAGTAAGAGCCTAGCAACCATTTGGTCTTCAAGAGTGCCCTTTTAAAGAAAGACAATACCTGAGTTTCATACCTGAGTTTCAGCTGCACAAAGAGAAGTTTAAGGCGTCTGCTATGTCAGTCTTGTGTTGATAAGGCCTGCTGGAACAGGTACTAAAGGGGATTGGGCAATCATTTTATCAGTCTTAAGAAATGGCTTGATTTATTTGAGGCAAGATCAACAATCTAGTGTTGAGTATTAATAATCAGTTGCTGACACCTTTTTAGGAAAATTTTGGGTAATGCATTTTCCTTTAGTGTGCTGACATGGTTGTTTCTTGCAAGCAATGGGGTCATTACCTCCTGGAAACTTGATCTGCATCCTTAAAGTATCCTGAACGTGATCCTGCATTAGGTGAACACGCTGGACTAGAAGATCTCTCAAATTACATATCAGCCCTCATTTTGGAGGGTTAGAGAAACAAGATCAGAAGTATAATGATCATGTTTCAAGGTCTGACTCTTTCTCTTATACTGACTGATACCTGAAGAGCAAAGTGTGTTGAGTATAATCTAGTGAATTAGTGTCTGTAAATTCAGGATTCACCCAGATACAAGATTGGATTTCTGTGAAGTTTATGCTTTTCCAAGGCTACAAGTGTAACTATGAGATTTAGAAAAAAATATTGGTTCTGCTCACCTTAATTGAACAGTAGTTTTGCTTTCTACTCTGGTAACACAAGGAGTTTACATGATTTCGAAAATTTAGGATAGGAGACTTCAATTTGCTTATCTGCAGCTTCTTAGGAGACAGTTAATAATGCTTATGCAATAATGCTCATTGCACGTAGACAATTTTATATCTGTTGAGTACTTTCTTTACATGCTTATTATATAGTGTTTGTCTGCGTAGTATTTTTACTTATTTTCACTAATATTTAATTCCAAATATTATCTGAAAGCAGTTATCAGTTGTGTCTGCTGTAGTTAGATTTTTCAAACCACTGGGGTTTAATAAACTCCTTGAATATTTGAGGCAGTGAAAACTAACATTGTCTGGCTTCAATAAAACCAGGAGCCAACAGCCCACTGTTCTACAAATAAAATCTTGAAGTCTTCTTCATGTTACTTTGATGGAAGACTGGGGTTGTAACTAAATGTTGTTGAATAGTATGCGAAATAAACCGAATAATTAATTACTCTTACATTATCTGTCACTGCATTCATGTGTCTCATGTGTCTAAGAGCCAAGGGCCAACTGAATATGTCATTCCAAAAAACAATCTTCATGCAGGTATCACTTCTTTTTCCTCATCCTGTTGCAATTGTAGGTGACATAATGTAGCATTTCATGAGTTCTGTAATCATTGCCTTCCTTCTACGTATTATATCTAATGAAACAACAACTTAGTGAAATCACACCACAGAGATGCTGCATTTGATATTACATGCCACAGGACTTTTTTCCTAATGGTGGGAAATTGTACATGGTTTTGAGTGCAATATTACACCCATGAATTTACAAAGGTTCGTTAGATCACTTTTGGGACAAATACGCTCAATATAAAGAGTTGTATGCCTCGTTGAATCTTATAAAAGTGCAAATACCAGCTGCAGAGTTTCATTTTATTGCTTTATCAAGAGATGTTAGCATTCTGAAGTGCCTTTTGGATTTTTATGTGTGGAATATGCATGTAGATATACGTATTTTTGTTTATTCATCTGTGTTTTAAGAGAAGACTAATTGCAAAGATGTATCTGTGATTTGAATGTGGATTTTCATTATAAATCTAAGGAAACCCTTATTCTAAGGGTTGTTTAATAGAGGGAGGAATCTTTCTATGAAGTATCCCCTCCTGTGCAGGATATTAGATAACACAAGGGTTCAATGTATGTGCCACAGAACCACTGTTTAGTGTCTATTATGGAAACTACAACATGCTTTTAATCTGTCTTCCCTTTTGGGCCTGGAGTGGTTTCCCCACTTTGGGTTCCCCAGGTATTTAGGTACACACTCTGGCAGAGCTCTAGCTGGATGGGTACTTGGTTTACTGTTTGATCTTTAAGGGGCTGCTGGCACATATATGTTTGTACATGGGCAGAAATAGATGTAGCACAAAATCTTGCTGCTGTTTCCTTTTACCAAGCATGGAAGACCAGTCTGCACAAAAAAACACCCACAGAAATCAACTTTCTTGCTATGTTAGAGCTTCTTTGAATAGCGAGTTAAAGATCAGTTGTGCAGTTCCTTGAGACTGTGCAGGTTTTGGTTTTAGCAGGATTTGTATTTTTACCAATCTAGGCCAGCCTCTATCTTTGTCCCTTTACAGCAGCACACATGCAGCTGTCTTCTATTACCCCTTGTGTCGCTAGAGGACACTAAATGATTCGCACGAACACCTCTCAATGTCAGAACAGAAAAAGGCACTTTTATTCTCTGAGTCCAGTATTTATAGATTCTCAACAATGACCAGGGATTGGATAATTAAGTTACCACCTTCCCAAATACACTGGTCATGTGAAACATCCATCAAAAGACATTTCTTAGAAGGAATGTGATAAACAACTTATGTTTACAGAACTTTCATGGGAAAGTAACTAAAACTATGAAAACATTATCAGACAGCTTAATTTTCAGGGCAACACTCCTTGCTCAATATTTAACTACATTTCTATGTTATTTTTCATTATTTTGACGTTGTTAAGTGCTTGAACATGTCCACTAAACAGAGCCTTTCTTTCGGAAGAGAAATTAGGCAGCATCCTTAATATAACTACTATTAGTTGAAAACCGGTTGCTGACTTCCAGTCTCACTGACTGTCCACCTCTCCCTGGTCTGGATAAAGCACTTGGTTTTGAGCTCCTGGCTGAGCCTGTGTTGAGAAGGAGGAGACCTGCTGAGGTCCCTTCTGACCTGGATGATCCTGTGATCCAGACCCATGGTTCTGCGATCTTAAGGCCATGACGCTGCTCTGCAAGCAAGGGGATGTGCTGCTGGCAGGCATGAGTCCCTGAGAGTAACCTGTCCTGACCCACAGCTCTGTGTGCCCATGATCTCATGGTTGTGGGTCCATGCGTACTGCATTAAGGGAAAGGATTTGCACAGCGTGTGACTCAATGTGTGTCTCAGAATTCCTGAAAATGTGGAGGTGAACAATAAATATACCTTTGCAACAAAACATTCCCAGGACAGAAGTTTGTGTAATAACAGCTTTATGATGACTTAGTAATACCAACCAGAATTGTTGAATTGCACAAACCATGACATTCTAGTATTTACTAGGAATAGTATCAGGTGGGATGAAATATAACTGTATTTTCTAGCTATAGTGCGCACAGGCTAATGGAACTGAAGGGGGCAAAGTGAGAGAGCAGAGAGGAGCTCAGGAACCCAAACTGGGCAGCCTCTTCCTTCACAGCTGCATCCAGCCCTAGTACAGGCTTGTAACTCCTGGAATTAAGTATTGGTGACCTATTTAAAAAAAAAAAAATAATAATTATATATATATGTGTTTGTATATAAATATATGTACATATGTATCTGTATATATATACATATATATAGGTGGGATAAAATGCAGATACACCAAATTAATTAAGCAATGGGAGATAGAAAACCTAAGCCATTATTTATGAATAATTAACTAATTGATGATATAAAGTAAAGCAAATCTATTATTAGAAATAACGGGACTGTGTTTTAGAATACATCAGCACTTAAACTGCTGAACATATTTGGCATCCACAGTGTTGTGGAGCTCTGTTGTTTATCGCATGCTTCTCTTTCTTCCCTCTGTGAAGCTTTTGTTAAAGTCCAAGATTCTGTTCCATAATAACTACAAACCTGTAAAAACATATATAAAGTAGAATTAAACTCCACATGTTTAATGTATTCTAGGAATTAGAAAGACTGATGGAAAATTGTTACCAGATGTGCCAGTATTTCAGTATTTTCTTTATTTTTGTGTGGTTCCTGAAGTGTAACGTTTCACAGAAGCCAAGTTCATGTTGAGTGAGACATTGCCCAGAAGGGTGATTTCCCACTGAGCGCTCTTAAATAGAGACTGGATCATGCCCTGGATTGGGAGGGTCATCCTGCAGCTTTCAAAACCACGAAAAAACTCTTACCTTGTGCAAAAGAGAGTCCATTGTCACCTCCCACCCCTTTGTCTGTCATTTACAAAACACAGGTGTTGTGAATGTAAATGACTGAATGGCATAATCCGGTGCTGCCTGGGATGAGATCATATAAGTAAAGGAAAGGAATAGTCTGTTAGTATAAAGAGCAGCTGAAGTGGAAATAACTATATAATGTAGTTATGCAACTACATTTCTTGCAGCTTGCTTTCTTTCCTGACTCTGAAGTTTGTGTAGACATACTTTATATTTTTCTCTTAATCGTAGTGATTCCAAATTTTATTCTTGTGATGCCTCCACAGAGCAAAGCTGGAGAGGTCTAGGGAGTCCTGTGAAGATCCAGTGCCTGCTCTCATTAATGGTTAGCTCACTCCCTGTTTGGGTTTTGTTTGTTTGTTTTCTCTGAAGTCTCTCCAAGGCAATAGCTAGGCTTTTGGTTTAGAAATAGTCTCTTCTGGAGCCAGTGCACATAATTTTTTTTGGTTTCACCATCCTTCAACACTCTTCCAACATGGGCATTTGGGTTTCTGACCATGAACATGAGCAGACAGGGCTCACTTTCATGCTCTGGAAGTGTCATATTGCTGGGTTACAGTGTCGTCTCCAGATTGTTTCAGATACTTTGAACTTAAATTTACTGAATGCTAATGATGTTTTGGGTGTGTAGGGCCAGATGATGAGGCCCAACACCCCTCCAGAAGATGCTTTGTGGTGCTGATGTAACCAGTTTGCAATAATGGGAAGTACTTCTAAGCTGTGTGGATGTGAGCCAGAAGATACCGTTTGTCTTGTATTTAGCAGAGCAGACCTTGATCACTGGGAGTGCTTTTGCCCCTCGGTATTTGGCTCTGCTCTGTCACTGCAGAACAGTTGTCTTTCTTCTGTATAGCCAAACCTTTGCTTTTGCTCATTTTTCTTTCTCCTGTTTGTCTGTTTGTTACTTTTCTTAACTGTTTATCCCTTTTTTCCCCCCTCCTCCTTAATCTTATTTCCTTTCCCCTTTAAAACAGGTGACCAGCGCAAACTTGATGCTGTGCTGGATCCCCTGGATGGAAATTAAGATGCAGGAACACAAAGTAAAAGTACTTCTCATGTGCTGCCTGAGTCACCTTGTATGTGTGTGCATATCTGGTATCTATATTCTCATTTCTAGCTCTGCTAGAAGCCATTAACACTGAGAGAGAAAGCATGTGGCTTTCAAGGAGATATCAGCTATTAAATAAAACCAGAAGAAGCACTTTTAAATTTGGGAGCAATATGAAGTCAATGCCATTTTTCCTATTCACTCACTACTGCCTTTTCCTCCCAATTGTTACAACTTAATACAAAAATAATTGAGAGAAGCTTTCTGATCATTCCAAGCCCTTCTTCTTTGTATATGGACAATCAATCCCTTTTCCAGGGCAGAAAGTGTTTGCAGGGAAATGCTTAGTACTTGTATGAGCCTTGCACTTAAAAACCTCCAACAGGCTTATCCTCTCCACTTTTGTCTTTTAGTGTAAGTGCCCTGAAAATGACAGAGTTGCACAATAACAAATGGCAAATGCTTTTTTTTTGCATCAGGTTCAATGGACTATTGCATTCATGTTCATTGGTCACAATGTGAGCATATTATTCAGTACTTTGCTTTTCTGAGCAGCCATGAACATTAAACTCCTGAGGATTTCATGGCCTTGAGGTCAGTAGCTTCTTGGGAGTAGAACAAAGCAGAGTATTAAACTGTATAGCAGACTTTATTTGTCAAGTTTTATTTTTTGCCACAACTGAAAACTATTTTTCCATGGGTGTTTCCTTTGGTCTGGCTAAAACAAATTATTGTGGAGGGAAGAGCAAATTTCCATTCTTCTGCACATCTGCTGAATGTTCCTTCCCCACCCAGAGGACCAACAGTTCAGCCACAGACACAGGAATTAATGGGATGAAGTGTGGTGTGTCTTCGTAGTGAACAAAAGCGAACTGTAATTCTACTTTTTTTTTATTTTACTTTTTTTTCTGATTAGGTCTGTTCTGATTTTTGGTGCTTGACTTTTGAAACTGTGAGACAAACAAAAAGCTGACTGTGTCTCTTGTTTGTGTCTGTTATGTAGAGATATGTTGGAAAGCTACCTAATCTCTAACATCTTCCATTAAAGAAAATACAAAAAATATATAATATCTATATAGTCTCTTATATTTTCTATATAAGAACACAATTTCAAAGGAATGAGACTGATTTTCTTTTTTTTTTTTTTTTTCTTCTAAGAGAAAGCAATAGTTCTGAACAGCCAGTGAATAGTTTGGATAGAAAGCCTTGTTTTACTGTTGTTGTTTAGCTAACACTTTCTGATTTTATTCATGACTTTGACTTGGGGGTGAGGGGAGAAAGAGAATGCCAAAGTAGAAGCAAGGGTAAAACTCACTTATTATGACCTTTGCACACTCTTATCCAGGTGTTGCTGAATTAATTGAATTTGCTAGTCTGCAAATTGTCCTGTATCTCAAACAGTCTTTGAATACCAGCTGGGCTAAGGAAATGGGCAGTAGCCACAGTAAAACTTTGAGCAGTCTCCTGATTACCTGGAACCTTGAAAGTGCTAATGGATACTTTGAATTTTCTTCATTCTCAGAGGTTTTCCATGGTTTTCATGTGAATTAAGTACTAGCTGACTGATCTGTTGGCATAGGTACTGTATGGGTTGGTATTATTGTTAATTTTGGCATAAACCTAAGCAAAGCCCACAGGTAATTCACATGGAAGCTGAACTATCAAAAGTTCAAACAGTTGTAATAATCAGTGTTTGAAAGATAAATACAGCATCTGCACCTGCAAATACATACAAAATGATGAAAACTTAAGTTTTACCTGCAAATTATTTTTTTTTCTGAGGTAATGTATTTAAGAATTCTAATATATATTCTGGTGAAAAAATCTGTTCATGATAAAATTGCATCATGTATTAAGTAATATGGGTGGCAGCAGCAGAGAAAAATGACACATCAAAGTGAACACATACAGCATTTTTAGAAAAATTAAAATCAGTGATGTACACTTCATTAAACTGAAATTTTTATTCCCTTTGGAAATTTAGGCAGTCTGGTCTGATCAGTTACTGCTAGGTGATTTTTTTTGATTTGTCAGTATGTATTTACAGTGTATAGTTGTGTTATAATAATTTTATTAGATGCTATGTTTATGATCTGTGATTTAAACTTGAACACACAAAATTACCATGTGAATGCCTTGTTTTGTCCAGAAGGTAATTAAAACATAGGCTTTGTATTCAGATAGAAAAAGGAAATGTATGGAAGAGTCCCCAAGCATTTCATATGTAGGTACCTGAGTTTAGGACAAGCGCCTAAGTTGCTTTGATAATGACTTGGAACAGGTACTTCCAGAGTGCAGTCTCCTCCTCCTTGGAGAGCTTGGAGTACTTGGCTAAGAGAGGTCAATAAGTTAACTACATTTATGGAGAGACAATCAACAATTAGCTGAAATTATGTGAAAGGAGACTCTCTGTTATCAGCTCTTCTGCAAGTAAGCAGCTTTGTCAAACTGTGGTGTAACACATCCCTATCGTACTCCCATTTTCTGCACAGAATGTTTGGACAGTGCTTTATATAGATATATCTGAATCTTTGTGAGCCATGTGCATCATCCTAGCAATGCAAAGCCATATATGCACATTCAAAGTCCAAGAATTTCTGAAATAATTATGTATACCACTCCAATGATGGATAACTTCTTCCGATGCCTACCTGCCAGGGCTCAAATGCATGGTTTTGGGTGGTATTGTCAATTAAAATTGTTCTTCCTCAGATTATTCTGTGTTCTGCAGTCTCAATGCAGGATAAAACTTGATACAGTCCTCTGAGGAAAAAGGAGACAACAGCAATTCAGGGTGGCCATAGATTTCTAAAGTATTTTGTTTACAAAAGATATAGATATGTACTTTCTGGAATTTATAAAACACATGTATTTAGAAGTCTGTCCAGTAGAGAAATTTTATTGTGGTAATGAACTGTGCTATTTTAGAGCTCATTTTTATGATAACATTGCCTCACATGAATTAGCATAGTGCAAATGCAACTGTGTTACTCTGACAAAGCTGTGTATCTCTGCAAGATAATATTCCACCTACAAACATGTTCCATATTTACTATCTATCCTACATACTAGCAATGAACTGGTGCTCAGTTCATATGCATTATTGGTAGTGCAAATGGAAGTGTTACATCCAAAATATGGTAGAAATGCAGAATCTTATAAGGTTGTGAAATTAATAAGAATTTAAAAGTAAAATGTGACTACAGAGCTATGACAGAGTTTGCCATTTCACAAGCCTAAACCTTTGTGTTAATACATAGAATTGCTAACAAGGTAATTGTAAACCAGGCCAGTGCTTTTAAATTAAGTAAAACCTATTCTTTTAATCAAAATAAAATAAATTTACACCAGTCTCACTGAGTGCTCTTAGATGCTGAAGGATATGTAGTCCTAGAAAAATAGCCATTGTTCAGTGCTTTGTTTAACATGCTTGCTTTTTCCTCACAGTACAGTGCTGTGGATACAAATCCTTTATCTGTGTATATTATGCAGCCCATCTGGAATAAAATTATTAAGGTAAGAATTTCATTTAATAAAAACATAACATGTTAATGTAAAAATTGTTTTAAATATAGTTTGTATTTTCATTTAAAACTACATATTGATCAATAAAGCTGAAATGAAGACATCTGATAAAAGAAAATAAACATTGCAGTATATATATCTGTGTTTAAGGTGAGTATGTTGTTTTGAGATTATTTTTTTTAGGAAGAAAAGGCTTGTTTCTTTATTTCTGATTGCTGTAGAAAAGGCATCCATTTCTTTTTTACATCTTTCATTATTACATCTTTCATTAAACAGCTTTGCAGACATGGATGGTTTTACTTAGTACAGATTATTTTTGTGCAGCATATGCTGCCTAACAACAGCATGGCTTTCTCTCTGTGCTGTGCATATGATTTTATGCAAGCACTGTCTCATTTTCTCCCAAGGGGACTTGCTTGAGGGAGCCAGGCGTTCCTCTCAGAAGCTGAAAATGAGAGTGGTTACCATGATCACCATAATGACTGGAAGATGCCATCTCTTGAATGCATTACAATCTGCAGTTTTTAAAAAGAAACCACTCACAATTAGTTATGCTGTTGTTGGCAAAAAAAAAAAAAAAAAGAAAAAAAGAAAAAAAGCTGTATCTTAAAGAAATGTGAATTTTATTGATCTCCAAGGAAGCACTGACTTCTGCATCTGCCTCATTACAGGGAATGTTTAGATTGGAGCAGACTTGAAAATAAACCTTTGCATAAATAAAAAAGGGTGCATGTGGTCAGAGTGCTGTTGGATCTGCCATCTCTGGGTTCTATAATTCAGGTGTTGCTTATTCTTGATATGGCAGGAAAATCATAATCTCTAATTCATAACCTCAAAGTAATTTCATGAAAAGTGTTTATATGACCCAACTGAAGAATTAAAAAACAACCTGAACATGGGAGGAGAAAAAAGCAATTAAAAAATGTGACACTGAATTCAGTAATTCAGTTCAGAGACTTTGTTTTTATTCCCATCATAATGTTGAGGAAAACAGTGAGGCAGAAAAGCCCCTCCAGCACTATGGCATGGGAGATGAGTAGAGGCTTTACTGTGCATGGGCCTTTTGGTTTAGGAGATGGGTGGTTATTCATTTGCTATCAGATTGAAGAGAGAGTGTTGTCCATGGAAAACTCCCTTTGGAGATAAGTTCTAATGGCTGAAGCATTTTACCAGAAGAAAAGCAACATTATTGATTATCCCCATGTAGCTTAGGGTGATAGGTCCTATAAAAAATGTGACCTCTTTAGATTTTTTAAAATCTAATTGATTTTTAGCTGAGCATAATTAAATTCATTTCTTGCTGGAGGAGAACCCAAACCAAAGCAAAAAACTTAAAACCTATTTCAACAATCTGAGTACAGAACCAAAGACTAAAGTGAGTGGTGCAGTGTGTACTGTGCCATTTGGTTTGGTTTGAATACTGAAGATACACCAGTGAATGCTCCATTTTGCCTTCTGGTAAAAGAGGGTTACAGAATACTTCTCAGTGATGTGTGACAAGGATTTAAAGGGAAACTATATTGCTCTCAGCTTCAAATTCTAGAGGAGTGAAAAAATAAAGCAACCTCAAATTCACTGAGCCAAGAAAAAAAAAATTAAGCAAACCATGAGAACAATGGCTTGGGATTTGGGTCTTGCCTTTGCCTTTTTAATCCTAATTTGCCTGTTTAATCCTAATGGCAACAGTTCTAAAGTTTCTCTGTATTCTACAACACAGAATTCATTAGAAGATGTGTTTCCTATGTTATGAGACATTACCATTAATTGTAAAATGTACTTCCTATGTTATAAGAAATTAAGAAGAGCTTGACATTAAAGACCTGTGAATTTGAGCTGAAACATATTGTCATAACCCAGCTCATTTATCTCTGGTGGAGTTGCTGGACAATGAGAGGAAAAGGAGGAAATCCCATTGGAATGCACAGGTGTATGCCAGCATCACTGAAATCAATTAACCTCCCCTCTGTTGCCTTTATGAACTTTGATTTTATCACCAGAACTGGGCAAGAGTAGCATTTTAGTGGTCTCAAGTGACCTAGTGAAGTTTGAACAGAGCTTTATATAAATGTGTACTTTACCATTTGTTATCCAAATAGTTGCTATATTAAAGCATTTGCTGTTTGTACTAAGGCTTTTAGAATGAATGGCTGTAGACCCAGAGAAACAGAAATCAGTTAATACTTCATGGAACTAAGAGTTTTCTAAAAACTTCAAGCACACAAGGGCTTTGCCAGAGAGATGTGATTCTCCCCATGGCACCTCCAGTTGTATCAATCATGTAGCAGTTGATGTATTAGACCTCTACTGTCTGTTAATTAGATAATAAAGATTGCAGCTTATCCTTCTGTAGCACAATAATATATCCAGGCTCTATTTTTCTAAGGTGTGTAAGACGTTAATCTTGAACACCCTGTGATTTTCTAATGATGAAATAGGGTGATGGTAGTGTAATGCCAACCAAAAGGATAAGGGGCATTAAATATAACAAAAGAGATTTTGCAACTAGAATACTTTCCAAATACCTAGACAGATTAGGTTCGGTAAGGATCAAAAGAACATGCTTAAGGGTTTAACTGCAGGAGAGTCTGTTTTCCTGAGGACAGAACTCCTGTAACTGTTTTTCATGGTGTGACTGTTAGTCAAAGGGATTGCAATTATAACAACATCCTTTGAAGGTTTCCTTCTTAAAATACATACTGTTAGCAAGAAAGTGAGTTAAAATAACTTCTTCATGTTTGCACCATGGAAGCATAAATTATTTCCTGTAGTAACTTTCAAATTGCATTGTGACTGTTCAGAATGATGAGCTTAATTAGAAAGCAGACATTTGTGGTGCCCCACTTGATTTAATACTCAACAATCCTTATGAATCATTCAGGAACAAGCAGTCAGTTTATCCATGTATATCCATGTAAACATTTCATCCATGGTGTCTTAAAACACTCTTTTGATCTATGATTTAGATTAAAAGAGACAAATCGAGTTTTTTTTCAGTGTCTGTGATTCTTATTTCATGGAAGGTCATAGATACCAGATAAATCCCCAGCAGGAGATTCATCTTCTGCATCCTCAGGTAGCAAAACGGGGAGATGTGTGGCTGTAGTTTCATGCTGAGCATGCAGTCAGTGAAGGGTTCCTCCTTAGATGCTTTCCAAAAAGAGTTTCAGTGGACATTTTTTGTCCCTTTTCTTAGAGATTTAGATTTGCCCTTTTGAACACTCAGAATGATGGATATGTTACATTTTTTAAATTGTTTCTGTATGCATTCTATGGTGTATTTTAAATACCATGAGAGCTGACACATAGTTTTAAAATCAGTGATAAAGTCCTGCTGATAAGGAAAGCAAGTATCAGATATAATAGTTTTCCTAATGTTATTAAACAAAACATCTGAAAAACATAATGGAAAAGTGTTCAGGAACTGTAATCTGATTTTTGGAAGTGTACGCTTAGTCTGTACACCATTGGTTTCACAATTTCTCCTGAGTATTGCAAATTACTCTAGAGCTGAAAAAGATAAGCTAGTCAGGACAGTTAATCAGTTGAAGCATTCAGATTTTGAAAGGAAATGTAAGTAAATGTAGTAGTAGGATAGAAGGAATTAATATGTATTCATATGTCTATTCAGCTAACTAATCCAGAGATATTAACAAAGCATTTGATTTCAAAACTATTGTTAGTATAGTTACTAACATATACTATAACTAGTATAGTTATAGTATACTATTGTATTTTAATATGCTATTCCTGTTAGTATCAGGAATTATTTGACTTGATTTTCTACAATATTTTCATGTACTATTTTATAGTGTTGAAGTACTTTATATACATTTTGAGTCCTTAGACAATCCAAATAATTTAATTATAAGCCTCCAGTGTTTTGGTGTTTTAAATATATTGATGATATGTTTGAGTGATCGTAATGTTGATACTTAGTATTTCTACAAATATGTTCTGTCCAAAAATCATGTCAAAAGCTGTGCAGGCTATTTCAAAAAAATATTCTGGAGAAACTGTGTTACTTGGGAAGAGTGTTTTCAAAAGAAGTCCTTTTCAGCACCCTCTAAAATAAAATGAATTAATGGAGTGTTTATTATTGATGAGTAACGGAGACCCTGGCAGAAAGTTACTATCTAGAGAGTAGGGAGATGCTTGTAACAGGGAGATCTTCTGAATGTAAAAGTGTAATGCACTCAGGGTCTGATTTTGTTGATGTTTTGAATAAGAAATTATTCACATACTTTGGAAGGAGAACTTTCTTTCTTATAGTGTGGGAATACAATGCTTAAAAAACTTGCCATGTGGATGCTGAATTACCACACTGGGGTGCTGCAGTCTTCTTTCAGTTCTGAAACAGCTGATCTCAAAAGGCTTTCCTAGGAAGCTGGGTAAATAAGGATAATGTACAACAGTTTAAAGGGAGTACAACATTTTAAAAATTTCATTCTTACCACAGTCACAAAAATCAGGCAAAAGGATTGCATCTGAAAATAAATTTCAGAAATTAAAACTGTATTTTAATTTGAAAATGGGGAAATCTACACAAGTCTGAACATTGCTGATAACATCAAAGCTTCTTTCCTAAAAAAATATTTTATTAAAATAAGATGTTCAATTTGAAATACAATTTTTCTGATTTTTTTTCCTTTCATTTTTTAACAGATAGTGCCTTTGTGGATTGCTCCCAACCTGTTAACATTCTCTGGATTTGTCATGATTTTATTTAATTATTTTCTAATATCTTTTTATGACTGGGATTACACTGCCTCAGGTAAATATATTCACATAATTTTTCAGAATTACTGAACTGCTTATACTTCTGAATGTTACAGGGAGATATCAGGCACTTGAATCTTCCACTTATTTCCATAATGAGGCTCCCGTAGGCACAGATAGAAGACTCTACCTCACACAAAACATTACAAATTTATAATTTTATTGAAAAATCTTATTTAATTTTATCCCTAAAATGGGTTTCAGCATATGCTGCTTGAAGTCTCTGATCTTATTATATTTAAAGTTTATTCCAGGGTTTAAATACACAGCCAAAATCCACCTGAATATTCTTCATGACATTTTCACTGATTTCACATTTCCTAATATCTGAACTGATGCCTGAAGGAGTTAACTTCCCTTTTATTTCTCCACATAATAGCACCCCCTATTCAAGACTGCTTCTAGAAAAAAAACCTAGTTTCTAAATAAATGTCTCTTCAAATTATGACTTTCATAGTCCAAGTCTATGTTTGCTCCTCATTGCAGACCAAGTGAGAAATTTTTTGGACCTGATTGCTCCTGAGTGTAGGGCATGTTTGGTTTGGGCTTCTCATACCAGCTGTTGGAGCCCACAGAAAATAGTAAGAATCTTCCAGGTGATTAATATGTAAAATATATATATATAGATAAAAGGCTTTGATTTTCCTTAAACTAGAACAATTTAGTGAAGATAACACTTTTATCTCCTGAAACAACTACATTCAGCTGCCTTTATTTTTTTATGCTTGTGGTTAGCTTCAGGAGGTATCCTTTGGTGTGGGCTGTTGTACATTTATCATAGCAATTTTAGAGGTTGGGATACTTGTTAGCAGTTTTGGTTCAAAAGTTTTCAGGACCAGCTTGTTATATAGTTATCTTGTTCTTTAACACCTGGCACTTTTTTATCAATGCAGATGATATTTACTCAGTCCTATAATACAAGAATATCCAGAACAGATCTTTTTAATGGGGTGATGTTATCTTGACACATTCTCAGTAGATATACATGTAAGTTGAAGACATTTGAAATGGTGATTAATTCTGTTAGCATTGAGACCTGTATGTGTAGTTTGCAATCTCTTCCTGAGTCCAGATGAGAACAGTACCCATCATTTCTCAGTTGATGGAAAACTTTCATGCAACCTAAACGGCCTTTGGAGTATCATATATCAATCCCATACCTAGGATCAGAAATAAAAGACCTAATTTCCTGCACAGTTGGTTTTCATGGTACAGTTTGCAGATCTGCAGCTAGGAGTCAGGAATTATCACCTTTCAGAATAGCAAGATGAGGCACTGAGAGAGAGGTACTCAGGGCACTGCTTTAGGTGCTGGCATCTTCTGGCATCATTCAGGCAAGGACGCACCTCTGTATGCAGGAATTCCCTGTGCTTGGTGCCAAATGGCAGAAATCTGAGAGGACTTTGCATTTACAGTTGTTTGGCATTGATGTAGTACTGGGTGATGTTTAAGTTAAATGGAAGTCTCTTTGGAAAAAGGATCGATTTCTTTAAAAGAGCAACAATAACCTTGGATTAATGCTATCAGGAGAGCAAGAACAGAACCCTGGGCTCTGTCCAATTCAACTATCTTTTCCTTTTTCTCAAGGGGAAAAGAAAAGGTGCTAATATTTCTGCTAGCCTAATGACAAAAACTTCCTGTTCAGATCTGTGTGGTAAAAGTGCTATACAAACCCCACACTGGCACAGAAAATCATGCTTGAATTTTTTTTCCCATATATTACATGAATATTAACTAATTTTTTAATGGATAGTCTTCCTATGACCTGTGAATATTTTTGCCTAGTTACTAGTATTGTTTTGTGCAATACTAGAGTCCTTTCAGGACTAAAATCCTCTCTGTTACCTTTCTGTCCTTTATGATGTAAACACATTCAAGCCTGCTCAGTGCTTCTTTGATAGAGCTCACCGATGCCTGAAGGTCAGACTCAAATATTTCAATCTGTTTGCTGCAGTGGGTTAATCAGTGGCAGCTAGTTTGTGCATATATGTGTGTCTTGGTGGATTTCTTTGATGTTAACCCCTGTTACACTGACTCACTGCCCCATTTTTTTCAGGTAACAGTCCCGGACTTGTTCCCACCTGGGTGTGGCTGTTCAGTGCTTTTACCACCTTTTGTGCTTATGCTTTAGGTAATGTACAGTGAAATAATTTGCCTTATCTGACATTTTCATGTAATTTTATCTTCATATTCACTAGTGGTGATTCTGAGATAATGAGGCATTGTGGATAAATTACTAATCTTTTTCCAAAACAGTTCTCTTAGATTAAAAAAAAACAAACCAAAGCAACAAAAACCCCCCAAACCACAACACAAAAAAAAAAAAGTTCATAAGACTTAAACCCCAAACAGCATATTAAGTAATATATTAGAGGTTCTGTTACAGTAACTCTTATCCCTCTTGAAAGTTCAAATTATATTAGAGGAACAATGGAAATCATTATAGCAGCAGTCTGGTTCCTATCTCCCTGCCATGGGCAGAGACACCTTCCACTAGATCAGGTTGCTCAGAGCCCCATCCAACCTAGCCTTAAGCACTTCCAGGGATGGAACATTCCCAGCTTCTCCAGGCAACCCAATCCAGTGTCTCTCCATCCTCACAGTAAAGATTTTCTTGCTAATACTTAATCTAAACCTACCTTGTTTCAGTGAACACATTCCCCCTTGTCCTATCCCTACATGCCCTTGACAAAAGTTCCTCTCCAGCTCTCTTGTAGCCTGTTTAGGTGCTGGAAGGCTGCTGTAAGGGCTCCATGGAGCTTTCTCTTCTCCAGGCTGAACAACCCCAACTCTCTCAGCCTTCTTCATAGGAGATTCACTGCTGTTTGGTTTCATAAAAAGCCTTGTCCCTTGATGATGACATTCTGAGATGCTCACACATCAGAATTAGCAGAGGGTGCTTTCAAAGATAGGAAAAATAAAGGACAAAGCAGAAAAAAGGAAATTGTTAGGCACTTCAGTGCTTAAGGAATGTGTCAGGAGAGGTGGTGATGACAGATGTGATGACAGGCCTGAGCTTCTTACAGAAATACCTTTATTTCTTTCCTCTTGCTATTTTTCTCCCATAACACCTACACTTCAGTCTCTAAATAAAATATTCCATTTTTACTACTTTATGCTGTGCCATGAGTATATTTTTGGGTATGTTGCACCTTACTGTGCAGTGGTGTGAAGACACAGACCTGAAATGATGCTGACCTGGGAGTGAGATCCGTGTTAGCGTGGCTTTTTTGCTTTCTCTTCCAAAGCTCTCTTGTTCCAAACTAGTCTTTCCACAACATGGTGCAGGAGAGTTATTTTTTGGGGAGACCCACGGTAGTATATTTAAAGGGATTGCACAGTTCTGTGTAATAAGGATCTAGGAAGGCTGGATATATTTAAAGGAACTCTTATAGGCACAGGAGCAGGCTCTCCCTAGGTGCCAAAAGATGAGCCAGCAGGGAAGACTGGCCTGGCTGAATAGAGAGCTTTCACTGGAACTGGGGGAGAAAAGAGTTTATGGCCTTGAGAAATAGAGGCAGACAACTAAGGAAGAGTACAGGGATGTCATCAGGTCTTGTAGAGAGAAAATTGGATTGGTGAAAGCTCAGCTATGACTCTGTGTGGTCACTGCTGTGAAAGATAAATTTATAAATACATTAACAACAAAAAGAGGTCCAAGGAAGATCTCCATCCTTTACTGGATGTGGAGGGGAATGTTGTAACCAAAGATGAAGAAAAAGCTGAGGTACTTGATGCCTTCTTTGCCTTGGTCTTCAGCAGAAAGACCCAATATCCTCAAGGCAGCTGGCCAGCTGAGTTGGTAGGTAGGACCCAGAGAGACTGACCAGTGTGATGCTCACCTGCAAGAAGGGTTGGAAGAAGGATCTGGGGAACTGCAGGCCTGTCAGCCAGACCTCAGTGTCTGGGAAGGTTATGGAACAGATCATTATTGTGTCATTATGCAGCACAGGAAGGACAGCCATGGGATCATACCTGTTTAATATCTTTATCAAAAATTTGGAAGAGGGGATGGTGTCCACCCTCAGTGTGTTCACAGATGACACCAAGTTGGGAGGGAGTGTTGATCTGCTGGAGGGCAGGAAGGTTCTGCAGAGGGATCTGGACAGGCTGGATCAATGGGCTGAGGCCAGTGGTGTGAGGTTCAACAAGACCAAATGTCAGGTCTTGCACTTTGGTCACAACAACTCCAGGCAGCACCACAGATTGGGGGGAAGAGTGGCTGGAAAGTGCCCCAATGGAAAAGGACCAGAGGATGCTGGTTGACAGTGACTAAACATGAGCCAGAGTGTGCCCAGGTGGCCAAGAAAGGCCAATGGCATCCTGGCCTGGATCAGCAATAGTGTGGCAAGCAGGATCAGGGCAGTGATTGTGCTCCTGTACTCAGCACTAGTGAGGTCACACCTTGAATATTGTGTGCAGTTCTGGGCCCCTCACTACATTGAGGGGCTGGAAAGTGTCCAGAGAAAGGCAACAAGGCAGAGGAAGGGTCTGGAGCACAAATCTTATGAGGGCCAGCTGAAGGAGCTGGGGATGTTAAGTCTGGAGAAAAGGAGGCTCAGGGATGACCTTACTTCTCTCTACAACCACCTGAAAGGAGGCTGTAGCCAGGTGGGGGTTGGTCTCTTCTCCCAAACAACAATCAACAGGACAAGAGGAAATAACCTCAAGCTGTACCAGGGGAGGTTCCTGTGTGACATCAGGAAGAAATTTTTCTCTGAAAGGGTGGTTAAGCCTTGGAATGAGCTGCCCAGGAAGGTGGTGGAATCACTGGACATGGCACTTAGCATTATGATTTAGTTGACATGGTGGTGTTCAGTCAGAGATTGAACCCAATGATCTTGGAAGCCTTTTCCAACCTTAATGAGTCTTTGATTCTAAATGTACCCTTTCCTTGGAGCTGTTTCTGGTAAGGCCATTGCAGTGTAGCCACAGATTTGTGTGCCATGTTTGAGATGCTCAGGCTATATACAGATGTGTCATGTGTGTAGGCTGCAGTGCTGTGCAGAGGTGCTGACCACTTTTGGAATCAGACCCATGCATGTAGAGCCATCTTGACTAACCTAAAGTATCCCCTGGAGCAGACGTCTCCCTCTGCGTTGTACATACCTTAGCATTTCTATTCAGTTGTTGAAATTGCACCAGAATCTTTTTGTCAAGAATTTGTTTGTGTTTGTAGCATAAAAAGAAATGGGACAACCATCCCTTGAAGCTGACTACTGGTCAGATTTCTCTAGCAGCTCTCTGTACTCAGGTGCAGTGGTTTCTTTTGTGAAAACCACTTTTTATGTCATTGTATGGAATTTGATAAAGTGACTGTTGTTTCATAAATTGGAATTACATATTGGAACTGTTACTCTATGGCACCCCAGAAGGCTCATGGGAAGTTCAGCTTCTGAGACTTTTAATGTAGATAGTATTTGCCAGTGAAGCCTCTAGTTCCTAATACTTGGAAGACAAGGAACATAATGTTGACAGTCAAAGCTATAATGAACTAATATATATATAGATTTTTTACATCTGCTGTCCAAGCCACTTCATGAAATATTTAGTCAGAGATTTAATTTTGCATGGCTAAAGTTTTCCCTCTGGAAGACTGGAAAGAACCATAATAACTAACTAAATATGCAACTGTAACCTTTTTCAGCTTATTTTAATGACATAGTTACTCTCTCCAAATTCCCTCACATGCAGCTGTCCATCCCCTCTGCTTTTTTAAGGTGGTTTGGTATCATTTCCTTGGTATCATTTTTGGTATAATTTCCTTTCCATGAAATGGAGTGCTTTTTGCTGTTACTTTGAATTCCACTCTTTGTAAGTTATATAAACTTTATAAAACAGTACTTATGAATCTTTGTGAGACAAAATCATAATATAAGAATTCTAAAGCAATGGAAGTGTGGGACAGTGCCTGTTAACTATTGAACACATACCATTGTTGGCGTGAATGTTTTCAAACTGAAACCTAAACTAGAAAATATTTTCAGTCCTTTAAAAAGCTAATGAAACTACATGGAAAATATGGTTAAGGATTTCTGAAAATCCTGTTTGATGTGTGTGTCATATAGTTCCTGTATTTTTCTCCATGACCATTATAATTAGAAGTACTGTATTTTAGGACAACATTATAAGCTTCTTTTTAGAAAAACCAAAGTTCTTGCAAAATGAAAACCACTATTTCACTGTGAGGTTTCACATATTTTAGTATTTATATACATGTGTGACAACCTAAAATTTATAAACAGGCAAATCTTCTAGCATTCTTATTTTTAAATAGTAACACCCGTGTAACTGAATCCTATCTGATTTGGGATAGGTGTTCTTGGAATATAAAGCACCATAAACTCTTTAGGATTGCTTATATCTTTATTTGCTGGTTAAATTTCAGAGATATTGTTTAATGTATGGAAGAATCTCTAATTTTATTGCAACACCTTCCAAGAAACCTCAAGCTTATGCAATTTTTTTTTCTTCACATTCCAGTAAGATGCTGAAAATTCAGTGGAAATGTTAATAGAGAATGAACCTCTAGAAGGAGGCAAGCTATATTTGAAATCCTCTATGAGATATTTAAGTTTAGAGTTCTGAGAACTGTCTCAAGAGATTTGTGTTTGAGCAGAGGATATGTCACAGCTGTTTAGGTATTACAATAGAATATAGTCTAAAATCTGTACAAAACGAAATCCCATGTTTTCCTGGTTTAGGTCCCTGAAGTATATTTACATTAAACAAAACTCATAGTACTGCCAAATAATCCAGAGAAGTAAGTAGCATATGATCTACAGCAGCTGTGGAGTCTTTGGTCTCACTCTGCTGATTTGTGTTCCTTGTCAATTTTTGGTTATTAATGCTATCAATAGCTGATAATTGTTAGCCATAGCACCTTCCAAGTAATATCAAAAAGAAAAGCATCTCCATTTTACTTTGAGATTCAAGACAAAAACAAGTAATCTGCAGGGTTTGTTCTGTGTACTTTTTCCTAAGAGGTTCATCCTGCATGTTTACACTTAACTTTAAGAGGAAAATAGTTCTATTTTTCACCTGCACAGTCTCAGAGAAGAGACTAAGGGCATGTTATGACATTACAACTAAGAAACATCACAGCTGCTAGACAACCTTTCTCCTCCCTGCATTCACCATCCCTCCCTTGTGACATCTCCCTTGCATTTTGTACTACTCATGCTACCAATTCAGTGACCCAGAAGAAAACATAATGTTGTCTTTTCACCAGCTGAATAGGCTGCAGGTCACCCTGTTTGACAGCAGTGAACTATCAGATCAACTCAAACCATATTGTCCAACTACATCCTCAAAGTAAGGTCCTGTACATTGCTGGATCATTTTTTAAGCACTCAAGTACTAAAAGTGGTCAGCACATAATGCACCTTAACTATAATGCATTCTTAGAATCATATAATTGTACATGTTGGAAAAGATCTTTAAGGTCCTCAAGTCCAACCATTAACCCAGCAGTGCGAAGTCCAACACTAAACCATGTCCCCAGGTGCCACATCTGTACATATTTTAAACACCTCCAGCAATGGTGACTCCACTGCTTACCTGAGCAGCCTGTTCCAATGCTTGACAACTGTCTTGGGAAGAAATTTTTCCTGATATTCAATATAACCTCCCCTGGTGTGACCTGGGACTGTTTCTTCTTGTACGTGGGAGAAGAGACTGACCCCCCATCTCACTGAAACCTCCTTTCAGGTGGTTGTAGAGAGTGATAAGGTCACTCCTGAGCCTCCTTTTCTCCAGGCTAAACCACCCCAGCTCCCTCAGCCGCTCCTCATAAGATTTGCGCTCCAGACCCTTCCCCAGCTCTGTTGCCCTTCTCTGGACACTTTCCAGCCCCTCAATGTCCTTCTTGTAGTGTGGGGACCACAACTGCACACAGGATTCAAGGTGTGACCTCACTAGTGCTGAGTACAGGAGCACAATCGCTGCCCTGATCCTGCTGGCCACACTATTGCTGATCCAGGCCAGGATGCCATTGGCCTTTCTTGGCCACCTGGGCACACTCTTGTATGAACACTGAAAAACGCTTTAAAATATATGTAGGCACAAATACAAATAAATTTTATGAAATTTGCCCCTTGAAGCTGCCATATAACTGTTAGTCATTGAGGTATTGAGCATCAAGCAACTTAAATGCCTTAGTGAATCTACCCCACAGGAGGTCTGAAGGCTCAGAGGGCCCACAACACCAATGGATGGGCAAGAAGTCCTACAGACACTTTTCAGTACTTGAAACTAATTGCAGGGACTGAAGTAAAAGTGTTTCAAGACCACTGGGGGCAAGCAATTATGAGTGTCTTTCTAAAACCCATGAGGAAGGTAACATTTAGTTTTGGAGCTGAGGTAAGGACAGAAAAATAACTGGAGCAATTATTTTATGAGTAGTTCTAACCTGTTGGTATTGAGAGGGTTGTTGTGCTTCAGTTTGCTGTCATCAGTGTAATTTTCCTGTGTGTTATGAATGGCAGTAATGAATTGTATGTGAAGAAAGCCACTCCTTTTGTTGTGCTCTAATTTTTTGTTTCTTTTCCTTTTTCAATCCTTCTTAGACTCCATAGATGGGAAACATGCTCGAAGGACTCAGTCCAGTACTCCTCTGGGAGAACTTTTTGACCATGGGCTGGATAGCTGGGCTACCTCCATTTTTGTGCTTTCTTTTTTTTCTGTCTGTTCCCGTGACAATGGGAAGACCGGAGTTTCTGTATATACAATGTATATATATTTAAGCATTGTCTTGTTTAACTTCATGTGTTCACACTGGGAGAAATATAACACAGGAGTTCTTTTTCTTCCTTGGGGATATGATATAAGCCAAGTGGTAAGTATTTATCATCCCTGTTTTGGTTTTGGTTATTTAACTATGTAATTGTTTTCACAGTATTAAAGCAGTAGAAAAATAGAGATCAAGGCAAATATATTTGGCTGAGATACTGAAATATGTGAAATTGTAAAACCCTAGAAGTAATTCAGAAATATTTTCTGCATTTGTAATAAAGTGCTGCTCTTGAGCAAATTGTCAGCATCAGAGATTCATTGCTGTGGAGGAGAAAAAAGGCTTGCAGCAAGCCTAGCAGCCAGACAGTGCCCATGAGAATGTCATTTAACTGCATTTGATTTGTGGTACTAACAAAAATTACAATGCTATCTGAAGCCACAAGCAATTTTCCCCCCAATACCAGGTTGTGAGGCACGATGTGAATTAGTCCAAGTAGTATCTATTAACAGTAATTACACAGTTATACGCTCCCAGACCTTCTCCATTTTACAATAAATGTGGTAATGGAAATAGTATTGTACCTATGCAGAGAGCAGTAACTGTTGTCAAGTGAGGTCTACCTTTGAAAAAAAGGTCAGTCATCATGGATGTCAAAAAGTCATAGACATTCAGTAATACAAATCACTTATCAGCCCACAGTCAGCACCAGCTGAGTTCTTGTCTGGATTACAGCCCTGTCTTAAGGTGGACCTCTTCAGAAAACATTCCCAGGGCACTACAGTGAAAGGTGTCCGCAGTGCACAGATGAGTAGCAGTATTAGCAAGCTCAGTGCACTTCCAATGGCCCAGCACTGGGGTTTCTGTGGGCTGGCTTATCTGTGTCTCAGGTAGCCAAGGTCTTGCAGCCTGAAGAGCACAGTCAGTCCTCTGAACTTCCTGTTACAGGCATGAGATGAAAGGTACAGCCAAATAATTGAAAAGAAGTTTGACAAATACTCAAATATATGTTTTAATGAAAATACAGTATTTGAATTAATGCCTGCAGATGTAGAGCTGTAAACATAATCAGAATCCAGTGGTTTGAGAACAACTCAGAGATGGTGGTCCAGCTGTGGTGCATCTGTGTTGTCCCCTAGAAAATAGGTTTTGGGAAAAGAAGTTGGCTCAGGACTAAGACATTAGGCAGCCAGCTGGTCTGGGAGTTTTATCCATGTCTATGTAAGGTTTCTCCGTGAAGTTCTTCCAGCAGGAGAGGAATTGCTATGTTCAGGCTGATTTCCCTTGTTTCTCAGATGATCACTGTACATGTGAATGTTCAGAAAGCTCTGCTGGATCACTACAGCATCCAAACTGTATTAGTGGTTAAATCTGGTAATGGGTATCAACTAGCAGAGCAGTACTGTTAACTCTGTCCGTGCCTGTTAGTGACCTGTGCCTCTGGCCCTGTTTTCTCATCTGGGAAATAATGGTAGTAATATTTCCCAGCCTGACAGATTTGTGGTGAGGCTGAATATCAGTAAAGTTTGTAAACTGCTTTGATTAACTGAGATGTGAGGTGCTAACAAGTGCTATTTCCTGTTCTCCTCTGATGCTGAACTACTGACCTACTCACTTGCTTTTTAGTACCTTCTGTGATGACTTGGTTACAGTCAAAGTGATAAACTTGTAAATGTGAGGATTTTTTGATGCTATTTAGCACAGTCATCAGCAGTGGTAGAAGACTGTACTATTGAATTCTCTGTATGTCAGTTTTCCCATCTGTAAAAAAATAGCTGTTGTAGTTGTGATTGCCTATGAACAAAGAAAAGGCAGGATTTGTAGCTCCAGGTGGTATTTTTCCATTAGTCCAAAACACATCACATGTAAACCAGAAAGTACATAATACATTTTTTTCCAGTTCTACTGAGTAATCTAGTAAAAGATCTTAATTCCTCTAAAAATTTGTTCTTGTTTTGTAAACCCATTCAGCAAATTTGTATGGTATGTGCAGTATTAAAGACAGCTTTTCATCTCCAGTAACTTAGAGGATACTAGGGACAATAGCAAATGGCTGATGATGAGTAAGAAGGGTCATGGTCGCCTTCCTGGTTTTTTCCCCCCATTGCTTTTCTGCCAGGTATTCACATTTAGAGGCAGAGTGTGAAAGCACTCACTATCTGCTTCCAGACTGATTCACAATGTTTAGGTCGGTATTTCCTCCATGGCATTCCTTGCTGGATTGTGCTGCAGGAATGTGCTTCTCTGTCCTGTCTTCAGTAATTTCACCTACAACTTGATGCTGTTGCATTGGCATGTCAGGCACTCAGGTGCTCTAGTCCCCTGCTTTTGCTTTTAAACTTGTTGGTAGCCGGGAACTTTGGGTTTTGTTATCACCCCAGAACTCAAGAAAAATAGTAATTCCTGTCAGCATGCAAATAAAGGACTGATGACCTTAATGAGCACTTAAGTGGCATGTGGCTCCCAGGACACTGCTGCTGAGTCAGCTCTGCTGTACATAAACACAGCCTGCCCATGGGCTCTGCCTTAGCTGTGGCAGAGAAAGAGCTGCTGTTTCTCATGAAAAAATACCTTGTTGTAGACAGAGAAATCTGTGGGACTTATGCACATCACGTTTTTCTGTGACTTGATGACTCATCAGAACTGGGAACCCAATTATGCTAGCTGGGCTGTAATTGGCACTCCAATTAGCTTTGATTACAGCAGACAATCATTTGCAGGAAGCTGTGGTTTGTAAACTTGAAAAATGGCTGTAGTGTGTCTGAGAGATGCTTGGTCAGAGGACTGTTACATTTATGGTTCCAGAATCAAGGTGGCAGCAAATGCAGCAGGGAAAGCTATTCCTCCTCCCTCTTGCACAAGGATCTATCCTGTGCTGATGCCTGAGTAGCAGGGAAAGGTGCAGGGAGAGGAGCTTCAGTACCACAGCATCTAGACACTTTTAAGTAGCACCTATTGGGAACCTCAAAAGTTTGAAGAAAAGGCTAAAAAATAAACCTCTGCTATGATCTGTGAGAAATTCCCTTGCATACATCTTGTAAAAACGAAGACTTTTATTTTTGTCACAAGACCAACCAAAGAAAGCTAATATCTGCAAATTAAGTTTCTTGGAGAAAAAAATGAAAGACAAAGCTTTCCTGAGAAATTAAAATTTCTGGCTTCTTGCCATATGTTAATTTTCACAGACATCATCTTATTTTGTTTAAAAAAATAATTGTTTACTTTCTGAAGAGTTTAATATTACCCTAATGAGATACTCGCCTAATGCTGCTGTTGCTTTTCATAAGCTGCTGCAGCTGAGTTCATAGCAGGGGAACAAAGTACTAATTTTTCCTTAATATGATGTAATGATACCTCTGCCCCACTGGTGCTGCCTTAAGTGTAACAGGAGATCCCTTTATATTCTTAATTAAAACTTTAAAAGTGAAGAGCTGTGTGAGAGCTGGTGACCCAGACAATTCCACTCTCCTTCCTCTCCCCAGCCGAGAGGGTCGAGCTCAGAAGAAGCGCAAGCAGCAAATCCCAAAGGCAACAGGCAGCTCTCTCTGGCCCAGCCCTTGCCCTGCAGGGAGAGGATGACCAGAAATCCCCCATATAGAGAGACTTGTGCCTGAAGGGATGGGTGCTTGGACCGTGAGCCCCAGGGTTTCAGTCTAACATGCTTTCCCAGCTGCTTCTGCCTGATGGCTTTCTACCACCTAGAGCCTCTGGGAGAACCCTCTGCCTGCCTTGGAACTCTGAATAAGTGGAAGTACACGATGCTCCTAGCAGCTGAAACATTATAGAACTTCCTTTTCTCCTTCCTTTCAGTCAAACCTGCGAAAGGTTTCTTTCATGGGTGCCATACACCAGGTTTTCTTTTGACAAGCTTATTTACAAAACCCATGCTGAAATATGCTCCATATGACCTTTTCCAGGGTTGTACTGTGGCAGCCAGTGTTTCAGGAGCTGGCAGAGAAATCCCAAACAATGCAAGTGCACATCACATCTTGAAAAAATTTCTACCTCCTCTGTAGGGAAAACCCCTTTTCTATTTAAAAGCAAAATAAAGATGCAAATGTGTTGTTTTTTTGGCCACATTATCAGGATTCAGAATTTAATTTCAGTTGAAAGGATATTCACTTTCAGAGCTTTTCTAATCTGAAATGTCTGTGGAAAGCATAGCCTTTCTTGTGAAGAAAAAATATGATTACTTAGTAGCAAAGCTGGAGCACAATGGAATTGTTGAAGTAAGAGAAGTGATAGCAGAGAGGAAGCAGTGCTGGCCAGACCATGGTGTCTGCTTCAAGCTGCCTTCGGACACGGCTGGAAACTGATCTCAATATTCAGTTATTTGAGAGAAGCCCCATGGTGTATCCGTGTGAAATCTCAACAGAAGAACCTGCTGTGCACAGGCTTTTTCTGCAGCAGACTGCTTCATTCTTAACAACTTGATTATGATTCCCCACAAACCTTTCTTGATTAATTAATCTTCCACATGCCTTTAACAATTTGTCTATAATGTCTAAATACAAAGTGATCTTTTTAGGTAAAAATTTTCAGAGTCTCAGATTTGCAACTTCCAACTATTTATTGAAAGAAAAAAAAACTGAGAAAAAAATAGAAAAATATCACATACATTAAACCTAACTCATATTGAAATAGCTTGTAGAAAATAATTCTTACTCTTTTAGACAAGTGTCACATTTATTAACAGAAGAATGAAGTAGCCTTGTATTTTAAATGACTTTGCTTTATGTCAAAATGTTTATTTTGTGCACTGTGTTAATGGAAAATATTTCAACACATAAGCAATTAATACTATAACAATGTGCTAGTGAAATTGAATACTACAGTAAAATTAATGTCAGGTTTTTGTGGAATCATAAAGAATTTAAAGCATATCCATGTTTTTTTAAAAGATGACAAAATATTTGATTTTTTTTTTCCATCATGTAGAATATCACACAGCATACTAAATGTGCCTGTGTGTAAAACAGAAATCAATGGTAAGAAAAACAAAGTATGTACACACACAATCTAAAACTGTGGTCACAAAACTTATACCTGAAATAGTGAAAAGACATGAAAGAGATGGTGATTTAAAAATACCAAGTATTTTAGAGAATAGGTAAAAGGCTAAAAGGTAGAAGACTTTGAGGGGTTATACTGTCTTATGTTTATAGAATTTTCCCAATGCAACATCAAAGCATTATTCTGATTTTACACAGGAACAAGCGTGTCTGTGTTGCTGGTATTTACAAAATTGTGGCAAGATAGGGGGCCCCTGCTCAGAATCCAGCTGTCTTGCTGTCAGCTATATCATAGAGCCTATAAATTAACACCTTGTGTTTCCACATTTTTCTCAGCATAAGTATTCCTCATCCTCATAGGGAAGGTCTTGGAAAGTCAAAAATATTCCTGGTCAGATGCTGCCAAGAGTTGGAATCCAAGACTTTACCCATCTACATTACCTTGCTATACAGTTCTCACTTGTGTTATTGTGGTGGGTGGATGCCAGGCACCCACCAAAGCTGCTCTATCACTCCCCTCTGCAGGGGGAGTGATATCACTCTGAGGAGGGGAGAGAAAATATAATGAAAGACTCATGAGTTGACAGAAGGACAGGGAGAGATCACTCATGAATTACTATCTTGAGCAAAAGAGGTTCAGTTCTCATTCCTCTACTTTGATTTTGATTCATAAGAAATTCAGTTAATATCCCTGGGCTAAGACAAATCTTCAAAACACTTCTTCCTGGGTTCTACTTCTACTGCCCCACTGGCACAGGGAGACAGAATGGCCAGTTCATTAGAGGTTCTTTCTGCTGCTGCTCAGGGAGAGGAGTCCTTCCCCTGCTTCAGAGTGGGGTTCCTCCCATGGGAGACAGTTCTTTGTGAACTTTTCCAATGTGAGTCCATCCCATGGGCTACAGTTCTTCATGAACTGTACCATGGGTACCTTTCCATGGGGTGCAGTCATTTGGGTGCAGCCTGCTCCTGTGTGGGTCCCCCACAAGTCCTGCCAGGAAAGCTGCTCCAGCATGGGCTTCTCTCTCCACAGGTCTGCACATCCCTGCCAGAGCCTGGGCCAGCATGGGGCTCCCCCAGGTTCACAGCTTCCTCTCAAGCACCCAGCTGCTCTGGTGTGGGGGCTTACAGCTGGATCTCTGCATTCCCCTGGATGTCCACAGGCTGCATGGGCACAGCTGCATCGCCATGGGCTGTAGGGGAACCTCAGCTTCAGTGCCTGAAGCACCTCCTGTCCCTCCTTCTCCACTGACCTTGTTGTGTGCAGGGCTGTTCCTCTCCCATATTCTCACTCCTTTCTTCTCTGGCAGCAATTACAACTGCACAATAATAGATGCTTTTTTTCCTTTTGGAACATGTTATCCCAGAGGCACTGTCACCATTTCTGGTTGGTGCAGCCTTGGCCAGTGGCAGGTCTGGTGTTGGCTCTGCTGGAAATGGGAAAAACTTCTAGCAGCATCTCACAGAAGCCACCCTTGTAGCCCCCCTGCTACCAAAAACTGGCCACACAAACCAAATACAGTTATTTAATTTGGACTTCTCATTTTACAAAAGGCTGCAATTATTTTTACTTGCTAAAGACTACATTTATATCTGAAAAGTACTAAAGCTGGTTGATGGTAGAGAGATAAACGAAAAACTTGACTATCTTAAGTATAATTATTCAATTGCACTTAGGAACACTGTTTTACTCTTTTTTTTTTCACCAGTAGTGCCTTTAAAACAGTTTATAACAGGCTTAGGCTTTGCTAATAATTTTGACAATCTTCAATTTTTTGCTAGTATAGCTTAGATCAAGGGACACAGCCATTTTCTCATCCTTCCAGCTTTCTAAGGGAGGTCTGCTTTCTCAAGCAGGAGACCTCTTTAGTGTAGTAAAAGTGATGAGTCCTTAAAAAACAACATACCAAAATTTCGAAGCCAAGGAGTGTTGTTTTTTTTTTTTCATATGCTACATCTGTTAAGAGGCAATCTCAGTCTGGGAGTCTTGCATCACCAAATCCTAGGGCAGGGCATTCCCTGTGAGAGCTCATTGCATCCACACTCCTGTTCCTGGACACGCACTGACATCTGACAGTGATGCTCATGACTGCCCTGCCAAAAGTAAAGTACTGACTGTAATAATGGTTAATACTGAAATTCCTCTTTTATCACTTGCCAAAAAAGTCTGTTCAGGGTTCAACGTGTGAGGGTAAATTCAGGCTCCATCAAAGCCAGTTGGAGTTTTGCCATCAACTTTGATGGGGTCGGGATTCCATCCGTCATGTCTTATGGGTAATATAATAAAATTTTTTCAGGAAGCCAAATGTTACCTCTGATGCAGTGGATTGCAAAATCCATTAAACATGTTCTTCACTTAGACCAAAATTTGACTCACTGTCTTCAGTGGCCCAAGACATAATGGCACTCACTAGTGCCTGCTTTTCCTTGCTGCAGATCTGTTGTGCTGCTTGTTCTTGCAGAGGCAATTCAAACATCCAGCTCCACAATGCAAAATCCAAACAAAACCTCTTAAAGATCTACATACTGACAGGGCAGGAATCTTGATTTCAGATACAGAGAAGTAAGTGAAATCAAATGTAATATTATCTATGTGTAAAAGAAGTTTAAGTGACATTAGCATTCTGCTTTTAATCTGTGATCTTAAAAAGCCTGTTAATTAGCAAAGAGGTTTTCAGTGTATCTTTGAGTTAAAATTTAATAGAAGACTAGAAATGTGCTTGTTGAAGCTCAAATGGAGGAAACACATAACATAGAAAAAATGAGTATTAAGAAACCTAAGTAACAAATAGTAAAATCTGTAACACAAGTAAAGCTGGAAACCATTTTTCATCCCAGAGTAAGAAGCTGCATTGGGTGGGAAATATAAAGGTTACTGAAAGCTACTTGGGAATAAATAGAGGAATATGCAATTTTCTAAATGGCACTGTAATGAACATTGTTGTTTTAATTTAGAGCTAGTGTAGCATGAAACATACAGCCCCTTATGGGTCATATGGCAAAACTGAACAGCTGAGAGCAAGGCAGGCTGGAGGAAGAGAAGGACAGCAGCCCCTCTGGCTGGCTGCTCCTGAGCCTTGTGTATGTCTCCTTTCACTCCTAATGACATTTCTTTTTGGGTCCTGTAATGATGTTATCTGTCAAACAAATTAAAAATCAGGGAAGATTTCACCTCCTTCCCATTATTTTTATTTCTTCACATTCCATGGAATGTTTTTATTATTTTTTATAATTGTTTCCGGTGAGCTTAGGGTTTTTCTTTCCCCACCCCCCCACCCCCCGGTTATTCTGATATGATCAGTTCAAGGGGCAGAGCTGCAAAAATAACCACATTGCTAATTCTGAAGTCTGTATCCAAAAACAGGGAAGTGCATGGGCAGTGGGGAGACCTGGCATTAACAGTGGATTTAGGTATTTTGAAAAGGTAAGTCAGTAATACTTACCACATACAAGCAGATGCACACATTACCAGGGAAATTGCTTGCTTACCATATTTCATACATTTTAAATAATTCTGTTGGTAACTCTGCAAGTTGCTTCACTTCTTTGAAGTAATTGTTTTGCCAGGGCAGAAGAAGGTAAAGTAGGGACAGGAGGTAACTAACAGATTTTTATTTTTTTTATTTTTGCATTTGTATTAAGATGGTAAGTGAAATTCTCTACCTTTTGATGTAAATGACTGAAAATAATTAATTTTTTTCTGTAGGTATTAATAGCAGCATATCTGCTCACCGGTACTGTTGGTGTGGAGGTCTGGCAGAAGCCTCTGCTGTTTGGTTATTATATTACAGATGTATTAGTTATCCTGCTTATAGGTAAGTGTCCACATATATGCAAAAGTGTACTGCTTTTTAATTATTATGATTTTATATTTTTTATACTTCCCTCTTTTTTTTAGTTTTACTTTTGTAAGTGTTGGCTAGTCCAAAAATACGTGAATAGAGATGATAAAAAGGGTTAATACTAGAAAGCTCTTAAAAAAGTAGATAATTTTTGAAATTTTTTTCCTCACTGAACTACTATATGCTGCACACAAATAATATAGAAAATACTCCTTATCTGCATGTGCAGTTCAGTGCAGTGTGCTGGCTGGCTGGGCTCCCAAAGTCTCAGGAACTCCTCATGTCATTCAGGTAAAATGTCATTTACATTTATGTATACTCTAAGTTTAATGTTTTGGCCTGGAGCACACTACATTTCAGTTCCAAAACATTATGAACAGAGGGAATGAAGACATTATTTAAATAACCTTAGATGCACAAATGTAAATATGAATAAAAGCCAGGAGGTTTCTAAGCTCTTATTTAGAATTCTTTTGCAAACAGAAGAGATTTATTTTTCATACACAGCAATAGCCTATTTGGTCATTACTGGATTCTGTCAGTGTAGTTTGAAATGAGCACTGAATTTATTTTGACTGCTATATTGAGACTGAGAACAAGAGCAGTTACATTTTAATGAGTTAAAAATATAGAAGTCTTAGGTGAAAATCTGTGTGTGCAAAATGGCTTTAATGTGCTGCTTGAAAGGTGAAGAAATTAGCATACTCATTTTGGAGATTTTTATATGACCATACAAGTGGTGAGGACACCAAAATATGTTTGTGTTTGACACAGCCACTCTAGGCTTGCATTCCAAGGAACATCTTCTGCCCTTGAGCCAAAGGGAGGACTTGGTTATAGGAGCTTACCCCCCCCATGTCATCTCGATAGGAGCATTTTGCACTGATGTGTGCTCTCACCACCCTCTCCCTATGGCAAGGCTGTCAGCAGGCACCACCTCCTGCCCCAGCACTGCTTCCCAGAATTCCTAGATTAGAAAGGACCCTGTGTTCAGGCTGTGCTTTCTAATGAGCTGCGTGTGCAAGGACATGGTTTTGTGCTTTACCCAGGGTATAAAACCAACAGTGGGTGACCGAGATTATACAGTCTTTCTCTAGTCAGACCTGATTCAGGCACTCTGAGGAAAAGAAAGAAAGGAAGGGGAAAAAGACTGGTTGCCATTTCAATAGTCAGTGAATTATTCGCCTTTGACAGAGGTGTAGCTGTAGACAGGGAGTGATTTGTGCTCTTGAAGCAGCAGTGGAAGCCCAGGGGAGATGGATGCTGGCTCACCCAGAATGAGCAGGTTAGGGCAGTGTTAGTTGCTTGCAGGGGCCAGCCCACTGAACATGCTTGTTCTGTGCTAGACACATCAGTGCTTGGTTCCTGTCACTAAGACACATGACAGCCCATCCAGGGAGTACTCTGATGGCTTCCCTTGCACTTGGGAGGCCATGGATGAAGGTTTAATTCAAACTGTTCGACATAGTAGGAGTGTTTGTGGAAGGGGAGCATTTCAGCATTATCAGATCAGCAGGCGTGAGCACTCTGTTTCATACTCTGCCAGAACCAGCTGCAAAGCAAGGCATGATGGACTGTTCCATTAACACTAGAAAGAAGTACTGCTTCTGTCTTCTGTGGTATGCTTGTATGAATGGATTTGTGAGCACAGAATAGTATCTCTTCCATCATTGTCCCAGGCAGACTAGACTTAAATAGGAGCCAAAAGGTTTCTCCAAAAACCTTGTCTCTAGCACACTATCCACAATGACAACTTTTTCAACTTAGTTGAAGTTAAATATGGGTATAAAGCATGCAAAATAATAGTCTTGGTCAACTCCATATTACAGAATCATCATAGTGCCTAGTAAATCTCTTAGAAACAGACACTAAATTTAAATATAAAAATAGTAGAATCCTTCCACTAAGGATGATGCTGGTCCAGAAGGCACTGCCATTTCACATTTGCATCTCAGCTCAGCAGTAAGGTGGTTATCATCGTCTAGCTATGTGCAGTGACTAGGGATATGTAAAGCTTTTAGAAGCTTGTGGTAAATTGCAGGACCCCAGCGTGACTGCAGAAAAAGCACCTGTCTAACCTACACCAAGGGCCAGGAAGATTCAATTATTCTCTCCCTTAGAGAGACTGCAGCAAGTGTGTCTTGCTCAGCCAGAACTATTTGTATCGGAGAGCCCACTCTGGCTTGCTCAGTTAAATGCCTTTGTGGCTAGTTAAAAACAAAGTGGGCCTCTGATGCTTTTTACAAGCTAGTTTCCCAGGATCCTGAGAGGAGCCATTAAACCACAAATGGCTGTGCTTAACCATCTGATGGCATTTAGTACTCACTAGTGGTCCTTTTAACAACAAACCTGTAGCTGCTCCATCAATACTTGGCATTTACTGTTCTGTACACAACAGGAGTTCAGCTGCTGAGCCATCACTTCTCCAAGAGAAGCTGAGCTTTAGCTCATACCTTCTGTGGTGGGAAGAAATCCAGACAAGATGCACAAGAGTGTTTTTCAGATGTCTTTCCTGGAGTTTTCTGAGAAAAAAAAAAAATAACCCATGTATAACCTAAGGATGAACTCTGTGAGAGCACCTCCTCAGAGGAAGCTGTGGTATCACCAGGTGACACTCACTCATTGAAAATAATGGAGCTTTTATCAGGTGCCAGAACACACAGAGATATACATAAAAGTGCAGTGATACTGGTGTTTAGATTAGATCTTTTAGGAAAGAGAGCTTTATGTATGTTCCTGGGAACTGTCTGGCACGCTGAACACCTGTAGGTAAGCCAAGTCTTGAGCTGCTGAGCAGTGACCTCAGAGGACTACCCTGTGAAACAGAGAAACTGCGGCACAGTATTTTATGGGAATTTGTCAGCTACCCAGCAAACATGGTCCCGTAATTTTCACTGGCAGTGAATGCAATTCCATCCTTCAGCTCCAAAACACACACCTAGCTGAACCCTGAATCAATGAGGAAGGTCCTTCTCCTGTTTCCAGGGCAAGTTGACCTGGCTGCTAGGCAGAAATGCCTTTTCTTTCCCAGCATGGGAGCAGACAGACCCTTTTAAAGTTATGTGCCTGTGTGCTCATCTGAAACTAATTACTTCTGCACTCATCAGGGCTCCAGTGGATGACACTCCAAAAGCTCTCTTGGGATTTAACTACAATTGTCCCATAGCATTATCTGGCTAACTAGGGTCCCTTCAAAGGGCAGCACTGAGGTGTAAGCTATCATTTATTTTTACCCCTCCAGGGCATCCCAAATGCCCAACATTCCCTGTCACTGTGCTATCAGGTTGAGAGCAATATAAAATATTTACAATAAGCATTTTAAAGTAGTCAGTTCTGCACATAAATTCTAGTACCACAAATGATGCTGTAGAATTTGTAAGAGAATTTTCACTGACAGGTAGGCATCTGTAGTTCAGGGAGCAGCATTACTAATTGATGATGGTTTCTGTCTCATGTTGCTATTAAATGACCTGTAGGTGCATGCTCTGCATGAAGCATTTCCCATGTTTGGGACCTTCATACTTGCTCTCTATGAAGATTTTATAATGTCTAATAAAATTTGAGTTCAGGCTACAATCCTTTCCTCACTGGAGACATGCATCTTACTGGAAATTTCTTTTGGTATATTATTTGTTCAGAATTGACTGAGGGCTTGGAAGCTGTTGTGGCATGTACACAAACAAGCAGAGTTAGAACATCAGCTTTGCTCCTTAGGAAGACAAGTTGGAAAAATGATGCCTGGATGCACAGTTTCCTGCTCCTTCTCAGTATTGATTGCAACCCCAAGAATAGACTTTGTGGGGAAAGGATCACTTAAGCATGGAGTGGACATGTTATACTTCATCAGTGTGTGGCACATGGGGCAGACTATTCTGTAATCCAGACATGGTGTCATGTTTGAGTCCACTATGTGTGGTCAACAGTGCCCAGATCTGACTACTGAAGCCTGTGGCAAAACTGAAACAAGTTTTCAAAGTGCAGGTTTGCACATGAAATGCACGTATTAACGTCTGTCAGAGATCTGAAACTTGAACTTGGTTTTTGGGGCCAAAGCATTCTGAATGTTTTCCTATGATGTGCATGGGTTTGGGTTCTATGCTGACTTCTATGAGTGTTTTCCTTGAGGGTCACTCTTCCCTGAGCTACTTAAGTACATAAAATGAGTAATGAAAATATAAATGAGCGGACAATAGCAGCAAAAAACTAACGATGAGGCCAAGCTGTAACATTTAAAACATGCCAATGATTTGAATTCCATCATAGTGGGAAAGCACAGTTACTCCCCTAAAACAGTGCCTTGTAGTTACACTATGCTACATCCTGTGTATCAAAGGAGGACATACAAGTCCTTGCCATGGGTGTTCATACACCAGCCTGCTCCTTCTTCTGTGTCAGAAACTGTTTAGGAGGCCACAGTCAAATTATGAGTTATTTCTGCCCCCTACAGAATGATAAATCATTCTGTAGTGATTTCCTACAGTTCCCATTGTGAAGTGGCTGATGGTTCTGCCCTAGTGATGACTTGCTGAATGATTAAACGTTAAGTTCTCTGTTTTCAAAATGTTATTGCTCCGACAGGCTTTGACCCGTCCTGTTCGAGAAGTGTGGTTAACATGAGTTGGCTTCTACGTGTCTGTCACCAATTTAACATTTATTAAGGCATTGTTGTGACAGATTGCACGAGGCTCTGTTAAAGTAAAGGGTGTGAAATACTCACCTGTCACTTGAGATATATTTTTAAGAAGCCACTGAGTTCATGTTTGGAGTAACTCATCTGAACCAGTCAGAACAATAACCCAGAGAAGCAGAGCCTTCAAGGCTGGAGGCAGAGCAGTGTGACAGGATGCTGATTACAGGTGGGAATGAGTTTGGTGGTGTTAAGATGTGAGGAGTCATTTCAGGGGCTCTGGGAGCCCCAGGAGAAGGTCAAACAAGGGAGCTTGCCTGGCAGAGTCCTTCTGGAAGCCAGCCTGGGCTTTTCCAGTAGAGGCACTGTTTCTCTGGTGCTCAGTTCTTGCTGTGCCCAGAAACAGAGTGATGTGTGAACAGAACTACATCAAAGAAGCAGCTACATCCATAAACTAATTCTTCAGTCTGTACTAAATCCCTCTGAATGCTAATTGTTATCTTACAGCTCAGTTTGAGATAAATGCTGTGTGTACTTCCTTAGACACTGAAAATAAGGTATAAAATCAACAATGTGATAAACACATCTGTTTTTAAGAAGCGTGATAAATGCATAACTCTACAATCTTTATACTCAAGAAATATCTTAGATGCTAAATGTTCAAAACCTACATCAACTTTGTGCATGAAGACAGTGTTTATGTTTACCTTATGTTTCTGTAATCTCTGTAAAATCATTTCATACCGTGGATTTTGGGTGAATTTTTCACCCTAATGTATTCAGCCTTTACAGACTCAATTAAGTCCACATATTATATATTTGTTTTCTAAGGTTTCCTCCCCCACAGCTACTAAGTGGTTTTAAGTTTGCCATTTTACACACTAATAAAATAAAATGTTTTTTTAGTGGACAGCTCAAAATGCAGTTATGTGGTTTGCACAATCAATTAAAAGAGTTGTCTGCTCAAGACATGCCTGAGAAGGTCACACTATTCTATAAAAAGCTTCTGTTCCAGTAACAAGTGCTTCTAAAATGTTCACCTTTTGATGAAGCTTGCTTCCAGGCACTGATCAGCACGTTAAACATTCAGTGTGTTAAGTTATTTTCATGTGTCTAGCTGTTCTAATGTGCAAGGAATTTGGAAAAAACACCATGGGAAAAGCATTTAAATATTTTTTCAAGCTAATATTGAGGCCTGGATATTTTGAATCTAATTTTTCTTGTCTGTTGGCTAAGAAAGGTAAAGGATAACATCCCATTTCTTTATTGCAAAGACTGACTATGATGCATGATTAATCTAGAGATGGAAGGGCCAAGCAGTGTACTGAAGAAGGCCATACAGAGGTGTGGGCAATTGAAGAATGAGAGAGGAGAGTGACAGTATTTTATTTGTAAGCTGAAATGCAAATACAATCACCTACTGTTAGAGACTTGGTCAACTTCTGTGATATGCCCAGAAGGTCTGCACAGACCTCTTCCCTGCCTCCCAAATGGAATGAAAGATCTGGGGAGTATTCTTTTTAGAGGGGTGGTACTTTCCTGAACAAATTCACACAATTTCCAGTGCAGTGTTCACCTAAAATTACACCCCTCTATTGCACTGTCTCATTTTTGAATTTTTGAATTTTTAGCTATCAGGACAGCCAGTTCTTAACAAATAAAATTTCAGTGCTTCTTTTAGGGCAGTTTAAGGGTGATTAATTTGTCAGGAACTTATGACAAAGTGGGTTTACAATAGCAAAGATAAGCAGATATGGAGAAGATAAGCAGAGAAGGTTGTCCTTCCTTTGAAGCACTATAACTTGTTTAGCAGTTTAGGTGTCTTGGAGTTGCTTTGTTTAGTGGTGTTTACAGTCTGTGAGGTTTTGTGTTTTCAGAAACTACCTGCATCAGGCTGTTTGCTTTGTCTGAATGCCAGCATGGAGCTGTGTGGTACTGAAATAGCATTTTCTGGGACTGACAGTAGTGTCAGCAGTTTGTTTCTGGCCATACCCTCTCTTTCTCTACAATGACCAAGTCTGTATTTTGCAGAAATGCCTGAATTGAATCAGGTACAACACCCACAGTAATTGCAGCGTGTCATGGAAACAACGTGTCTCCTGCAGGTCTTCAGTAGTCTTTAAATTTATTTACATGAGCATTTAAAATGCCCTCACATAATTAAAATATATTACTGTTAGTCCAAATAACATGGGTGACAAAGTACCATGGCATCCATCGTGTGCTAGCTTTTTTGAATTATTGTTTGTTTATTTGGCTGTATCACACAACATCTTATTGGTTTGGAATTGAATTTGACAGCACTAAATGAAATCTAATGTTGAGCTTAAGATTGATGGGAATTACCTTTTGATCTCTTCTATATACATGTATATAAATGTATATATATATGTATATATATATATATGCACACATATTTATATGCATGTCTGTGTATGTATCTGTGTGCTTTTATACATATACATATTTGGAAAACAAAATAATGCTTTCATTTCTTCTCTTGTGATATGTCTTTAATCCTGAATTTCTAAATATATTGGGATTTGTTTGTTTGTTTACGCTTATATTTGGCATTTTTTAATATGGACAAAATAATTCCCAATAAAGAGCTTTAAAAATATTTATTTCTCTGAAAAGGGAGTCTACATTGTGCAACACGGAGGACTGACAATAGGATTGTACTTAAATCCGAGGATTTGGGCTTGATACTTTCAGCCTACACAAGAATTCCCTGTGTATCTGTGCCACCCATCTGTGCTTTGCTATTTCTGACTTTAATATAGGTCTGTGTTCTTACTGTTGGATCTCAGATTTTGAATCAGCTGAAGAATAGGAAAATCCTGGAAGAGCAGTGTACTACTTCTAAGAATGCTTGAGGAGTTCTATTTTCCCATGTGTGTTAAAAACATCTAATGCATTGAAAATGGATTTTTAAAATAAAACATTTACTTTTAGGACATTAAAAACAAAACAAAACAAAAAGCTCCATGATCATCACTTGGGCAGTGCCTGGGTGGCTGGGCGCCAGAGAGCCAGCAGTGGGTTTGCTTTCCAGGCTGCACCTTTTGTTCCTCAGAGCAGCAGGGAATGGCAGCAATGCGGATGCAGCAGTTTAGCTCCTGGGCACAAAGGGATCCCTAACGCCAATTAAAAAGCAGACTTAATGAGTACCAAAAGCAGCCCCCAAGCCAGGCCTCTTTAACTAAAAAAAAGATGGGAAAGCAACATGTTATAGGAAATGATGGAATTCTGAAAATCCCATAAGAAGCGGGGGAACACCCTTTGCTTTCCCTGCTGCATCTTCAGCTCTCTTGCTGTGCTGAAAGCAAAGCCGTGTGAAAATACAGGGGAGTAACTGGTGGAACTGCCCCGTTTGGAAAGTGGCTTTTTGCTAGCTGGGGGACTGTTTGTGGTCAGTGTGTTATTTCTAACTAAAATGGCACTTCATAAAAATAACAAATTGTTGGCAACCATTGCTCTTTGAATTCTATTTCTAGTTCTAGTCTCTATTTCTGTTCCTCTCGGTTGCTTTTCTCCTAACAAATCAAACTTCAGGACTGCAGCAGGAAATTTAGATTTAACCTCAAGAGTCAGTGTTTTGTCTCATGTCTGCTCTAATGTGATACAGATGTTGGAACTGCTGTACGTAACTCAAGATTTTATTGAACTAGCGCTCCCTGCCTAATAGAAAACATAGCTAACTGGGGTGCACATTAAACACAGATCACTCTGAAGGCACTAAGCCCGAGAGTTTTAGAAATATATTGACAAAATATTTGGGATATTGCTTCAATTGCACATCCTTCAGCTGTTTGATAGCAAATAGCTGTCTGTTGTGGTAAAGAAGCAGAGCTCTTAATTGTTTTAAAAAGCAAATCCAAAAAGTAAACATGAAAAAAATGCAGTACCTGAAATTATTCACAGGCTGGCTTTTATATTTTTTTCCAATTCTTTGTTTCCTTCTCTTTAGCAGATAACCAGAAAGACTGGAGAGACAGATTATCTATTGCATCCCTTTTTACTTCTCTTTTCCAACAATCCTGATCTCAACTATTCTTTCATGTTTAGTTTTCCTTCTCTTGAGTTACCACTGTGGCCAGGACGCAAAATAAACACTTGTGTGTCCTTGATGAGGACTGAAGGGTAAACACTGACATTTCTCAAGACACTGCTCTGTCACGTTAGCCCCAGTAAAAAGTCATCTGAAATCATCTCTTTACTCATTTTCCTCCCCCGTGTTGCTAATAATGAGATTAAAGTTTTCTGCTTTTCTGTACAGGCAGCAGAGTGCTTCTTAAATGAAATATTTTAGGTCACAACCGGAAAGGCTAACACATCAGAGAGCTTTTCTTGCCCATAATAAAATAGGAATTATGTATTAATTTAGTGCAACACACCCAATTCTCATGCCCTATAATAAAAAAGCCGTGCAGAAATATGCTACCCAGAGCAATCTCCAAGCAGTAAACTGACCAGGGAAAAGCCCTCAATACACAGAAAGTGAGGGGGAAAAGTACAAAGCAAAGAGCTCTACAGGGAATGATGTAAACTTAAAAAAGTGATGTATATTTTCACCTAGTTAGGGCTGACTCATACGGTTGGTTTTTTTTGTTTTGTTTTTTTTTTTGTTTCAATCTCAAACTTCCACTCATTGCTGAAGGTCTTCTTTGGCTCTTGGGTGGACCAGCCTATTTTGGACGTGGGTACAGCTGGGTCTTCAGGCAGCTCAGAGGCTGCTGGCAGCTGTGCTGATAATACCAGCAGTGGTACACAGAGACACAGAGTCAGCAAAGGTGAAACTCTTGTGCTTTGTGGGTTAAAGCTGAGCTCCAGAAACATCACAGCTGTGTTACAAAAGAAGTAAAAAAACCCCACTTATTCAAATGATGGATATGTCATGAAAATTTATTCATTCAAGCTATTGTATTATCAAAACGGATCATTAGTTGACCCTTAATATTTTGAACTATAAACTTATTTCTCCAGTAATGTGAACAGCCTAGCTTGAAGTTCATTATCTTTCTATATTCCACTGGAAGGCTTTTGGTGTTAGACTTGGATTTTTCTAGATAGCAGCAGCTCATGAAAAGTAGGGCTCTTCTGGGTCCAGCAGAGAAGCTTGTATGAAAAATAACTGATCCTATCTATTAGCTACATCAGAATTTTTATAAAAAATTCTGGTCTTGTCACTTATTACACAGGAAATTCTGTATCAGAAACTATTTATAGCAGCTAGGTTTTGATAAAAAAAGAGAACAGTTTTGTTATTGCCTAAGGCCCCAAACTCAGTTCATATCCTGTAATGAGTACAGGAATACTAAATCATTTTTAGAAAGCCCACTGGGTCTGTTGTCATATGAGAAAACTCTGAGGTCATCAGTGTTGAATTACGTATTAATGTTTCTCTCTTCCAGGCTTCAGTTTGTTTCTATCATTTCCACAAACATTATACAACATTCACAGGTAAGTTAATTAACATTAAATGAATTCTATCACCTCCTATCTAATTCTGTATATTTAATGGTTTCCTCATTTACAAATAAATGTAATGCTTGAAGTAGCCTAGCTTCTTTCATCCAGATGCTGTCCTGATCGTGTAGTAAAAGGTTTTTCTGGTGAGTTTTCAGAATCTGACTGGTTTCTTTTTCATGTTTACAGCTCTCTCCTTTTCCTTTCACTTGCTGTTCTCCAGGCAGTCTCACAGTAGTCCTGCACTGATAAAGGCCCTGTAGTAAAAAACACTGCATTTTGTTTGCAATCAAATGTGATGTGTAACTTCTGCCTGTGCTGGGTGGAATTCCATAGCTGACCATCCTGCACTCTGTGAAGTGCTTGATTGTCTTCCTGGTCCTTCTGTAAAAGTCTCCTCTGTATGAAGTCTGCAGATAATTGCTATCAGATGTAAGCTAGGCAGGTGGCAAGCTGTGATTACATCTAAGAACTGGCTTGCTGCACCCAGGAATTTTATACATGGTTAGTTTATACTCCCATGGCCTATTTTTATTAATGCTGCCTGCCTTCCACTAATATTTGCTAGTTCATTTCACTCATCTGTCACTTCAGGTCTCTCAGGTCCTAAGTGTCCTGGAGGAGGGACTGTCACTGTCTGTCTTCAGGAATTAGTGGAAACCAATATTAACATTTAAATTTTGGAGAGACTGTAAGACAATGGACCATATGTCATTTCTCCTACACAGCCCTTTTTGTGTGGTGGTACTCAGTGCAGTCACCAAAAGCATGCACAGCCCCGGGTTTGGGGCAGGAAGTGTGGGAGAGTTGGGAGATGTGGGGCAGGAAAGGCTGAGGACCTGCAGAAAGGCTGGGCTGTGGGGCAGGGGGCTGGGAACCAGCCGTGCGAGGAAATCTGGTTGGGGCATGACTGAGAGGAGGAGGGAAGCACCTTGTGCATGTCAGCCCCTGGCAGGAGCAGCCTTCACCCCAATGAACATTGAGGGTTTGGTTTCCTTCCTCTCCTGTTGGGACTTTTGTTTAGTGTTTTCCTTTTCAAGTCATCACTTGACATAGTTCCTCTCAAGCCTTCCCCTGGGTTTATCGTTCCTCTGAAGAGAAGAGCACAACAATTTTAAACGACCAGTCAGGTTTGCTGGAATGATGCACACTCACGCTCTTTGGTGATGAAGGATTTGAGTTTTCCAATCATCTCCTCTCTTTCTTCATCCTGATGCCTGTTCTCAGTTGTTATTTTAGGAGTAGATTATTCCTTTTTGGCATGAGAAAGATATTTCTTGGATTTTTGTCTAGCTGCTTCCATAAATACATATGTTCAAAGATTTTAAACAGGACATTTCCCAGTACATTTCAAACACAGAAGCACTCTTCTGAACTAGCTGGATGAAGGGATGGTTTAGTGGTAGTGAACTTAGAGTTACCATTTCCCTAGCTGACAGAAAATGCAATCATTTACTGCCTTTAAAAACCAGCTTAAAATACCCAAGAAAACACAATGCATCATTAATTTTCCTGTACTCTAATTAGCCAAAAAGCTTCCCCTTTAGGCTGTACTTGGGCTTAAGCACCTAAATCCTTATGTAGAGGATTGTCAAGCAGCATCACCTCCAGACCTAAACAACAGCAATACCTGCCAGCCATGTGCTTGACTGCTGCTTCTGAAAACATGGGGTGTATTGATTGAAACAATTTTATGTCTCATGTTAGAAGCTTCATCCTCTAAAGCCGTGTATTTTGAATTCACAGCATGTCTGCATACTTGAGAGTACTGCAGCTCACTCTGTGTGAGTTTACTGGTACATTGCCAGACAGTGGTGAGCAAGTGAAGCTGATCAGGAATTATGTGAATAAATCAGTATAATTTAACCCCAGAAATAAATGTTATTTGGGTATAATACAATTTCTTGAAAAATGTCTGGTATCTAGCACATTTGCACTGGTTGCAAGATGAATTCTTGGGGCTGAGTTTGTTCTAGAGTTTGAAGTTACTGTATAGAAATAGAATGGATAAATTTACTTTATCTACAACATTATTGTATTTATTTCCAGAGCACATTTAAAGAAAACACTGAAGAATGATTCTCTCTATGAAGGACTGCTACCTCTTGTGTCACCTCTGTTGCTGTTCATTCTTCTTACAGTCTGGGTGGTTTTATCTCCAAGCAACATATTAGCAAAGCAACCCAGACTCTTTTTATGGATGGTTGGGGTTGCTTTCTCCAATGTTATTGTGAGTATATTTGAGGTGATGGTATTATTTAAAGATAGCTTTCTATTTTTCTGTGAATGAGCAGAAGTGAGCAGGAAATGTAGCTAAAATCAGCAGTCACACAGATCTTCTACCTCTGTCTCATAAAAGCACACCACAAACTCTGTGTCTAGACTCTTACAGTACTGAAATACCTCCTCTGCCACAGTGTAACACTTTTATGAGGGTTCTGGTTTGTTTTCTGAGGGTTTATGAAAACCCTAGGGATGCCTTACTTCCAGAAATGTAACAGATACTCCCCAACATACAGGCAGAACTGGGGACTTGTCAAAGTAAAATAAAGGTCAACACTGGCACAGATTTACTTGCAAGAGTGGAGGGCTTGTAGCTTTCCCTTGCTTGTGTGTCCCTTAATGTGGTACATACATTCCAATACCCTGCAGTTCAGCTGACCCTACATTTTCCCTTCACCATTTAGAAAAAGGCCATACCACTGACAGCGTGTTTTAGGGAAAGATGTGAAGAGCTGTAGAGGCCTCGTGGTGGCTCTCTGCTCACAGATTGCTGTGTGCCACATCATGGTGACCAGTTTCCCCCCTTTGATTCCCAAGAGACAACATAAACCTCTGTGCAGTTCTAGCACGGGCAGCTAGACAGTGGTGCTGAGCCCTGCAGGTAACCCAGGGCTTCCTTCTCTGGGGGAAGCCAGGAGAGCAGCCAAGCAGAAAGGTGTTCTTGCATTTGAGCAAAAATACCCTAGAGGATAGTGACTAGTGTCAACCTAGGAAAATAGCCTCCAACACCATCTAAAATCTTGCTACTAAGCAATGCTACATCCAGTTTAAAAAGTGAAAGGCCTAGAGATGCCTTGCTCTATGAGACAGATCTTCAAAAATGAGAGGTTTTAAAAGAGAAAGCATAGCCCCTTTAGAAATCTGAATTCAGGAATGGAGAAAAAGTTATAATTGTGATGTTTGCTAGATGTATCCTATAAATGTGCATTTCTGAGGGTCACAAATCAAACAGTTCCATCTTAAGGACTTAATCTCACAAAAACGAGTTGCTTTTCAGGTGTGTAAGTTTTACTGTACTCATTATTCATTACCAAATCTACCTCTTTTTCTTAAGAGAATAGGGAAGATTCCAAAATGAGAAATACAATTGCTTCATGCCAGTATGGAAAATGCTTTCAGAGTTTGGCAGATGGCACATTCTGCACATACATCTTAGCCAATCAAGAGTGATTGTGGCAGGATGCTTGCAGAAGAAAAATAATAAGGCAAACCAGAAGTTTCTTTACAGGCTGCAGTTTATCAGACACCGAGTACAACACATATTCTTCAGGCTTTGTTTTTTCTTTTCCCAAAAAATACATTGCAGTGTTGGAGGCTCATGTGAATCAAAAATGTATGAATGTTAGCTAAAAATTTTAACATTTCAAAAGCAAGCATTAAAAATGTATAGGTGTTAGTTGGAATTTGTAACATTCTAAAATGAAAATAAAGCCTGCATTTCCTTTCACTTCTTCTGGTCCCTTAGACACATTTCTTCCAGCAAGGCTTGTCATGGCAATACTTTTCTTCTCTATGATAGCCTGACACATTGGGTTTCCATTACCTGTTCTGCAGACCACAGACTTGCAGACCATAGTTCTCTACCTGCCAGACCTGGAACTTCTCATGCCTTTAGTCTCCCAAATATATAAGTATAATAATGGTTTAAAACAATGTGAAATCCAACCTATGGTCAGGTTCAGTTATGTAGTCAGAAAAATTATAGCTTATAGATTGCTTTAGCAGTTTCTGATACCCTCTAGAATGATTCCCAAAGGACTCATAAAACAAGTGTTATTAAAAAAAATCATATTCAATACTCAGAATGTAAGTGAAAATATTAACATTAGGTACAAAAGCTTACTTCTTCCACTATTCAAAGCTAATTATTTTTTCATGGTTTATTTTTGCATTCTTTAGCTTCCACAGCAAAGGCAGTAAAGCTAGTATTTCTTTCCTATGGTCAGACTCCTACTGCTGCTGTCATAAGATTTCAGGCATTGCACAGGGAATGAGTTTTTCATTCTTCTGCTGTTTTCAGGATACATAAAATCTATTTTTAACCACATTTCAGTTCTGAGTGAAACTTAAATCAATAAAATATTTCAGATGTGCCCAAATTCCTCTTCTTTTTTGTAACGGGCATGAACACATTTCTTAAGAAGCCTAAACCAGACAAAACACTTCAGTGTGCTTAATTGCTTTTAAAATACTGAATTTCAAGTCAATTTGTCTCATTATGTTTCCAGAACTCAGTAATTGCCTTCAGTTAAACCACGCACCATAGATTAATTTTTTCTGCCATTCTGAGTGGGATCCCTTTCTTTGGGCCCCCAGCTACATCTCCAGGGAGCCCACTGCCATGATGGAGCCAAGAAATTGGTGTTTTAGTACATAAAGGAGTGCTAGAAAAGTAAAACCAGGATGTGAAAATGTCATATATTGTCTTCCCTCCCTTCTATACAATGAACCAGAAGATATTTCTGTCAGGCTGCGTGGTTAAAATACCAGCAGACTCTCCCGGTGATTAAGTGGTGGCACATTTGATTTGGGATCAGTTTTATGATCCCCTGTGAAAACATAAGGTGGCAAACAAATTCCCCTTTTGTGAGGACGTGCTTCTGCTTATCAAGTGTATCGCACACAACACGGTCTCCAAAAATGGTGTATTTTAAATTGCAATAATGTCTAGACCCAGTGAGGCAGAGAGGTGTGTACGTGTAGCAGCAGCTCACCAGAAACAAGCCCCATTTTGAACTGTAGCCCTGTTTCCCCCTCACCCAAAGCAACCCACCGAGAAAATGGAAGTACTTTTCCTGAGACCCTTGGGGCTGGCCCAGCACTTCTCACCTGGCCCCTTTTGCTCCGACAGTGCAAGGTGATCGTCTGCCAGATGAGCAGCACCCGGCCGGAGCTGTTCCACTGGTTCCTGTTCCCGCTGGCGCTGGTGGTGTACGCGGCCATCTCCGGGCTGCTGGGCTGCATGGAAGAAGCGGTTCTCGGCGTGTTCACCGCCCTGGTCACGGCTGCCCATGTGCACTACGGGGTCTGCGTGGTGAGCAGAGGGCTCTGGAAACAGTTTCTGGTTGGGGCGTTGTCTGGGAGTCTGGATCTTTATGTTTTGGGGTTGTTTTTTAGTCCTGTGTGTTATTTTATTTAGTCTAAAATTAAGAAAAATAAATCAGTTTATTGCAGGCAATGCCTTTTTGCATGTGCAGCAAGTTCAGTGACTTGAATTATTCCAGTGTAGTCAACTGGTTTTGGCTTTAAACACATCAAAATTATAATATTTATGGAGTGGTTTTATGTAGCAGTCGACCCATGTGGCATGAATGATTCCGCCCCTCTTTTTTTGCCTTTCTTCTTCCTAAGGTCACTTGACTGAAAAAATAGGAAGGTAAAATGCAAAGTGACATAAATAGAAATAATAAAATAAGGTCAACTTTGCTTTGAATCTGCAGGCAAAATAGATGTCCCAATTTTTTCTTGGCCCTCTGCTAGCATCTCTCAAGCTGGTGACATGAATAGTTTTCCAGTTCATTCAATCTCGCCAGCACATTTTTGTGTCTGCTACATCTGTCTTATCACTGTCATCTGAACTACTGCTTAAATTAAGTTTTACTTAGTTGATGTCCACTTTTCTAAATTGTCAAACGATCCTTTAGCAACTGCTGTAATGGTGTTAGCTTTTAGATAAAACACCTTGCATGGCAAAGGTCTCATTTCAGAGGGAGCTTGTCATCATTCTTTTATTTAAGCCACACCACTGGGATGTAAGGATTTTTCTTTGAAAGCAGCCTTTTGTCAGCAGACATTGGTGGCATAGTGGAGTTTACCTGAGCATCCGACATGGGCCTGCTGGTGGAGATCAGAATGGAAATACCTGGTCAAAATTCACAATTCACTGAGGGGCCCAGCTCCATCACAGCTTATGTCACCTGTGAATCTGGTCTGTAGCCATTTCACTTCCCAGCAGTGTGTTGCAAGAGGAATGTAAGGAAAACAGTTCTCTTGTTTGAATACTTACAGGTCCCTGTGTACTCACAGATCCCCAAGTATGTGAGGACTGTGGCTGGGTCCTCCCCCCTCTCACTGGGAGAGGAGAGGCAGTGAATTGTGAAGCGCATACAAAACAGGTTGCTAATCTCTGCAATTTCTCTTTAGGGTAGGCAGCTGAGTGAGCACTTGAACATTTACATCTTTTCCCTGAAGAAACGCATCCAAGAGTGAACACCTGCACTGAGATCAGACTGTAACACTTGACATGGAGATTTGCAGCTCTTCTGATGTGATAAATAGTTGGGATGAGTCTGATTAAAATAACCAAAGAATAGAATAGTACAGATATCTGAACCACTGCAACAACGAGCTACGCAGCCAGATGCTTCATCTCAGAGGAAGATGCCTGTCCAGCAGAGAACTTTACCAAGCTGTTCTGTTGATGCTTATTCTTTTTACCAAGCTGTGTTACTCACCTCTGTTTTGTCTTCCTCCTCCTTACCACTGTGTCCAAAGTCCTGATAAATCCATGCTGGGTTACACAAGATCTTCGGTGATTCATAACCAGCACTGGTTTTGCCCAGCCTAGTCACCAGTAGGACCCCAGCAATGCAAACCCTCCCTGTATGTCCTTCCCACCCAGACATTTGTGCCTGCTTCATTTGCCGTATTTATTTTCTCACAACTCATTTCTTCCACACAACTCCTGAAAGGCTTGTGCGGCTTATTCAGTCTTTTCCTCACCTCATATGAATGTGTGAAGACAAGTGAATGAGCTCAGAAAGCTATGGGTACAGTAAAGTGTTTTTGGAATGTACTGTTTTTTTCCCATTCTCAGCATTGAGTCTCAGCTGACCTGTCAGAAATGCAGGCTTAATACAGCAGCAGCTGGCCCTTCTATTTATTTTCTAGGCAGTAACAAGCACATTGTTTATATTTCAGTAGCAACAAACAATATAGCCTACAAAGGTAAACAGCTGAAAATAAATTTGGCCAGCAGACCTTTGAAGACTCACATATTTCTCTTCAAAACTTGTTTCAGTCCAACATCATCCACCAGTGCAAAATGCTAAACAAGTCATTATTTACCTGTGTGCTTGGAGCAAATTCTTGTGATTTTAGAAACAGAAACAAGATTTTTTTTTTTTTCTAACATTACATGTTTGCATGCAGATGTAAACTCCTCCCTTCATCTATAATACACGTAGGTTTTCTGTGTGCCTTGGAGGAGGGAGTAAGAATTTCAGTTTCATCTCTTTTCATATGTTGCCCTAGCCTGAGGGCCTTTGTGGCCTTGAAGCACTAATTAAACAGTCTGTCCACTTCCCCAAGGTAAGCACAGAGGGATGTGATTGACAGCCTGGCACATTTATTAACTATTTAACCATCTCATTTGCCAGAAGCCATGGGGAAGTGCAGTTTTTGAGCCGCTGAGCTGAGTCTGAAGTTCATCTTTTCCAGTGCTTAGACTGTTTCTGTGGGTTTATTACTAGCCTGATCATTTTTCCCCCCAGGTTAATTTACCCTCACGTCAGTAGCTCCTATTAATATTTTCAGCTGAGCACTGGCAAGTTGTATGAGCAGCTTCAGCTTAAGGTGGTACTGCCTGTTACAGCAGTTGCCCTACCACAACACCAGCAGGGCTGATTTCCCCAGGCAGCCTTTACCACAGGCACCAGGGGACAAGCCAGAACATCAGCTTCCCCTGTCACAAAGCAGAAATACCAGGAAGTTCCTTCAGGTTTGACAGAATCCATGTTCCGCCTACCAAACAAGCACATTGAGGGTCCCACCCCCCAAATGAACATCAGATGAGTCACAGTTCAAGCAGCTCCAGGTGTGATTTAGGCAGAGGGGACAAGTCATGCTGTGTGGTTTGCCAAGAGCTGGGCAGGGAAGGGAGGATGCCCTTTGGAACCCCTGCAGCCCAGCTACAAGCAGCATCTCCCAGCCTTTCTCCCCGATGGTGTGGCAGCAATGCCCTTACCCCGTGTGATGCCCAGGGAGCATGGGGTCTCCAGAGAAGTGCTCCCTAACTGCCCAAGAACTCGCCTGGAGTAAGTCTGAAGGCTCTTTATTCTATGAGGTTTGCCAAAAAAGGCAGTTCTGACTGCATTTGAAAGGGAGTGAGGAGTTTGACATTGCTGCACACACCCAGCAGTCTCAGCGTTGGATGAAGTTAAATATTACATCCAATACCTGATACACTGCCACAAAAGTCTCACCTGCTTTATAAAGGTAGTTTGTATTTCACCTTTCCATCATAAGTATTGAGGAAATTCTGGTGAGAAAAGAATTAGGATACAATAAACAAAAATAACTCCAAATTGAATGTGGTCGTACTGGAGAAACTCTGTAGATAGGCTTCCTTTTTCCATCTGTCTTGCACTTATTTAGGAAACAGCTGGAAATAAGGGTCACAGAAGCAGTGCAATTTGATGCACTGGAATGGAGTGTTTTGAAATATTCATTAAATTAAATTTTAAAACTTGAACTACCACAACCTGCCTGCACTTGAACCTTTCTAAAGGGAAAGCAAGTATCACTTTTAAAGGACATTAATCTCTGGCCAGTTTTTTCACCTTCTACAGGAAAACATTGCAAATAACTTTCTTTTTCCTCTTTAAATCAATTTGTCACTACAATCTGTATAAAGACAAGTATAAAAAGAGATCATGTACTGCACAGTGTATATATTGAATTATTAGCCATCATAGATGGCAACTGGTTCAATGAATAGGAAGAAAAATGCTTTTGTTCATAGGGCTGTATGGTCACAGATTTATTTTGCAAAGTCAGGTATGTAGATGACCTAACAATAAATTTTTTTGGTCACAACATGGCAGAAAGTTGTCAACTATTTGAACTGGAAAATATATCACTTTTTTTTAAGCTTTAGAGCATTTGCACTAACCCAAGGACATGCCTTCCTCCTGGTCTTATGAAAAGCAACTAGACAAGAGCTGCTCTCCCAGCTGTGAACACCTGGGTTGGAAATGGGTTCCTGCTTCATCCTCCCCTCCCTCCCCTGTCAGAGGCCAAGGGATACCTGGAGCAGCAGGGTGCAGGCTGGTGGCTCACAACAGCATCACTTCAACACAGAAGAAAAGGGTCCTGACCCAAGGCTCAGAACTCCTGCACTTGAGCAGCAATTACTGCAGCTAAAAAAGACCAGAGCTGTGAGAACTACAATGAATTTTCACCCTTCCCTCCCCACAAAACCTCATACTTTGATCTAAAGTCTAGATGGCTTTTAGGTACTGCATTGAAGATTCATCCCTGAATACCTGGCCACTGTGAGGAAGCCCACTGGGAGCTTTGGCATCTTTCTGTAGTGCTTTCTTTGCCTCCTGGCTGCTGCCAGTTTTGCTTCAGACTGACACCCAACGGAGTTAGCACTCCAAAATCTGAAAGCAATTACCATAAAGAAAAATGTGCTGTTTACATGCACATACATGCATGCATTTTCTGTTTTGATTTATAAAAGGGAATAGAGTTGCTGAGCTCTTGGTGAAACAGGTGCTATCCACACACACAGGGTAAGTGAACTTCTGGGCTTTTAAAGCAGCTGCCTTTTTCTTCCTGCTCCCATATGCAGCCCCTGATGAACCAAAAATATGTATTTAATCCAGAAAATTATTATTTTAGAATGTTCCGAATAGTCTCTAGAGCTAGACAGATTTTAACATATATTTTTTTATTAAATATGTAAAAAGATAAACGCAAGTCAAGTTATTCACATATTCAGACAAAAATCTACTCTATCATGCGACAGTTTGTGGATAACGTAAAATGACTGATACATCTGAATAAGACTTTTTTGTATCTATTATGCCATTAATTATCTATTTATAATTAACAATACATATGTTTACATTCCTTTCAGTTTACATTTAATATATAACCAAAGCTTTATGGTGTGCTATTTAGTAAAGGTAATTACAAATGCATATTAAAACCATAACAGAAGAATGGGTTACTCACAGGGGGTGGGGGGGGAAGGACAACTCTTTCCCCTTTCAGAACACTGCTCTCCCCTCAGCACAGCCACAATTCTGGTGCCCCCAAAGAATTTCACTGCCCTGGCTCCCTAAATCAGTCACTCCCCCCTTGACACAAGCAGTGAGAGGGCTATGGTACTCAGATCAGAAACAGGATACAAGGAATTTTCAGGAAACGAAGTTCAGCTTTTTAATTTTTTTTTTTTTTTTCATATGTGCTTCAATAGAGAGAAAAGAAGAGAGGCACAACAGCCTGGCTATGAACTGTCTAGGGAGCTCAGCAACCCCAACCATTTGCACCTTCAGAAAAATGTTTTCCCTTGAAGCGCTCTCCATGCACCTGCTCAAGTATTGGCAGAAGGATGAACTCCAGTAGGCAGAGACGTGCTGATGAAATTAAGTTTATGGCCTGATCCCAAACTCCTTGCCCCATTCAGAGATCCCATAAAGGTTAAAGGACATTCTGGAGTCTGGAAAAAAATTAGTAACTGCTCTTCAACAGTATTATGAAGAACTACTGTTTATTACAATGACAATTGTAATAAGTACATATGTTCTAATAAACACAAATACAACAAAAATGACAATTCCCCCATTTGTGGTGATTCTTGGAAATAATTATTTTGGAAAAAACATGATTTTGTAAACCAGACCTTACTTGTAACCAATTGAAACGGGAGAGGAAAGCGCTGGCCTGCAGGTTGCACTACTTTGATTTCATCACTGGATAGGATGTGAGGTCAATACTGGGTGCAGGGCTGGGAAAACTTCAGCCTGCAGGGTCCAGAAACTCTTCTGCTGTGCAGGAGGAGGATCAAGAAACTGGTAATACCTGTTTTGGTGCTCAACAGCATTTCATATATTGTCGGTGGTGCGACACAACAGCAGGGTTCTCACATTTAACTAAGAGCCACTTTGCTGCAGAAGATTGATTAGGAATGGAAAACTGCATGTGCATGTGTGTGTGCCTGGGGTCTGATTCACTGGAAATCTTTCTATGGAAGCATAAGCTGGGGACCTAATGCTTTAGGAACCTAAGAATGCCTAAAATTATTTAGCTGTTCAATAGACTGTGGAGTTTTTCAGTGAATGCCATTTGGGATGGGACTTCCACATACCCGCTAAATCAGCACAACAAACCAGAATTCAGAAAATGAAGCAAGAGACCAAGAATACCAGGCATTAAATAACCAGAGAGACTACAAAGCACAATGGTAGGAGAAGAACAAGGAATGCTTTTTATACTTCAAGATGCCTCTGTTTATAAAATATCATCATTTAGAACAGGGCCATGGGACCACACTGGAAGGGAATACTCCCGCTGCAGACATCTCCAGTGCACACATGGTTCTGCACCACACTGGCCTTGAAGAGGGAAGGTCAGCCAAGCACAGAAACAGCTCTGTGCCCCCAGTCAGATATTTCCCTTCTGATGTGTGCCCTGTCTCCAGGAGGACTCCTCACTGCCTCTCCATGCTTTGGAAGCAGCCTTAAACCTGTGAAGCGTCCACCATCCACTTACAGGGGAGTTTGAGGTGTGGTTCAGAGCCAATGCTGTTGCTGTTTTCCCCTGTACTTTGCACTAGTGACAAAATTTCTGTCTTCTATACTTGCAACGCTGGGGCAGTAGAAGGGGGAAGGAAAGTGGAAGGAAATGGCTGGCCTACTTTCTCCGTTTCTGAGAGGTGGGAAGCGAAGGATGATGGCAGAGACTGTGTCCTGCAGCTACACTTGTGCCAAGGAGATTTCTCTCCTCCCTCAGCACTGAGCTCTGCGGAGGTAGAGCTGCAGCTGGAGGCTGGGACTGGATTCCTCAGAAAAGAAGAAAAGCTGGGAAATGTCTACTGACTAGTTAGGAAACTGGGAGGATTTTCAAAAAGCTTAAGTGGATATCTGTTCCTCCAGAAATCAGCCAAAAAACATACCATGCAGCTTTCTAACAAGCTTGCTAACACAGGGATTTAATCTCCCAGTGAAACAGATGCTCCACCTTCCATTTGTGAAGACAGGAAAGGAATAAATGTGAGCAACACAAGCGTTTTCCTCCACAATAAAGCCTCATCGTTATGGCTTGAGTATGACATACACTGTATCCCTTTATTTCAACTGTTTGGCCAAATTGATGCCCCAAGCCAGATGTACTAGAAAATGTAAAAGCACCACAAAGTGAGAGACACAGCTAGTGGTACAGAACTCCTTGCCACACAAAATGCCAATATAAATATGTTAGAACAAGTTACAAGTGTATCATACTTAAGACGAAAAAGAAAAAAAAAATAAATATATATATTTTTAAAGAGCAGAACAAATCTCAAGCAGCCAAGTGGTGACGTTGCAGTGATGTACAGTAGGTGATGTAGCCCTACCACCTCTTGGGAAGATACACTGAAAGAAGACGTCTGCAAATGCATCTTGGCAAAGTATTGGTACAGAATGCAGTGGTTGGCTGGCACTCACTATGGTACATAAATGTTAATGGCAGACTGGGAGTGAACTGATTTCAAGTTTGAGGCCGCACATGTTCCATTCTCCAGAAGAAAGTTCTCACACAAAACGAAAATTGTCAGAGATGCTGCGTGAGTCAGTACTCATCCTGCTGCTGGGGCTGTTCATGGACTTGCTCTTCACCTTCATGCTCATCTGTGTGGCTCTCCTGCAGGAAGAAAAAAGATCCCAAAACACTCTTCAGCAGAAAGCATTCCTCATGTAATCTTGCCCCATGATGCTCACTGTAGCATAAAACTTAACAAGTTTAATGCAAGGGAGTACAAAATGAGCTATTTCCTGAGGAAAGCAGCATCTCATATTATTATATTAAAATGTTAAAAACTTACTTTACTTCTAATTGAGGCACATGCAGTACTGTTATTTCCCTAGAAATAAATGTCAGCTTTCAACATCACTATCTGTTATCTGTTCTGGTGAGCAAACATTTTGAATAGTTAGACAGTGATATGCCAACCATAGATGCTGTACCATAGGATCCTGATGTCCTCCCATTTTCAGCTTGTCCAAGGTTTTCTGAACCTGTCTGCTGTACTTTTCACACACTCTTCTCTCAAGGTTTAGATCACTAAATGGACAAGACACTTTTACTATCACCTGCTTTAAAAATTCAACACAGCCTCCTTTTTGAGGTCAAGCATATTACTTTCCCAAAATAATACACCCATGTTAACTCCCACAGACTTGCAAACACATTTTCTTGGGCAGGCTGGGGGGGAAAGCCCCATAATCACTGACTTACAGAGCTACTGTAAAAAGCACTAATTACTAAGTAAATACTTCCCATTGTTTTTATGCACAGTATTATCCAAAGCTGTCTCTGTGAATATACATTCCCACTGGAAGATGAATCCCTGACACAAGGAAAGGCTGTATCCTCACTGCAGGTGACACCAGCTCCAAACAACTTTCAAATTACAGGCAACAGGCCTGGTATCCTGAATTGACCTCAATGTTATCTGAGCTCAAAAAGTCTGGCTGACTTTTAGAGCATCCCTTCTGGACTGCCATTAAGCACAGCTGCATTTACAGCTTTCCTCTCAAGTGCTTTCCATCTTTCCACAGCACGGTTCACTGAAGAGATCCCTCTCGTGTACGCTCTGCCCTGAATTAGTACTGCTCTGCCGAAGGCAGCTCCAAAGGAAAACACTTTTCCAAGACACTGAGCTGCCATTCAAATTCCAGCATCCCCAGTGGGCTACCTCTGCAGAACCCACCTGGCCCCCTAACTTTTGTTAGAAGCAAGTGTCTTGAACAACAAACTTTAACAAATTGCTACTGCTAAGTTTCCAAATTTGAGGCAAAAATCAAAAGAAAAGGAAGGCCATCATTTTAGTTTCCCCACAATAGTCCAGGGCAGCTTATGATACAAGCTGGCAATAAAATATTTACCTAAAGGGCAGAAGCAGAATAAGGTTCCTAGCATTTGTTGATACAATGGAAAGAGTCATCCATTTACCATGTATAGAAACAGCCCAATTTGAACTGAAAGCAAGCTTTCTATCACTCAGGTGCCATTTTCAGGTGGAAGTCACATGTCTGTCAGGGCAGCTAAAGTTAAGCACGTTTTGGTCCCTTGGGGAAAATGATGCCCTTATTACATACAGTAGGTACATCACACCAAAACAGGTTTGTGAGCAGTACCTAAAAGCTGCAGCTCCTGTGATGGGCTGCAAGGCTGCAGGATGTGCAGAGAACAAGAGGTTCACAGGGAGGAGCTGACAGCTGGGAGAACGTGACCCTGCCCTGTGGGGTGAGAAAACTGGATCTTCTTTAGCTGCAGTGAGCTATGCTGCCTTAACCCACCTGTCCTGACCCTCCTCCTGTGCTGAGGTGACCTGTTCTGGAATGCACATGTTCCACAGGCCCCGTGTATGATGACTTTGTGAGATACACTATTAGAAAGCCTACTTGTGCAGATTTTTTGGGTCATGTACGTGCTTTCTTGTCATTTGTACACTAGGAAAAACCTCTAAGCAGAGGGAGTGAAATCTACTCCACAGCTCAGAAGAGGAGTAGTGGTCCCTATCTTGCCAGGTTTATCTTTGACGGAAATAGTGAATTTATAACTACCTCAGAGGTTGTTCTGAGACGTGGAACATGTTTTTCAGTATGTACAGCTTGTATAAATACACGAAATGGGAACCATAAGAGTCCAATTACTTTAGGACTGTGGAATCTCATTGAACTCCCCTAATAAGGAAAGTAGTGGAAGATCTATTTAGAGCATTTATTTCTGGCTTGAGCCACATGACCGTGGTCATCTCTGTCTCCCACATTGAGAGATGGTCTCTTTCGACCCTTAGGTCCATCTGCCTCAAACTATTCAAGTGTGCCTGTAGACTGAAGAGTTGGACTATGAAAACCTGGTGTTGGGGAGGGTGGGGGCCTTTTCCAAAAGTAGCAGCAGATACAGAAGCTGCTAGAGCAGAGTCACCAAACCTGCTGCATTTCAAGCAATTGCTCTGGGAAATTGAGCAGAGCAACTGAGATGTCCAACATGAGAAATTCTCCCAACTTCTACATGAACTGAATCAGCCTGTGTAGGAAAGCGAAAGCTTTCCTACATTTCTGCTTTATGCCAAGAACTAAACAGCTCTGGGCTTCATAACCAGACAGAGAGCCTCTTCTCGTCCATCACTCTGAAGCTCTTCTAGTGTAGTACCACAAGACCAAGTGCTTTACACACTGACAGCTTGAAAAATAGGGGCCACATCTCTCCACCACTCAAATGTAGCCTTTTGAGCACTGTTCTCTGGCAACTTTGATGTTTTTGATGAAGAAGTAGGATTATAAATGATCAATTCATAATTAAAAATTACAAAGTCAATGGAGTGACCAGCCAAATGTTAAATGACAGTAAATTATGTCCCTCTTGCTTAAGCAGAGACATAATGATCAGGTTTAAGCAGAATTTTAACAGGGAAAACAAAACGAAGGCCCTAAATAGAAGGAACCAACTGGATTGATATTTATGCTGCTCAAACTCACAAAAAAATAATTTTAAAAAAATTTTAAAAATTTGTTCAATTTTAAAACATTAGTTCTTATTGAATTAAGCAAAGCAGAAGCTTAGAAGGTGACATGACTGAAACTACACTATAAACTGAAATTCTGAGAAAAATAACTACCCCACTCCACACCCCAAGACATGAACCTGACCAAAATCTCTTCAATGCAATACTACAATAATCAAACACCTGGATAATGATTCTTTGAAGGACTAAACTCTATACTTGCATTTCTAATCATTCTACACACAATTCATCTAACAGCCTCATGGCCGGACTAGGAAAGCCAAACTGCTGTTACCAAGGGATTAGCCTGCAAAATACTGTGAGATAAAGAATTTAACTTGGGACAAATTCGTTACAGAGAGAGAGAGAGAGGAAAAAACAACCCAGATCTGAAGGGGAAAGTAGGGCAATAAGAGAGTAAATTCCAAAACCAAAAAGTAGGCAGAATCTGAATCAGACTTTGGTTTAGTGCTAATGCAATGGATCATTCTTCAGCAAGTCACAGTCCATCTGTTAAGCTGAAATCAAGTCTCCCACCAAAAAGAACAAAAAAATGGTGTGAGGAATGGCCTCTGTATTCCTCTCTGGACGAGCTCTCCTGCTCTCCTGCTGCAGTGACACACCCAGTCTCCAACAGCAACCAGATTTTAGATGAAAGCACAGTTGTATGTAGTTCACATGCAGGGATGGATGATGATTTCAACAGAGAAGGGCTTGGAGGGAAGAAGCAGATCAAACACTGGGAAATTGACTGAAGTAGAACATTTTGTAATGTGTTCTGCCAGTAAGGAAGACTGCAAAAGGAAAAGCAACAAATGCATTCCTTGGTGTGGAACCACTCTGCTATTTAAGCCAAGAGACAGACAGATGTGGTAGGGGTATGGGGAGAAGAAGGATTTTTCTGGCTTTGCTTTATAAATAAATCACTGCTCTTGAATCCAGAAGACATTTTCTCTGACCACTAGATATATGTAACACTTTTACCCTGTTATCACATGCCTGGCAAATTTGTCTTATTGTTTATTCCTGTGAAAATAATGGCTTCCTCCTCTTTTTCCTCTCTAGCACTCGTTCTGGTCTGCTGAACAAATCCTCTTTCCCTTGTCACTTCTCATCTGAGCAGTGGCACCTGTTAGCTTCAAACTTGTGGCTCTCTTGCACTTAACTTTCAAACCTTTAGGTCCTACATTTGCCTCTTTTAGAAAAAGTATGTTGAGTTAGTAGTTCCTTCAGCACTAGTTTTGATATAAAACTAAGTCAGCTGGCTACTGCTGCAACAGCTTTCTGGGAGCAGATGTAAGCCAGCCTACGGTACCACAGTGCTGCCAAGGGATTAAGTTGATGCTTGTACACTCTGGAGCCAAAGCCTTCCTCTGCTGGGGTCTGAAGGGTCAATTGTCAGCACAATCCATACAGAGATTTAGCTAACATGAATGGGAGTAGTTCAGCTAAATCTCCACTGAATCATTATCCCTGAATGTCTCTGAGGAATTTAACCAGCACCCTTTGCAGCTTCTTGCTTTGTTCAGTGTCTACAACATTAAGTCTAAGATGCAATGAGATTCTTGCTTAATCTTGCAGACAATACACTTCTGAAATTTTGCTAATACAGGATTATTTGGTTTGCACAAGGAAGAATTTTGCCTATAGCAACAGGATAAAAAATGCTAAAGAGCATTATCTTTGTAGATATAATTATGTATTTGGCAAGCTGCACCATACATATTCCAACACTGCCACATGGGCCAGAGAAGGTTCACAGCTGTAGACAGCAAACAGCACCTCTGCCAGAATTTTTGTGATTTTCAACACATTAAAGAACATGAGTAAAAGACTTCATGCACACAGGGGGAAGATGGAAAAAACAAAACTAAGTCTCAGAACCATATGAAACCAATTTAAAACTGTGATACAGACCCTCCCCTTTTTAGCTAAAGCTCAGCAAACCCAGAATACAAAACCTACACTGAAGCAGTGAAAAGCAATAAACCTCCTGAATCCTCTCCCCAAGCTAAAAAGTCTGTTGTTTGCAATTGAAAATTTCCTTTTTGGGAAGGAGTCACAGGAATCCTAGCTGCTAAAGTTCTGCTGGCCTAAATACAGGATATGACCCAATACTATACAGATAAAATTTTATGCAATTAAGCTTTTTTTGTTGAAATAAAATCCATTAAGTTTCAACTTACATGTTCATCTGAAGCATAAAGGACTTCCATTAGCCGATTGACAAGGTCATTATTCTCTCCCCCATGTTCTTGGCAGAGAAGTTCAATCTCCCTTAATTTGCCAAAGTAGAAATCCCTTTCCTTCTCCACGCCTTCAAGTGCAAGTTTTAATGAATGTACCTGTATACAAACCAAGACATGATGCATCAGTTCTGAGGTGCATTACAGAAAAAATAATGGTATAAAATTTTGTATGCTAAACAATATTAAATACATATTCCATTTTATAGCTTAAAATAAAGTCCAGTTTTCTTGCTGCAGAGCTAAATTGAACCCTACCCCACAGAGAATAGTAAATCAGGCTCCCCCACTACTCGGCTTGGATACAGCTTAACCTTGATACTTTTAAAGGTCAATTTTCTCAGCACTCTTACATTGAAGCTCAAAGTAGCAGTTCAGAAATCAGGGCTACCTAAGCCATGTCTCCTAGCAGGGCTGCCAGAAATGTCATGTAGTGGTAACTAATAAAACTTTTGGCTAAGTACTTGTGTTATTTTGCCTGGATAAATGTGTAGTTGTTGGGAAACCTACATTCTCCTTGCCCAAAAATACCTTGAACTAGCAAAGGAGGGAAATAGTCAGGAAATTAAAAGGTCTTCTAGTTACAAATGTGGTATTGCTGGTTTTCCACCTCTCCTGTTCTGCTTCCTCACTTACCACATTTTACAGACCTGTGTTTCAGCACTCTGCTGCCATGACTGGGTGCACCACAGGCTACCTGCTCTGACTGATGTGCTGCGTCTACCAACAAATTCTCCAAATGCCAAGTACCTTCCTCCTTTGCAACCTTGTTCACAAGAGTCTTCAAGCTATGCTGTCAGCCTCAATTTCACCACTAGGACTGCTGCAAATAATTCATGGGCAATGTAGCTGTTAATGATTAGGCTTTGTATAAATCATGACAGATGTTGCAATGTATTTTTATACATATATATTTAAAAAAGAACAGCTTTGTGGGAGCATAACATATAAACTTCTGTCTAATGGGGTATACACAATCAGGATAACATCTAAGTGGCTTGGAAATACAGAGGACAGCAGCATAAAAACCAACAGAAATAATCACAGATAAAGCTGTCTACGGTAAATACACTGACCCAAATCACATCCAATTACAGCCAAATTAGCATTTGCATTTTAAAGGCTGCAATTACACAAATGATTTTCTAAATAAAACATGCTAAATAAATTAAATCATATCAGACTACATTTCAGTGAACTGATACGATTTAATAGAAACTTCTGTGCTGCCAGTTCTATTGCAAGTCAATTTATTTCCTTTACTAGTAAAAATACCAGCAGAGTTCAAACAATGCTTTGATAGCCTACTAAATCCTTTCAGTTTGTTTTTCCATGACTGCTGAGCTAGGGATGACTTTTTCTGACCTTTGATTGCTCTCTCAAAGGCATCAAGCAGCAGAACTGACCTGTTACCAGTGCAGGATCTCAGGGCATCTCATCTATGCACTAATTCATTTCTGACTAGCTGCCTGAGTGTGACACTCAAGTCTCCCCTTGACAGTTTGAATCCATTATGGATATAATGACCAGTCACCTTAAAATTAGCTATTTTTTTACAAAAGTAGGAAGAGCAAAATGAAGAGTTTACAATATTCTGGTCTGTAGATGAAGACCTCGTACTCAGGAACTCGTGCCTTCTGGAACTGCCACAGCATATTGCTTGAGAGCAATGCCTGAATCCAGCCAGAGTAAGAATGTAACTGTTTCCAGATCTCTTGCTCTGTGCTTGCTAGAGCTTGGGAAAACAATGAACTTCAGCTGAAAAACTGGCAGCTAATAGCTGAGACTATCTCCCCTTCTGACCCATTTACTATGAAGACATTCTCCTGTTTTCATCCTCTCACATTCACGCTGTTTAAAGAAACAAAATCACTTATGTGCATATGCATGGAGTTAATTAATTAATTACTGTACAGAGTAAGCTTTGTTATAACCAAACCAGATATGCTTTCCTTCAGTTCCAACTACCTGTCTGTGCCATGTGAATCCATATTGCTTCAGATACTTTGCACATCTGTATCCTACTTTTTCCTTCCATGAGCATGCCAAAAGGCTGACACTTGAGGAACACCTCACATCAACTCCCACACTCTATTTCTGGACTGCAAGTATCCCTCTGCAACCCAGTTAATGGGTGCAAAGGCAGCAGTTCTTACTGACTGGTCTTTTCTCTGATGGCACTTACTGGTAGCAGGAATACTCACAGGGCTGCTGAGGCAGGCTGCAGATTAGACCCAACTGCAGCCAAAAAGCCACGATGATGCTGTTTTCAGAACCTACATGTATACCAGCACACATCTAATAGTTCCTGGGACCATTCTCCATATGTAAAAGTCCCTTCTCTGTATGCAATAACCCCTGGTTTGCGCTGTCACCTCAGCTGCACCCAGACACTCTTCGAGAGAGAGAGTTAGTTGGCACAGACCAAAGACACAACAGGGACCACTTTGTTATTTTAATGCTATGGGTAATCGAGTTCCAGTGCAGAATGACACTCCTTGGAATTTAATGTTGGAGTTTAATTTACTGGCACAGTTCGAAGACGATTTTAAGAGAATCTTTAAAATTGTAGGGAGCCATTAACTGGCAAATATTAGGGACGGCTTACAATTACTGCAAATAGCTCATTAAGCTACACTATGGTAAAACACAGTGTAGAGACATCCCCACTAATTAAACTTTTCGGCTACAAATTGCATGGAAGGTCAGATGTTTCCATCTCCCATAGCTGCTAGCCATGAAAAGGATGAAAAAACTATTAGAGCCACATAGGACCCAGATATTCAAGACACAATTCATCACTTCTTATAATCAACACAGAAACACAGTAAACACTGGCTGCTGCCCTCATCTCCACAACTGCTGCAGAGTAGTAAAAAGCAGGCAATTTGGCTCTTGCAGCATGTTCACACTGGGGGTCAGGAAAACCTGGCTCAGAGCTGCTTGCAGCATAGCTTTTTTGGCTCATGTAATACGGCCATGGTTTACAAGTATCCATTAGTGGGAAATGAGATACCAAATGCTGTCAGCATTAGGAAAAAAAGCCTTCCAGACCATTCTAGCTAGATGATGTCTCTTAGAAACTAGCTATTAAAGAATCAGTTTTTCAAATCCTCAAAATTTCTTCTTCTTCTCTTTGGTGATGGGGAAATGATCAGTTTTCCTTCAGGGTTATTTGTATATAAAGCTTAAGGTTTTCACACATGGAACGTGCTAGGAATACGTTAGCAGTGGATGTGATAGTGACTGTCTATTTCAATAAAGATCAAATATTTTTATATTGCTCAGATGCCAACCAACTCTTCCTCCTGAAGCAAACACATTCTGACTTGTGAGTACAAATGTCACGGTTTCAGTTGCATTAAGCTGACGTTTGAACTCTGCTCGACATTGATTGAAAAAAAAAGATTCCATGAAAAACATATACATTCATTCCTTGTGCAACATTTAAAAAGTTTTCTGTTACAAAAGCAATCTAGAGCCCATTGGTGGACCCTGTTGTGCTCTCTGCTGCTCAGAATGATACCTTTAATCTGCAGAATGCCATGTCTGGGATGTGGCTATCCATCTACCACCTTTCAATGCACAACTCATCAAAACTTGAAAATGGTGCCCCAGCAAGCTGAAATCTTTGCTGTCGAGGTCAATGAAAGTCTGAAACTGAAATTAACTGTGGAAAATTATACTTGATCCAGAATAATGACTACTTCCTGAATGCAGCTGCCAGGAATTATAAAATATGAGTTTTTTCCTTTCTGTTTTCTCTCACCAAGGACAAATAACAGGGATCAGGCCTCATATATAGTGGTGGCATTTACACCATTCTGACAGCACAGCCTTAAACCTGATGCAGGTATTTATTCTTGTCCAGTGCAGACATTCTTGCACTTCAGAAATGAGAGAATGATGTAAAGCTCCAGAGCATAAACAAAAACGAAGCCCTTACATTCCTAACATTACAGAAATTCTGAACCTTTTAAATTATATTGCAGAACATTATTTATAATATAACTAAGTATTCTCAGAAAGGTGGATCACATTTTTAAATGAAAATGGTGTGTTAGCTTCTTTAACACCTTCCTTCCAGAAAGTAGAGCATAATGTTCTTGTCTCACTTTAACTGCAAATCTCTTAAAACCTTGGTATGACAAATAGACTTGTTTTCTCCACAGGCACATTAAATGATTTATTTCAAACCAGTAATACACAAGAGCAAAGACACTATTCGGATTTTTCCTAACCAGGTGAAATAAAAGATATATTTCAACATCTAATAACATTATCATGCTTCAGCAAGACTTACCTGTGACTCCTAAGATAATAATTTTAAAATACTGGCAAAAATCAATCATCTCTGCCAGACATTATTTTTCAAAATAAATCTCTTTTTTTTTCTTTTTTTTTTTTTTCTTTCCAGCTGAACTATTTCCACTTCTGTCCCTTCGTAATTCTGGAGAGCACCATTCATCAGAAGACAATATTAGATTTCATGCCTGCCTGCGACAACGAATGCATCTACTTTTGTGCCTAAAGCAAATTTACCTGTTCACTGAGCTGTATGACTTGAGTTTCCAAGTCTTTATCTGATTTGGATGCCGAGCTGCCTGGTGCAGCTTTTTTTGCTGAAGATGGGCGAGAAGGTGTTGATCCTGGTTTAGAAGCTGGACTGGATTTAGCAGCACCTGAAAAACACAATAAATAAGTAAATAATAAACAAGATTGATCTCTGTTAATAAATGCATTCATTCCTATTAATCTAGTACTGAAACACAAATATTGATTTTAAAGCCATCCATCCTCTCTTTTACTTCAAGGTGACAGTAGGGGAAATTCCACTGCTGTTATGCCTTGGGAAAGGAAAAACCACATTTCCTACCAATCTGAGTTTGCTACTGAGAGTGAGGTAACTCTAAAACCAAAATAAACAATGTCAAACCAGGAATAAAAAGTTCCCTTAGATCTGAGCAGCTTTCAGCTTAGAAAAAATATGCCATTCAGAGAGTGTTCCCCCAGCTCATTACTTAACATACATAGCTATCCTCAATTCCCCTGGAGAAAAATAGAGCTGAAATAAACTCAGCTAAACTACCTCTGTGCTTTTTTCATTTTCAAATGTAAACCATCCCTGAGACAAGGGCATTGAAACTCAGAGCAGAATTAAACCCATTGGTGAACTCACAGTTTGCCACAGTGACCAGAAGATATGTTTTGATCTCCTTAGGTTTTCCTATTTAATTACTTGAGCTGCGAATCTGCCAGAACATGGAGCAACATCTTCACCAGCAAAAATGGCAAGTAATGAGTGCATACAGATAATGCTTCCACAGTGACTTGGCACATAAATGCCCAAGCAGAGCAAGAGTTGTGTGAAAGTGTTTGCAGAGCCTTCACAAGAACCTCCCAGCCAGCTCCTCACATCTTGCTGTGCCTCTCCATCTTTTATCTCTTGCTGCTGGCTGTTCGATACAGTCACTCAGCCCATGCACGAGTGCCTGGCTCACGGCTCTCCCCCTGCCTCAGCTCCCACAAGCACAGATTCGGCCTTTTCCTTATTCCCTCCAACAAGGAATACATTTGAGATTTACTGGACAGATGTCTGATACAGAAACTGGTTTGGTTAAGAAGAGAAAACAGAAACCCAGCCTCTCTCCAGCCTATTTGACTTGATTTATTAAGCAGGCATGTGAATCAGAGGTCCTGCTCGGCAGCACCTGTGTTCATCACTGTTTCCTACAAAGAGCAAAACACGGTTGTCCAAAAGTGCTGATGGGTTCCATGCCATCCTCCACCACCAAATGCTGCGGTGCTCTGAAGCCTGAGCCACTCAGAAGACAGCCCTAATCCAGCAGGCACCCAGCTCCCAGCTGAACTCTGAGCTTGCTGTCCCCCAGTTCCAGAAGGATTTTGCCCTGGCTTTCTCAGCAGCCACCTTCCACCCCAAACCTTGCCAGCTGCTCCTCCCATAGGATTACCTGATTTATGGCACACTACAAATTGTTATAAATTGTCATTTCCACAATGTATCCCCAGTGTCAGACAATGCTTTAATAAAGCAATTCTTTGTAAAACAAATGTATTAAAAAAAAGCCATTACTAGGAAGAAACTGTGAGGAGGCAGGGAGAGGAAGAGACAGCCTGTGGGGCTGTCCATATGCCCAGACTGTGGAGCTCACAGAGTCTCACTGACCTAGAACTGTGACAGTGGTTCATTGGAGGAGCTGGAAAGTGATGGGAAAGGAGAGCAGCAATGGGTTATTTAATCAAGCTTAAGCTTTCCTGATTTAGTCACAGGCCTCCCTCCGTAGCAAGCATCTCCTCCCACCCCTACGGATAACTCTGTATTAACTGGGTCACCTAAAGCCAACAAAACACAAACAAACAACTTGATAATTCAGTTAGCATGTGTAAACATTTCTGTGAAAGATAGTCATCCTCCTTTTCTAATGCTCTTTATTCTCAATATAAGACAGATAGGGAAAGAAAACCCATAATGGTGGGGTTTTTTTGTTGTTTTGGTTTGGTTTGGTTTTTTTTGTTTGGTGTTTTTGTTTTGGTTTTGTTTCTTTTAGAAACTGGTGACTCCAATTGCTTCCATGTCTATTGCATATACAAACTCTTCTCTAGCAGATTTCAGATATAGTACACAGACTTGCTAAAGCTGGGAAAATTCAGGGTTGTGTATATGTCTGAAATGAAACTTTTTTCACATCATACTTAGATCAGCAAAGAATAAATCATTTGTTGAAAAACATTAAAAGTGCCAAGACCTTTTTTGCTATTTTTTAAATGAAATTGCCTAAACTTTAGCATTCTGCCTTCAATGCTTTCTAGCTTCAGCCTGTATTTTGACTAACTTAAAAATCAGCTGCTTTAGAGTGGGATTGCTAAAATGTTCTAAAAGCCAGGAAAATAATTTTCATTTGGATTAGCAGATAAACAGAAGCGAACTAGTGTCAGAATATGCAATAAGAACGCACACATGAAATAAAATCACTTTGACTCTAGCATTCTAGTTGGGTCTCAAGTTATTTAATGACCAAAGCATCAACTTTTACTTCTTATTGTATCCTAATTCTAATTCAACTACAAGATGCAGGTTAAAGGTATCAACTGAAAAGTAAAAGCTTTAAAGCTGGCACAGAGAGAGCTAAGGGAAGAGCAGGCACAAACATTTGATCCCAAGGTATTCTCTCTAATTTGCAGCTGAGGTGCTCTCCCAGAGTGTGCTGAGCCCCAGTGCCTGCAGCACTGATATGTGGCATTATACTCTGCCCTCCTTTGAAAACAACAAAGCCTTTTGAATTTCTACAGCAAAGTGCCACTAAGCTTTATAAAGTCCAGACAAATCAAAAGAAATCAACTTTTGCTCCACTGCTCAGGATCAGCTCTTAAATGACCACAATATTCCAATTTCAGTAACACAGATAAAAACCAGCTAACTGGTTACTAGGAGGTATCAGCGACAGCTGGATAGAACTTAATTGCAGCAGAGAATGTTTAGGGATTTCTAATTTAAAATTTCCTGGGGGAAAAAAAAGCTGTACTGTACATTTATTCTAAGGCATCAGTTTTATAATCAGCTCAGAAGCTTCCATTCTAGCAGAAGCCTAATTTCATAAAATAATTAAAGGATGCTGGTCGGTAGAGTAATGCAAAGTACTTGAAACAGCCAGATATCTAAACAGAGACAAAAGATCTTGATAGACTTAATCACTTGGTGTTGAGCAGTGGTTTTGCAGTCAATTAGTGCAATAATGGAATAACTCCTAATGCACTGCTCAGGGGGACTACATAACCCAAACAGTTTAAATTCTTTCCAACATCATATCTTCCATGAAAATATTTATATATAACTCATTTACACACTCTGAGAAAGCATGGAATTTTATACAGGTATTCTGGGTAAAAAGTATCCAATAATCATCTCTTTTCCCAGATCAGTGAGAGCATTTCACTGTAATCAGCAACGTAATTGTTTACCATTATTAATTCATCTTCAAGCTTACTGCTGATGTTCAAAAAGAAACGTAGGGCCCTTCCCTGGAAAGCAACATCCCCGTGCCCCAAAACATGCTGGCAGCCAAAAGACTGGAAAGCACTGTGGCAGAAAAGGATTTGGGGGTCCTGGAGGATGCTGAGTTGAGCATGAGCCAGCAAAGCACCCTTCCAGCAGGGAAGGCCAGAAGACTCCTGGGCTGTGCTGGGAAGAACAGCAGCAGCAGGCAGAGGGAGGTGATTCTCCCCTTCTAGTCAGCACTGGGGAGGCACATGAGGAATGGAGCACTGGAGAGGCACATGAGGAATGCTTGGTTCAGTTCAGGGCTCCCCAGGATGGGACAGGAATGGATGAACTGGAGAGTCCAACAACAGGCCACAAAGACTAAGGGAACGGAGCACCTAACAACAAGGTACAAGCCAGGTCAGAAAGGTATGTTGGTTCAGCCTGGAGAAGAGAGGCTTCAGGGGGGATCTTATCTACACCTCAAGAGAAAGTGCAAAGGTTGGAAACAGGCTCCTTTCAGAGGTCCCCAAAGGATGGGAGGCAATGGGCACAAAATGAAACACAAGAAATTCCATTTAAACATAAGAAAAAACATCTTCACTCTGAGGGTTATCAAATGCTGTCCAGAGAGTTTTAGGGGTTTCCAGCCCCAGAGACACTCAAAATGTGACTGGATGTGGTCCTGGGCAATCAGCTCAAGGTGACCCTGCTTTCAGCAGAACAGTTTGACTGGATGATCTCAGAGGTGTCTTCCCACCTCCACTGTTCTGTGAGAACCTCTGTGACAGCATGATCTGATTTTAGGTCAATGCAGGGTTCCAATTAGAACTTTTTTGTGAACAGCATTGCAGCTGTTTCAATTAGCACCTGGATAACTTCTTGGATCTGCCCACCTAACACTAGCAGAGATGAGAAAAGTAAACTCACAATTGAAAGACAAATTGTTCTGTTCTTGTACTGAATTAAGTTAAAATGAGCCAGCTTTGAAATGCATTAGAGGTTTCCATCTGTGGTACTCCAGAAACAATTACTACTCAGTCCACCATAATTAAATGTATCCCACACAGTTTCAGCTTCACTATTCTTTTTGCTAAATACCTAAGTTCTACAAACAGATGCACACTTCTGCAACATGAAACGGTGGCTGTTGGCACTGTGCAGGTTTGGGTACAAAAAAGCTAGGCTGCAAATTCCAGTTCTCTTTGCATCACAGGTACAGTCTTGTAGACAAGAGACCTATTTAACATTTAGAGAGAAATCTTCCTTGAATCTATATGAGTAATTAGTATGCTGTTAAATATTTATGCAAAAATTCAAGGAAACACATGCATGAATACAGTGTGGACGTGCATGAGGAGAATGTGGAGAGCAATGGAAGCCCTGAGCAAGCACAAGACTTGGCTGAGCCCACACAACCACTGCTTCAGTGGAATTTGGGAATCACTCATAGTCTATTTTAGTCAAATTAAAGGATTTCATAAAAAGAATATTCCTGACTCATGCCACAGGAGAAAAACCAAATCCAACAAGAGGCCATAGTAATTTCTTCACAAGCTATAGAAAAACTCTCCACCCACTTAAACCAAGAGAGCGAGAACAGTAAATTAATATTCACACACTCTTATTATTGTAGCCACACCAGGACACAAGAAAATGGACAATTTAGGGACACTTAATGAAATAAGTGATGATAAATGATATTTAATGGGAATTAAATGACCTCAGAAAAAATCTGACTTTCTGAATCCCAATATGCTGCAGTTCAGCTGTCTGAATTATTTTGTGGTACTATTTTGCCCTGGCTGGCAGGACCCTTCTGTCCTCTCAGCTCCCCAAACCTTCACTGCTGCTGGTCCAATACAGCCTGGTGAGTTCTGCATTCATCCTCTCTGCCAGACAGCTGGCAAAGAGAAGTGTGTATGAGTACCTGAAACTTCACAATTTCAGGAGAGCTATCCAAGTAAAGGAGGCCACTTGTCAAATGAAAAAGTTTTACTGATGGCATGACTGCCTCAGTTTGTCTTTAGTACAAGATTTGATAAAAGGGAACTAACCAAGCTATCAACAACTACTACTTCTCAACTGAAACCTCTAGAAATATTTTTAAGTAAGCAAACATTTATCTTCAATGGATGAAACCATTCCACAGGCTTAACAGAAGAACACAATTTAAAAATTCAAGTGCCCTTAAAAACCTGTGTTTTCTAAAATCTCACTGTCTGCTTAGCTATAAGTAGAAAGCAGTCTCACAAGGAAAATCTGAAAAAAAATCTGTAAAGAAATACATGTTGAAAAATGAAAGAATGTGCAAACATTTGTGCAACACAGACTCTCAAACCACACCCACAGTACACTGAAAATTAAGATAGCCATTTTCACCACTGCTTTTCCAAACACAATCACCTTTATTGCAAAAAGGCCCTGGCTCCTGCACTGCAAGCAGCGTTGCTTCCTGCTTGAAATTCTCGAGCTCAGTAGGTTTAAAAATTAAATTCTCCTCATTGCTGGCAGGCAGGGGAGATGTGTCTGCATTACAGCAGAGGCAGTTTACCTCCCAGGCCGGCACTGTCACTGCACATGCTGTTCCCCTCAGTTAGTGTAATTCCTTGGCCTTGTATGAACTAGGGATGGAAACACTCTCAGTTTGTCACTCTGCAGTTCTTTCCATGTCCAGCTTGCCACGTTGTCCTGGAGCACCACACACTGCAAGCAGAGATTGCCATTGCCAACAATTACTGCTGGTCACTGGGGAAAAAGGTAGCAAGTCTTGGTGGAAAGCAAAAAAAATAAAGCATTAGGAGCTCTCCAGTCTCCCAGGAGTGCTAATTGTACCACTAGCTGCTAAAATAAAAACCGGTCTTGCTGAGTATTTTTATCCCTCAAAATTAATTTACAGCACATCTGTCACAGCAGGATATACCATTTCCCTACAGAAAATCAGTATTTCTCTTGTGCAATTGCCTTTTCGATGGCACATTATATATAATGCATTCATGCACAAACGGTTCATTCTGCCCTGGTTATTTTCCCTGTCATAGCCTGAGTATTTTTAGCCCTCATGTGATCCTCCAGTATTTTCCAGCTCTGCTTTAGTCATCCTGCTCTCACTGAATATTTCAAACTAAAAAAATCTAACAGCCTTCAGATCCAAGAACCTCTCACATTTTTAGCTTACATGTAAATAATTAATTTTATTAAGCTGCCCATGTATTTTTGACACCCCACACCCATATACTAGAGAGTGCTCCATGGAGATTTGCTCTGACATGCGGGAATACTTACATAAGACACTAAGCTAAAATCCTGACAACCTGATCACTATTTTCAATTTTGATCAGATGAAGCCTTTTCCGCTATTTCCCGCAGGGAGCATTAGAACTGGCACAAACAACAGTGCCCTAATATTTTAATCCTGTACTGCAATTCTGGCTCTACATCTGTGGGCTGTTTACCACTGCATTAGAGAAGAGTGGAGATCTGTAGGAGATCGAAAGTTGGCTCAGGGCTGGCAGATGGCATTAGATCTAAAAGCAGCTGTGGTGCTGCTGCCAGAGAACCTACAGCAGTGGTCTGTGCTGCTCCTTGAAGGAGGAAAAGACCCCCATTTCCCCACCCAGGAGCTGCATTCACCTGGTGAAACCTTGCTGCTCCTGTTTCTAGGAGCAGACTGTGGCGCGTTACCAAGCCCATCCACCCACGGCACCACTGTCGGCTCAGCCACAAATCAGCTCTGTCTCTGAAGGAGGGGACAAGGCAGTGCGAGGGTGGCACAGCAGATTAGTTGTAGGGACCTATTTACGCTTCCATTTCCAAGCTGAATTATCCTTGACCTGCACTGACTCCCCAGTAGGATCACCTTTGGAATGGGAAGGGCTGCGGCTGCTGGCCTGCTCGTCAATTAACATAAAAAGCAGTGCATTTTTAGAGTTCTCAAATTCTGGGTTGTTTTAGAAATGTTTGTTTTCCAAATTAAAAAAAGACCACGCTCTGCATTTATAGAGATACAGGTCAATATCCATTTACAGGTACAGGAAGCAGACTAGGCATCCCATCAAGCTTTAGAGTCTGATTAAAATATCAAAACCAATTTTTATTCATGCCAGTACCTTTCTGGATAAGTCTTCAGAGCAACCTTTAAGGATTTGGCCACTTGTTAACTCAAGGACATATATCTTAGTCTACGGAAAATACATTGTTAGAACAGTGTTATAAAGCAGTTATGAATAGTCAAGAATCATCTCCTAAATCACTCAAGCCCAAAACTCTGTCAAAGGGCATTGGAAGAGTTACTCCATGGACCAACAGCAATCACCTGAAATGAAACTGCTAGTAGCTAAAGTAAATTATTCCTTTAGAAATACATATATCTAATCAGTTTAGAATAGGTGTATTTTAAAGCCTGCCAAACCCCCAGTATGAATGAGTACCCATATATCTGCTTGCTTCTGACACCAAACAATAGATGCAAACATGTAGGTATAGCCACTGCATGCTTTCAGATCATGCTGAAAAAAACTTTCAGATTATGGTGAAAGATCTTCTGGGTTCTTTATTTTTTCTCACTTGTGCTTCCTTTTGTTTTGTTGAAGAACTGACTAGGCAGTATTAAAGCTTCAAAACTTCAATACTGACGTAGAGCAAATCGCACAAATTAATAATGGCACCAAGCTGTGTGGTGTGGCCATGTGCTGGAGGGAAGGGATACCAACCAGCGGCACCTTGACAGGCCTGAGAGATGGGTCTGTGCAAACCTCATGAAGTTCAATGTGGCCAGGTGCAAAGTCCTGCACCTGGGTCAGGGCAAATACAGGCTGGGTGGAGAATGGATTGAGAGCAGCCCTGAGAAGGACTTGGGGTGTTGGTTGATGAGAAACTCAGCATGACCCAGCAATGCGCACTTGCAGCCCAGAAGGCCAGCAATATCCTGGATTTTACATTATGGTTCCTATAGCAGCTGTAATGAATACTCCTTCACTTCCAGCAAAGTGTGGACAACAGAGGTACAGAAGCACATCTTTCATGGTAATTTCCCAGCTGCCCAGAACTTGCTCCTGCATCACCCGTTTACTCCCAAACAGCAGGAGATGAGGCACACACAAGTTTGCAGACGCATACAGAACTCCTCCCGGAGCATCAGTAAAGGCTCTCGTTCCTTCCAATGTGCAGGTTCTGTGATGGGGTGAGGCAAGTTACAAAGGCACCATACATCAGTGCCACGACAATGTACTCACCCAGAATTCAGTAAACCTATGCAATGACTGACACCTAACTGAATTAGTTCTGTTGTGAAACGCAAGCAGCAAGAAAAGCTGGAGCGCTTATTTCACCCAGCATCATGTAATGTCTGTACTCCACCATCCTCAGCTCAGAAATTAAACTAGTGTCCTGCCTGACATACTTCTGGACAATATTTAAGTTAATAATGAAGGAAGTTTTCCATGAAAAAGCTAACTGTCAGAGCTACAGGATCTTCTCAAAACTCATCACACTGTCTCAGTTGTACAATCCCATACAAAGGCTGGGAAGGCACAGCACATGCTCTTCATACAATGAATAACACAACATGACATTACTGCATTATCCTCATATCAGCTGGCTGGTTCCACTCCAGCAGCTATTCAATTTCTGTGGGATTGTCACCTCCACAGCTTTAATTTGGATGACATATTTGTGACTTTGGGAAGAACAGACCATATGTAAGAAGAATTAACAAGCACAGTAAAGTCTGTGTTTAATAAAAGTGTCTTTTCAAATTTCTGAATTGGACAACATCTTGACATAAGCACTTGGGTTTTCTGGTTCCAAAGGGCATGCAAGACATCACATGGAAAATCGGAGCATGCCAAACCCTGAAATTCAGAAGTTCAGGCATAGACGGTGCAAAACAAAGATGTAAACAAGCTTTAGAAGCCCAGAGTAGCACTGGGCTGCTATTAGGTGCCCCATTTCCTGGAAGCACTAATGAGCTGAAGGCAGCTGGCCAAGTATGCCCCACTTTGACGTCAGAAGTGATCAAAGCAGAACACTGAAATCTGGGTAGGATTCCAGAGCACAAGGCAGCCTAAAAGTAGGGTGCTTCATGCTTCACACCTGCCCCTGCTTTTGTGAGTAGTGGTGCATATCGGAGCCCATGAGAGGACAGGTCACAGATTTAAAATCAGCTAAATAATTAATCCTTATTTGAGGAATGGGTTAGCATAAACCCAGGACAAACCAATAAAGGAATTAGGTGTGTGTGCATGTGTCTTTCCATATGCACAAACCTATGTCCAGTAACACTTTTTTAGTGACTTTTTTTTTCTTAAATGTTAGCTGCTCTCCTATTCACTTAATCCTCAGTTAACGAAAATGGCATCTGCTTAGTGAGTAGTCATAACCACATTGCATAAACACCAAAGATCAGGTTTAGTCCTTTGGTCTGTTCCAGAAACACTGTTGTGTTTCAGCAGGCAGCTGAGCCTCCACAGCTGATCACTCACTGTGCCCTGCAGTGAGATGGGGGACAAACCCAGAAGGGGAAAAGTGAGAAAATTTATGGGTTGAGATAAAGACAGTTTAATAGGTAAAACAAAAGCCATGCAAACAATTCTTTCACCACTTCCCACGGACAGGCAGGAATTAACCCATGTCCAGGAAAGCCAGACTCCATCACCACCACCAAATGGTGATTTGGCAAGACAAATGCTGTAAACTCTGAACATCCCTCCCCACCCTTCTCCTTCTTCCCCCAACTTTTCTGGCTAAGCACGATGCCATGTGGTATGGACTATTTGTTCAGTCTATTGGGGTCAGCTGTCCTGGCTGTGTTCCCTCCAAATTTCTTGGGCACCCCCAGCCTGCTTGTTGTCAAGGCAATGTGAGAAACTGAAAAAGCCTGGACCCCGTGTAAGCACTGATTAGCAGTAATTAAAACATCCATGCTTTACCAACACTGTTTTGGTTTTAAATTCAAAATTTAGCACCAATCTTCTCTGAAGCCTTACCTCTGTCCTAGCAAAACCCAATAGAAGCACAAAATAAAAAATTAGAAGACTGAGGTGTTTCAGTTAGGAGGACTAGCATACCCAAATAATAAACACACATAAAACCAAAAATAACTTAATTTTTATTCTTCTGGTCAGCCTTTAAGATTTGGAAACATTTTACTCACAATAAAAATTGAAAACTAAATCAGCCTGTGCAAGCATTTCCCCATAAAGATGGAGGTGTGAAAGAAGAACACACTCCATTTAATGTTCTTGAATACACTTGCACATACCGCATTCAGCAACAGGATATTTAAAAGCCTTTGTCTCCACCACCAGACATTATCAGAGTCCATATCATTTACATGGAGGGCGTTCAGTGAAGAAGACACTGTGCTCAGTAGGGCTGGCCCAAACCAGAGCACACAAGATGTTAACTTTCTGCTGTCTCAAGATGCTAAGCCTATGATAAGGTAAAAAAGAATGGCACAACCACCCAAGGAAATAATTTTAAACTAGTATTTAAGTAGAGTGGACCATAGTTTATAATTGTCTTCAGAAACAGAAATGGAATTCTTTAAGATGCAAAATACCTGCAGTTGGAGAGTTTGCATGGTGAGACTTTTTGGGCAGGTTAAAGATCTGTTCACCAGGATCTGGTGGAGGAAGAGCATCTTGGCCTTGTCGAGCTTCCACAGGATCATACTCCTTCCCATCATAGTTAGCATCAAAGAACTTCTTAAACCATTGAATGAAATCTAAGTTGTCTTGGAAGCGCCCTTTGACCAGTTTTTCCACAGGAATTACCTAAAAGGTAGATATTAACATCCAATATTACCTCACTGTCATATATTTAAATATAAAAAATTACATATATACACTTATTTAAAAAAAATCTACTAACTGCATCAACAAATAAATCTCTGCCATTGTTTTGTTCCTAAAAGAAAGGGTGAATTTGCAAGTGATCTTAAAAATGAAAACAAAACCCAATGAGACCCAGCCTTTGAAGCAGCAATGCAGTAGGTGTAGGTAAGCCTTTATAGCTATTGTTGCACAGAGATACTCCCTTATATCCCATGGGTACATCCCATGATGAACGACACTGTTCTGGGAGTAACACTATGTTCAGCCAACTAGGGATTTCTGGTTTTAATGCATGTGGTACAGCTTGATGTACTACAAACAAACAATTCTTCAAAAACTCCAGACAGATGTTCCTTGCTCTCTGTCCTACTGTTTGAACTACAAAACCCAGCAGCTTTTCCAAGACATGCTAAAATTCAAACCAACCTACATTTTGGTAGCACATGGTCATCATATGAACCAACCCTGAGGTTTTAACTTTGTAATTTTTTTCTGTTCCACATATAGCTATACACAGAACAGTTTGTGGACATGCAGAAGTTAACTTAAATGCCTTATAAAGTTCTAGTAAAACAAAGGAAAGGCTATGAGGATATCTCCATATCAATACCATAGAAATTCTTCACAGACATGAAACCTCCAAAAAGTGTCTTCAGCCAATATTACAGCACTCAAGGCTTCCAGACACTATGGGCAGACAGGGACTACAGCTGCAGAGGAGCTTTGCTTAATTCATGCCACTGATTAGACAGCCAAGTTAGGTGGACCTCGTGCCTCTTGAATGTTATGAGTTTTCAGCTGGAAAAGGGTTTTCATTTTTTCTTCAGGATTAAGCCAACTGTACAGCATTTTATAAATCTATGATGCTTCTGCAAGAATTGACATTGCATTTTGCATGTCTTTTCAGGTTACTCCATTTGTACCTTAACTCTACATTAAAAAGGCATGATAAATTTGCTCTCTACAGGAAAATTGACAATTAGTCATTAGTACATTAATCTTCCCAATGGTTCATTAGCAAATCACACTGTAAATAGAAGTGACCATAACATTTCATGAAAAAATGAGGGTTTTCCAGTTTTTCATAGAAGTCTTAAGGAACCCTCTGTTATGACTGTTTAAATTTCAGAATAAGGCAACACTAAAAGCCAGGGCAGAATCTTAAAAAGGTAAATAGGTAGTGCATCAGTGTAAAACTATAAGCACGATAACATAACTTCCAATATTAATTTTTATCAACAGAGTAATTTATATTGGTGAGTCTGTCAAACTCTCACATTCAAGTATAAACTAAATACCTTAAAGCTGAACAAGCATTTTCTCAGAGGCTTCCATTCTTAATTTTGCAAGATCACATATGCTACCCAATCTATTAAATCATTGGGTAAATTATTCCAGCTTTTGAATAATTTAAATTCCCCAAACCCTGCTTTGGACAAAAAACATGGAATACTTATAGGAACAGCATATTTTCAAGTTGTTTTGTTGGAAATTCAGGAAACCAATAATTTTACTTATCAAAAAATAAAGATTCACTGATGACAAGGAATTTCTGACACCTGGTGTTTTATCAAAGGGTCTCTGATATTAAGATATAATGAGTTAGATGGCACAACTCCTCAGCAGACATATGGGCTCAATTTTCAATTTGTACCTAAATGGAGCCAAATGCCAAACTTGCTCTTTCATGCCCAAATACCCTTTTCAGATGATGAAAGGTCAAGAACATTTTCATACACTACTCACAATTCCATTCTCCATCCAAAAGTTGAAAAAGCACATTTTCAAATATTTTGAAGTTTGTTTCCCTTATTTATTAATTTAACACAATTTATGTAACTTTTGAAACATGTAATGATCAAAATACAAATACAGAATGCCTACCTTATCCACATTCATTCTTTTAAATGATGCCTGCAGAAGTTTGAAGTTGTGAATGTACTCGTGCTCCAGCTTCGCTTGAAACTTTACTTTCTTCAAGCTGATGCACCCTGGGAACAACATGTCCATGAACTGGCAGTAAGCTGCTCCTATAACAAGAGAATGCATTGACATTAATCCAGATGCATCCAGCTAAGACCAAATGGTGTTTAATGCCATTAGCAGAAAGCATAAGCAGAAAGCAACAGTGCTGAGTAAGTCCCTGCTGTAATTCAGCCTAACACTATGCACCCAAGGCCTGCTTATCTAATGTACATTGAGCAGTGACATGTTCAAGTGGTTCTTTTCCACTTGATCTGGATGCACGATGCACTGTTGTGCAGCATCCGAGAGGAATCACCTCGATTAATGCAAAGTGAAATGGATGTTCTTGGAGTCCCTATACAAAGCAGGACTGTCCATACAATGAGAAGATAACAGTGAAAATGAAAATCTCTTAATAAGCTTCCTCAATCCCCACAGTCCCCTGAATTCAAACAAGCCAGGATCATGCCAAGCAAGTCCACTGCAATTATTTAAGATTATATTAATGATTTAAAAAAAAAGTAATTGCAAGGCTCCAGCTTGTTAAAACACACTAGTCAGTTCCCACCCCTCTGCAATGAACATCCTTGCTGATTTTCACTTCCTGCATTAAAATGCATTAAAATGCATTAAAGGCATTTAAATAAGCAGACTAGCGTAGTCCACCCATAGCTTTCAAAGCTGGGCTGACAGCTTTAGTTCTCACTCAAAACAGTCAGGTTCCTAAGTTTAACTCTGAGAGCTCTCTGAACTTAAATAGAGGGTAGGGGCGTGCATGTACAACTAACCCAGAACAAAGAAGGAAGCATATGGGAAAATGTCTAACCAGCATCCTGAGGCTAGCTAATAGAGACAGCATTTCTTGCATGCAGGGAACTTCCTCCTGTAGCATCATGCCACTGTCATTTGCAAAGCCTTTACTGTTGACACACTCAAGTGCTTAAAAATCAAGATTAAAATGTTTAAGGAAATCAAAGGAAAAGCAATTTTCTTTCTTCTTCAGAAGAGTTTTCTACAAAACAGTTTATACTCAGCAAAGATTCAGCGACGTCCACAGAGGGCTGTAGAGGGTGCAGCCCCTCTGCTTGAGCATCAGGGCAGGGAAAAGTTTGCCCCATTACCCCTGACAAGTTTAATTTTACCTCTACAAAAAAGACTTTTGTGCTTTTAGCACACATCAGTTTTGACAATGAAATGTCCATATCTCACCTAAGAGTTCAGCCCACTATCAACAACAGTTTTTTATCACAAATATTTCTGAGTGTTCACAGAGAAACCAAAGTAACAAAGCAGACACCTGGCTTGTCGAGTTTTACAGAAGAGTCAACAATAACTTGAACTTAAAGTCATTCATCTCCATGGGTATGCAGATGTTTTGACAGGACCAACTTCATGCATGAGATGGTTCTCATTCTCTGCACCCAGTCAGCCATCACATGAAGGGTTACTGAGATCATCACTTCCCAAACAGAAGAAGTGTTTAAGAGAAGAGTCAAAAAATATTCTCTAAAATATTAGCACAAATTTTCTAAGGGACTTACCAAGATGCAGCTTTAGTGCTGAAAACCACTGTCATTTTAAAAAAGAATCTGTTCACGTTGTCTAGCTTTGTGGGGAAAATGGTTATTAAAAAAACCTCATTTTCCAAGGACACCTTGTGCTTAGCTGTTTGCAATGGTCTTGATATGATTAGGAATCAAAGTAAAATATTCCCTAAAGAGAAAGGTGCCTTCTGGCAAGTTACAAGCATCAGATGACAAATTTGCATCTTCTTACAGAAAACTTTATAAACACAATTATTTACTCAAAACTCATCTCTAGCAAGAGAACTTGTAAATACATGGCAATAGAAAAAATACACTACGGTTAAAAGCATAGATATATGGATAATTCATAGCTTGAGCACACTTATTATTGTTTAATTTAATGCAAAAGGATTATTATGCAATCATTTAATGTTATAAATTGAATATGTTCCTAACTCTGTCCTTTCATCCTCCCCATACCCCAATTATAAGCTTTACTCTGATATCTAAGTAATTGCCTGGAGGCCCTAAAAATGCACTGCACAACCTTTCATCTAGATCCTTTTAGAAAACTAGAAGCCCAAAGTGTTCACATGAGATTTTTCTCCTGTTGCTGGTAATGCAAATTCCTTCTGCATGCCTTTAGACAGTCTCTCTCTAGTTAGGGTATTTCCTTGTGTTTTCTCTGCTGGCAGTTGTTTCTGTGCCTTTGCCAGCCAGGAGGTGGTCCTGGGTCTGCACAACACTCGAGGGCAGAAAACACTGGACTGCATCCACATGGCAGCACGGACCTGTTCTCTGACACAACACTGGAGCAGCTGCTGGGCTGCCTCCCCAACAGGAGGATTTTATTGCACTGGCAAATACAGTTCATTAAAATACTCCTTCCTGAAGTACAGAGGCAACAAACATGGATGGAACTAAACACTGAACTACAAAGAGAGGAAATTCCTCCCGACTCCAAAAAGCCAGAGACCTGCCTACCACACCAATAGGAGAAAGTAAAATTACTATTACAGTCAACTGGGACCACCTGATTTTGGACATGGAGGTTATGTATGTATTTAATATTATATAGGTGTTTATTCATAATTTAAAATTTTACCCCCTAAAGCTTGTAGCTGTCAGATTACATTTAAATGGGAAACACCAGGGCAATAGAATGGGGACACTACTGTCTAGACTGCCCACGGCTGAGATTTCCTGGAGGCAGCAGACAGGGGAGCCCTACTCAAGTGATGTGAGATTGCAATGCCTTCATCTTACAGCCACAGCATATCTGTGTGGTGCTCTGCATATGGGACAGCACGTTAGGCCTATCCAAAGTACTACACGACTGATTTTTCAATGCAGGTACATGAGAAAGGAATTGTTTTAATGGAATACAAAGAAAACAACAGTAGAGATAATGACATTATGACTCACGACATACCTCTTGCATAATTTACACAAACAAAAGAATTTTTATGCTACTGTATTTTATTCAGTATTAAAAAACTCCCCTACATTTTCTGGGAAAAAAAAACAAACAAAAAACCCCAACAATCCCCCCACACCTCTAAAAAACCAACCAAAACCTAACCTAAATCTTCTCAAATGTGTACAGTGAAGTTGAAAACACACTACCAGAATAGGTCTCACAATAAATCTATCTTTCTGACTGAAAAACTTTTATATGCATAAACATGCACATACACACACACACACAAAAAGGAATAATTTGACATCTACTCAAATGAAAGATGAAAAGTACAGCTGGTGGCAGTGCAAAAGAAGGATCAATGTTAAAAACCTCTAATCCTTTATTAGCTAACAAGCAATTTAGAATCACTGGCTAAAAATCCTTTTGTGTTTTGATCTAGAATATTGATGCAGCCATTAGTTACAGAAGATATTCATGGGCCAGATTCTAAAATGAGCCTGCAAACATGGTTGTGCTGAAATCACCCCCAGCAGCTGCTATTTTTAGCCCCATTAGTGAGCAGAAAGAACCCAAGAGCATCAGGGCTTTGCAGGTGTTTCCTGGGCATCCCTGGCTTGGGGCAGAGCAGGCAGCAAGTGGAGGGAGGGCATTTCATCCACCAGGCTTGGGCAAGCAGCTGCCAGAGGAGGATAGGAGATGCTGGGGCAGAATTCAGACACAAGAGAACAAACTCAGAATTGAAAAGGTTATTTAAAGCTATTAAAATTCAAGAATTTTGTCACATGCAGCAGTAAAGCTGAAAATTACTATCAAATTTATAAAAACCGAGTATCTTACAGTATTTTCAGAGTTGAAGACAATCTTTCACTAGTCCCTTGCAGTAAGCAATGCTGAACTAATTTTAGTTTTTGTCCTGTATGTCTTCTTCCCTGCTTCTGTGCTTCTTTTCCAGACTGTCCATGCTGACTTAGCTTGCTCTGAAGCATATGCACTCTGCATTATTAGAGATCTTCAATTTTTCTCTTCTCCTTCACCATCTGGAGGCTGATGAATCCACAAATGCAACGAAGTATTTTCTTGATTATCAAAAATACTTCTGCTCCTGACTATTTAAATCAAAAGGAAATTAAAGGAGGTAGTGAAGACCAGAGAATCCTGTTTGCAACCAGCTTTTACCACTCAGTAAACTTTCTGGATTTCAGATTACAGATCTGAAACCACGATTAAATGCTTGGTTTTCTTTAGCACTGATGTTTATATATTTATAAATTAAAAGGAAAACTTTATTTTCAAACTAACTGCTTTTAATATGCTGTAGTTAGAACTCATTATGCTAGTAAAATATTTAGTAGAAACACTATAAATATAAGCAGGTACTGCGAATATGTGTGTGCCCTACACAAATTAGGTCAATCCTTCACATCTTATGTCAAAAAACTGTCTCTCACTGCTCCTCCCTGAATCCTTTCAGTGTGTGGAAGCAAGATCCCAGGAAACCATATAAAACCACACCAGCCAACATGGAAAACAAAGGCAAACAAGGGGCCCATGAAAAGAAAGGGCCTTGCTGGGGCAGGGGTGGAGCTGATTTCTTTTAATTCTGATACCCAAACCATAGCAAAAAGCTAAGTTCTACACTAGAAATTTGGTATACATGTTTAGTATTAGCTTTGTTCTAAAACTGCATAGAAATCAAGTTTAAACCTTTTAACCAGGCCTCAGTTTGACTTTCACATGCAGTTTTTGAAAAGTTCCATTTGGGAAAGAGGCTGACTGCGCCTTTTTCTGTAACAAAATTAGTTTATTTGCTTTAATGAAACATTTAGACAATACAAAAACACATATCCCGTCATCCTAGATACGAACTCCTTCAAATTATTCATTTTATCCAAAGCTGCAACCACCTGATCATGCATTTGGAAAATACAGGATGATTTGTGTATGAATTAGTCATCAGTAGTTCAGTTCACTATGTTTGCTTACACTGATGGAAAGCTGCACACGCCCCATATCGCTGTTGCTGGGACGACAGCAGCCATGAAGAAAAAGTAGTGACTTGCAAGGAGCACGTGTGACTAAACAGTTTTGGTAAGAAAGGGAGAGAAAAACCAAGAAATGCCAGAAATCATTGTTTACAGTACAGCACTTAGGGCTGGTGTTTTACCTTAGGCTTTCTAGAATTGCTTCCTCAGCAATGATGTTTAGGTAAGCACACAGCAGTAGGTTTTCAACTCAGATATCAGAGTATAGATTTTCATTTACATTTCAAATATAGGCTCTGTTATGCCATCCAAAGGTTTGTTGTTTTCTTTTAACTGGGCAATGAAGCTGGTGAAGAGCCTGAAGCACAACTCTCATGAGGAGCAGCTGCTGGAGCTGGGGTTATTTAGCCTGAAGAAAATGAGGCTTGCAGGGGAACCTTCTTGTTGTCTGCAAATACCTGAAAGGAGGCTGTAGCCAGGTAAGGGTCAGTCTCTCCTCCCAAGCAACATGCAATAGAACAAAAGGAAACAGACTCAAGTTGTGTCAGGGGAGGTTTAGATTGGCTATCAAAAAAAATTTCTTCCCAGAGACAGTTGTCAAGCATTGGAACAGGCTGGCCAGGAGAGTGGTGGAGTCACCATCCCTTGGGGGTATTTAAAAGTCATGTAGATGTGGCTCTTAGTGACATGGTTTAGTGGTGGACTTGGCAGTTGGACTCCATGATTTGTAGTTTTTTCCAGCATAAATCATTCTATGATTCCATGTCTGTGAGCATAATGTAGTGTTACATACAACCACGTGTTTAACAAACAGAACACTTTATCTTGAGCGCTCCACTGGAGAGACCATGGTCTTCAAACTCCTATTTGCATTTCCAGCAGCACCTATATGACCTAGTATGTAGGTCAACATAATTTTACTTCTCCAGTCAGCACACCCTCCCCCCACTCCCCACACCTTCACCATGATTTAAGAAGTTTCAGCCCATTTCTCAGTGAATGTTCAAGAGCACATCAATTTACCACCTACTTAGCTGTAGAGAAGCAAGTTTTTATGGGGTTGTGCATCAGTGAAGCACTCTGGCCTATCTTCACTCTTCCCAGTAACAGTCCTGGAAGAGCACTTAAAAAGCCCTAAAAGTGATGCAGATTAGAGTGCAGCCCTGTCCTTCTGCTCACAGTTGCATGAGCACAGCTGCCTCAGAGAGGGCAGAGTGAGTGCCTGCATACAGATGGGAGCTCAAAAAAGCAGTGCTGCCACCACGGGAAAAAGCCTAAAAGATCTGAGGACTCCTTCCAGCCTTACCAACAGCCCCTGAGATAACACGCACCTAAATAACATCTGCTTCCAAAAGTCCTGTTCCACACAGGTAGGGCAAGTGTGTGACATAATCCAGAATATCCACAGATCATTTTAAATAATGGATATTAGAGGGAGGTTTCCCACGTGTTAACTTGTATTCTCTTTTTCTTAAATATGTAAATCATTAAGCTGCTCATAAATTATACACAACAGAGTTTTTAATACTTAAATTTTTGGCAATAATTTATTTTGGAATTCATTAATTTTTAAACAGGAAGATCAGAACAATTTCAGAAAACACAGTTCCCATTTAACTTAAAATAGCTGCGTAGCTCATCGTGCCTAAAAAAAGTACCACACAAAATCAAACAAGCTCTTTAAACCAGAGGGAAATCAAGCAACTCACTGCAAGTGGCATGAGTAATTAAATAATCATTTTTTTAAAAGTAAAAACCTTGTTCAAGTTCTATTCCTCCTGAATTCTTAATGAGTGACATTTAAAAAAATGAATTATTGTCTGGGAATCTCATGATACTGCTTTTCAAGCTTCCTCAGAGAGTTTTGGAAATGATTTAAATCCAATCATTAACATTCATTGTATCCCTCTAATCCTAAATATCATATGGAAGACATTAGAGAGTCTTTGACACTGAGTATGCTCTGTGTTGCATGACCTCAGGACAACATGCCAGTTCCTTGAAACATGCCTCAGTTACAGAGTGCAAATGGGATCAAGCCATGTTTTAATCATGTTCCCAAGTTGTGCTAGAGACCCAGCCTCTGCAAGGCTGCCAGCAGGGAAAAAACCAAAAACCACCAATGTGGAAACATGCTTTGGCTTCTCAGGCGTACTGGGCTGTAGAGGAATGCTGGCACCAAGCACTCCAAAAGGGTCCTATAATGCAGATTTTAGTAATAATCATGTAGGAAGCTAGAGGTTAATATAGGCATTGAGCAAAATAAACCTTCTGAGACATGAAAACACAAATCCTACTCAGCTAACCCCCAGAATAAACCGTGTTTGTGTGTACATTTACACAGCTGACTTTCTAACAAAATAGCCCTGCTCACCATTTCTCTGTCTGGCCACTACCCTTCTCCAGCTCCCCCAACCCTTCTCTGGCATGGTGGAGAGTAGCTGGCTCCCTTGGAGCAGCTGTGCTTGGCATGCTGCTCCCTGCTGCTGCCCAGGGTCCTGAGGCTGAGGGGCTGGAGACACGATGGCTGCCCTGCAAACGGGAACTGCCCTGCCAAGGGGCCGGGGAGCAGTACTCAGTCTCTGGAACCTGGACACCACGGACACCCTCCACAAGCCAGGAACGATCCTCCTCCCTCACACAGCACCAGTCACAGGGGATAACAGCCCACAGAGGATGTGGTGAAGTTTTCCTCCAAATCCCGAGCCAGAAAGGTGACACACAGTCAAACAGAGAATAACATCTGCCCTATTGTCACACCTGCTCTCCTCCAACACCAGGGAGGTGGAGTGCCAACAAAATGTATATATAAAGGGACTACGTATCTCCACAGCAGGAACACCAACTGAGATATGGCACAGAAGTCACCACATGAGAAATTCCCTCTGGCAACACCCAGGGCACCTATAGAGAAAGAGTCTAAAATTTGAAAATGCCAAACCACACGCTCTCTTTATAATACGGCCATTTATTAAAAGCAAGGAAAAAACAACCCTGCATTCAATCCTTGATCCTTGCGTAGAAATCCTCAAAGACAGAAGGTCTGTATGCACTGGGGGCCAGACAATTTGCAAGTTTACAATTCTACAGAGATTTTTCAAATGCACAGTGTGGGGAGAGTCTGTATCTCCTTAATCTCATAGGATCACAGAAGTATAGCTATGTCAAAAAGTATACCTTGCTCCAGACCATTTACCATTTCCTTGACATTATATAGCTTGTAGACATTGTGTTGTTTCTTTTTAATTCATATCCAAGCCTTCTACAGTCTCCTGCCTGACTCTTATTTTGAATATACTCTCATGTAACACTCTAACAGTCATGAAAAGCCCTGCAACACATACACTTGGTATTCCTTAGAGATGAAAAACAGCCTTAGTAAAGAAAATTCAGTTATAAGATGCTTAGTCAGAATTCTTTCTAAGAAGCCACTGTGTATTCCTTAAAAAAAAAAGCATGACTCCTAAAAAACAACTGATGTCATACTTCAAATGAAACTCTTGTTCCCCAAACCTATGGGTTTTGCACTTGGGATCCTACAGCATTACATCCTCTCAATTGTTCTCTATTATATTTCATCGATGTATCAAATTAAGTGCTTGCTCTCTCTAATGTCAGTCTAAAGGGAATGCTCTATGCCTTCTATTAAAACCATGGTTTATAAATTTCATGCTCAGGTAAAACAACTTTGCAGGAAATCAAACCCAGAGTCCAAAAATTGACAATATGACACGTGTCTAAAGCAAAAAGAATTGTACTGAGATGGTTGGAGAGATTTTCCCTGTTTAGCTGTCAAAACTAAATTACCAGAGGAGCTGCAGACTGAATTAAGACTCTCCAGGGCTGCACCCATCCATAACCTGGCTTTCTTGGCACATCACTACAACAGCAGGCATTCAGAAAGCTCAGGGGACACTGCACTTTGCTCGGCCTACTTAACAGAGAAAAAACCACATCTAAGACACCCAAGGAATACAAATACTTTATGACTAAGCCAGCCTCTTCCTTCGCTGCTCCTCATCCTAGCAGCTCTGTTCCTCTAAGTGAAAATTGAGAAACAGGCTGGTATTGCTACAGTATGTCTATTATCAAAGCTACTTCTCCACAGCAGTGAGGAAAAGGAGGTCTGATTGCTTTTTCTGTCATTGTAACTACTGTCACATTAAGCTTCAGATATGTTCTGAATAAAGCCTTTAGTAAAGGCAGAATATCACATTATTCCTCCTTGCTTAAGCTCTGAATGTCAAAAATTATTGTTAGGTTGGCTGCAAAATGTGGGCACAAGTGAGGTCTCACAGTTAGGTGCTGAACACAAGCATATGCCATATCTAGGTTGCTCCTATGTCCTAAAAGTAGCCCCTTTGAGCTTTCAATTCAGATATAACATCCCCCCTGCTTTCCCTCTCCCACTTTTTTTGGCCCTCCATTTAGCTTTTTCTGGCATTTCGATTTGCTTCTTATTAGCAAAAATGAACAAGAACTGGATTGTCATAAAACAGCATAACTGATCTTAATGCTTTTTTCTAAAAAAGAAGAAAATGTCCATACAATTTTACAGTAGGTTATAAAAATTCAGTTACAGCAGCTCTGCAGATCCCTGTTAATGCTATGAAATGCTTCATAGCTGTAAAGAGTTTCCCACATATTCCTTCCCTTTGAAGTTCTGGAGAAAAGTTCATATTTTATGGTAACAAGCATTAATCTGCATGAAAGCTGCCAATGGTTCAAAGGAGGTCAGCCAAAGAATGCCAGAATGAATAAGTTAGACTGGCCATTCTCAAACTGCAGTCTATACCATGCTTACTTGCTGGTGCCCTGCCTGCTAGTTGGCTCACCATTTGTGCTACTGTTCCCTTAGTTTCCCTCTTGAAAGCTACACTAGAAATAGGTGAAATAAAATATATGTACATTAAATAAATTGCTTTGACTTCACACAGTAAACTGTATCAAATGCAGAAAGATTCCCAAACCATCTGTCTTCAATCCCTACACATGGATGCCTTGCACATGAGAAATGGACTATGTAGCCTCAAACGGGAAGGACCTATTAAGACTAAGATTACTGTGCTCCAGTGTCTGCAATAACCTATCAGTGTTTATATTCATCAGTTCAGAGAGTAAAGTCCTCCCAAACACAGGAAGCACTGTGCTAGAATGCTTCTTTAGATAAGGAACTATTAAACCCGCTTGTAAAACACATGAATGTAAAAACAGGAGTGTGTAAGCATCAAGTTCAACTAGCAAACCAAATGGGGAAATTCAAATCAACAGCTTTCACCCATAAAGACTAGAATGTAAGAGCATCAGGTAACAAAAACAATCAATACAATCCAGGAAATTCTGAAGGAAGAAAAGATTTAATTTTGTACAGAATGGAGTAAGAGCTGTAATGAGACCACCCTTTTTCAGTTCTTCCCTTGAGGCGTGTCCCAAAATCCTCACTGTAGGTCACAGAAAAAGTTGTATAAGAAGCTGAAGTATTGAAATGGGACAGTGGATTTGTGACAGTTCCCATGCTTTTCCCCTCCTTGCCCCACCCAGCTGAAGTCTCTCTATCTGATCTTCTTACATAACTTTAACTCATGCTATTCTACTTAGTATTTTCTTAGATCACTTCTCCCTTTCTTTCAGAATGGGTTTTGGTAAGTTTTTTATGTCTTAGGTTTTCTTTTTTTTGGTTGGGTGGGTTTTTTGTGTAAGCCCACACACATTTAACTTGATTGAGAACTCACTTCAAAAGCTTCCTTTCAACTATTTATGAGCATTTAAATAGCTACACAGGAACAAGTCAACAACTTGTCTCCTATGCTTCCTGTTTCAAACAATAGCAAACTTTGGGTATTTTGGGATGCAAACCTCCATTTTCTTCTGTTTCTATCTCCTTCTTTGTGTGCACATGTATATCTATCTATCTATAGCTACTCCCTGTGTGAATTCTCTCTTTATATACACTGAAATAAAATACTTAGGCTAACTTCCTGATATAAAAATATAACAACAGCTGGAGAGACAAACACCTCAATTTCAAGTTTAATAACAGTTAAAAAAATATTTCCCATGGTCTATGTCTTTAGTTGTTCAGTTTATATCAGCTGCTTGCATTGACTTTATCCCGCACTTTTTCAACCTCATTTTCATGGTCACTGTGCAAGGCTGCAAGTCTGGAATTCCACTTCTGCAGCTGAAAATTGCTTTCTTAAATTTTGAAGAATAGGCTACAAGACTATCAACCTCAAAGGATTATTTGTATCTTCCAGGGAACATCTCTGAGACAGAGAATTTACCCATAACGGTAGGTTAGATCAAATATATGAATATAAGACCCTATTTATTCATTTCATCTGGACCAAAAAATAGCTGAAATCTGTTCATGGTTCCTCTTCCATGTGCTTTGAGCACTGTCTTCATAAGGTAAGATAATATCTTCGTAAGATATTCCCAGAATGTTAGTTGTCTGGAAGTAGCAATCTAAGTTAGATTTCCTCCTCCACAAACAAACTGCTCCTCCACCAGACATCTCCAAATTTAAAAATCACAGTAGGAAATCAGAAAGAAATCATTCCCCAGGGGTATGTATATTCACAGTGAAACATCAGCCTTTTTCTGTGTCATTTCTAGCCATCATCTAGTTACAGACCCTGTTGTTTAACACCTATGCTCTAGTTGCAACTCTAACCAAAATGTCTGAAATATTCAAACTATTACTCTTTTTTCAGGGCTCATTACCAAACATACTTACAGCAATAAGTAAAGATTTAAAGAGAATTCTCAGATTTAAAGAGAAACAGGAAGATTTTGACAAAGTTCTAAAGCCCTCACAGCAGCTAAAGGCTCATTTCCTCAAATCCATGTTTTTTCTTCAGTCACACTTGTGTTTTTTTCCTTGCAAACACCAGAAGGGATTTGAGAAATCTCATCAGGAAGGAAAAGGAGCTGGAGAATTTTGTCCATCTGGGGTGTAGGTTCTCTATTTGTCTATTTCTCAGTTATGTCCACTCTCCATTTGAAAAGATACTACCCCAGTGGCTTTAAAACACTAACACTTATCACTGTATTCTTTACTTACTTAGCCAACCTTTTTATTACTTCTATGTATCTCCTGCTACATTTGTCCCATTCACCTCTGCCTTTGTTATGCTTTGCCAAGGTACCTTATCTTCCCATGATTAACACAAATGCAAAAATGCTTCCTGTGCACATACATCAGTCTCTTTTTTCAGAGTAACTGGTTTATGTCAAAGTGAAAGGTTATCTATTTTCAACAAATCAGACTTTTAAAGTGGTTTTAAAATAAACATTTGTAGAGCATACTGTGCTTTCTTACCTGAACAGAGTTGTTCAACTTTTGTGTAGTTTAAAGCTAATATATCATTAACCCATGCAATGATGTCATGTCTGCTCATAGTCTCCTGGGTTATAGAGGTAGAGTACACGTTGACCGCCATTCCCCAACTAGAAAAAAAGAGAGACAAAAATATTTTTGACATTTTGGTAACTGTTTTCTGAATACAGTGAATATATCCTTCCTGTTCAAAACAGAGAAAGAAAACTCAAAACCGTCTCTTATTTACTGAAAGAAAAGGCATAATTTTTATTCTTTGATGATACATAACCTCTTCAATGTCCTCTTGGAATCTATGAACATATTTCTCTGGCTGTCACTGTGAACTTAAAGAACATATAAACCTACAGTACTCTGCTTCATGCCAATAAGGTATGAAGAAAACCAGAATCAGACCTAAAGATAGACAGACAGGATGAGAGACCCAAGATTTTTGTCACATTGTGCTGACCAATACAGTGATTCGACATCTGTCAGTTTTTTGCCACTGCAGGATGATCAGGTTCCCTAAACCAACATTTAATTTTAGATAACTTCCAAATGATGAAGTAGCTGTTCTACTTAATGAAATACTGATTTCTTACTGGGACAGGGCCCTTTTGGATCATTAATTCAGTTCCTAACAGTCACAGAGCGAACATCAGATAATCTCTGTTACCAATGTACCAACGTCTATCCTGAAAGCAGCTGAGATTTGCACCCCCAACTGTCTGGTTGGAAAGCTGCCATTGAGCCCGATTCTTATAAAACATAAGGAACATTTCCTCTCAGCTTAAACCCATTTGTTCTTCTGCCAACATTATCCTCCAGCTCTAATGGCCTTTTCTTCCCCAGAACAGATTTCCTAATGCTTTAGAGACAGCACTCAGTGTCTGTCCCAATGCCCAGGTAGTCTAGATTAAACAAATCAATGTGAGTCTCTTACATCAAATCAGACATCCACTGACTGGTCATGCCAGCAGTCCTCCTTGAACAGCCAGTTTCAAACAGTGTTCAGATAACATTTCACTGAGACCTTGGTAAACGGCACTCTGTGCTTGAAATTTTCACAGCTACATCACCTTAGACAGATTCTTCTAGTTAGCAAAGGTCCCTTCCTGGAAGCTGGCAATTCAGAGTACCTTTTATCATGTTCCCAGGTACACAGACCAGAAACACATACTACTGAACTTTGCTCCCTGTTATCCTACCCTAATCACATCTTTCTGTTGCAAGAGGTTGCAAAGAGAAAAGATGAGCACACTCAAGTTTATCTCATCTGTAGTTTCAAAGAGCAGAATCAAGTTCATGGAGAGAGTAAGTCATTTTCCCAAGAGTAATGGACTTCAGAAAGTCCACTAGAAGCAATCCAAGTATGAGGTGACTCAGAAATGACCAAAGTGTCAAAGTTGAATGATTATTCTTGGTTTGCTAGGGACTGCACACCTTCATCTACTGGCACCCTGTAGCTGACACTTCTCAGTGTAGCTTTGGTGCCACTTCTGCCACCTCAGTGCTGGACCTCAATTTTCTCAGTCAGTGCAAGAGAGCAGGATCCGAGGTCTGCATGGACCATTTCCATTGAGAATTTGCAGTGATGTAAACCTTTGAAACCTGATAGACAATTCTGCAGGGAACACAACGACTGCACATCAACTCCACCCATAGTTAGGTGTGCTAACTAGGTGGGGCAAGCTAGGTAAAATGTGTAGGAAAAACCTACCAGCACACAACTTGACTTGGTAACATGTAAGTGTATAAGTACATAATACTTAAAAAAATATTAAAATAAATAAATAAATACTAAAAAAAGATTACGAAGTTCAAAATACAGGTCACTTTCTAGGAAACAAATCTCACAAACAGAAGGTTGTTCAAGTTGTTCCCATCTACTGGCATTAAGATGCAAGACATAAAATCCTCAAGTTTTCTTTATGAGGAATTAAAGAAAAAAGAGAGAGAGAGAGAGAGAGAAAATAGGGTCGAAAAATTCATTCTCCAATAGTCAGACAACCACTGCCAGAAATTCACTGCGAACCAGGCTGCCTCCCTACCCACTTCTGTACAGGCAGCTCTGGAGCACGGAAGAAAGCAGCCTGTGCTCAGTCTGCTCTGTTCTTCCCGCAGGCTCACATGCAGCACAGCCAGTTGTGTGAACACAGCCCTGTATTCACTGTAAGAGTTAGCAAAGGTCGCTTTCTTGGCATGCACTAAGTGCTTGGATTGAATCAAGTGCTAGGAACAAAGTTTTAGAAACAGGGAGTGTCCTTTCAAAACTACACCACAATGGCTAACCACTAAAGCTTACCTTCAACATCAGGGTGGAAGGCACTGAGCAGGCAAAGAACCCCTTTGATACTAATGGCATCTGAAGTTTGAAACACATGGGTTTTATTTTATTATTTTTAGCCTTTTATATAGATAAAAAACTAACAGAAAGACACTATCGCTGTCACTATTAAACTAACATGTTAAATATTGTATATAAGATCAGTTGGAATAACAGCTTAGTAATGAATTAAATATTCACTTAGAATTAAGAATAGTGAGCGTAATAATAATACAAAGGAGTCCACTGAATTCTACAGCAACTAAAGATATTTAGAAGAGAACATTTGAAATAAAGTTACTCTGATCTGTAATTGCCACTACCTCAATAACATTTTAATTGGCCTCTGAGGCCAGGCAGAGCTCAGAAAAAAACATCAGCTACCACTACTGAAAAGGGAAAGTTCACTTTGTTAAAAAGATCAAGAAAATATACACACACAGAAAGGAAGCAGAACTTCCTTCATCACCTTTTTCCACAAAGAACTGTGAAGAGAAATACCCATCCTTCTGCAACCCACAGGGGAACAAACAACTTCCTCTGCTGCATTGCATGGGGTGCGGAATTCTACTGCAGGAAACTGAGTAAATGAATAACCTTGAGTTTTACAATGCTACCCTGAAGGATACCTGTAATACAACTTATGCTGCATCTGCAAATGAATTATTATGGTCTAAGGGTCAAACAAAAGTTCAGACTATTTACTAGAGGCAAGTTCAAGCTATTAGAGACAATAGCTTCAGATTTGTACACAAATGCACACAACAGTGTGTGAGTACAGTTGTCAGCAAAGGCAAAATGAAAATCAGAATTTCTGTTAAAAAGCTCAGTAACATGCCCCTGCCATTCATTCTTAAGTGTTTTGTCAGCATATATGTCAATATTCCACAGCTGCTTCTCTTGAAAGAGTTCACCCTGTCTTTGCATCTCTTGTTCCACACCCTCCTACTGGTTATGTTCTAAATACACTCAGCTGGGAAAAGTTTTCTTTACAGTAAGCAAGTTCTACTTTCATGCTCAGATACACACATATCCTGTTTGCCACACAGAGAGACTTCAAACAAAACAAAAAAGGAAAAAAATAAAGAACAAGCAGGTGTAGGTAGTGCAGCTACCATGCTCAGCAGCATTCAAGGATCTCTGTGCTCAACATCTACAGCTGGGCTGGGGTTTTCTGCAGGACTCAGTTCCCAAAGTGCTGAAGTACCTTGAAAAATGTGACCCATCTTCAAAACACATTAATAAACATGTGTAAGGGGATGCAAGAGAACAGCTGGACAAGTGGAGACACACAGGCCGTACTCTGAATAGCCAAGTAGCTTACAACTTGATTTTATGTTGTAATACACTACTTCTTTCCAATAACATTATTTACATTTTCAACTTGCTAGGCTTTCACTTGTTTACACTGAAGGCTCTGAATCATAAGATTGCAATGAGGCTTACACAAACCTGAAATCCAGTATCTACCTGGTATTTTCAGAATTCCATAGAGGTGCCTGGTGATTCTATAGTAACTTAAAGCAGACTGAAGATAGCACATCATACCTCCCACTTCAGAGGGCACAGGGGGACATTAAAAACCTCTGGCTGTAAAAGTACCGCCTAACCACAAAGGATTCTCCCTTGCTTTACTTCAAGCCCATGGAGAGTCTTCACATATTAGTCTAGGCCATTTCAGAAAAACACTTCACACATGCACAACTACGCACCACAGACATGAGTTCAGAGCATTAGACAGGTGATGAAAATCATGTACATGCTTAAGCAGTTTCCCCAGATAGAAATACACTGGCTCAGCATGCCTGATGGTAAACATTACACCAAAAAGTCTACTAATTTTTTAAGGCATTTTATGCAGCATTGAACATTGAGATATTGGGTGTTTTTCACTGCTCTTGCTACAGATAGCTGCAGCTGTTACAAGGTACTATCCAGCTGTTCTTAAGGACAGTTTTGCAAGAAGCATATTTACTTTATTCTTCCAGGGATAAATAACAGTTGTTGGAAGCAGTTTATTGTATCACAATAAACCAGTATTAATGACAAGACTGGAAGGATTGTAGCACTGAATCTATTTGTAGTGAAAAAACTCACCACACTTGCCATCCTCTGAAGCTGCAAGGCCTTCACATTTTTGCAGAATAGCCAAGGTTGAAAGGGACCTCTGCAGATCATATAGCCAAACCACCCTGCTCAAGCACAGCACATTACTCAGCCTTGTGTCCAGATGGCTTTTGATTATCTCCAGAGGAGGAGACTCTACAGCTTCTCTGGGGAACCTGTTCCAGTGCTCAGTAACTCTTACAGTAAAGAATTTCTTCCTTATGTTCAGGTGGAAGCTCCTGTGTTCCAGTTTCTGCCCATTGCTCCTCATTTAGTACAAATAGACATATTTGTATTAAATAGTAGTACAAAGAGACAAATAGATACTAAGTTTGTAAATGCAGTGGAAAATCTGTGTAACAGTACAGAGGAGCCTTCTGGAGGCTGGCACCTGATAAGATACTGCCAATAAAACAAAAGATCTCACACCAAAAATTACTAAAGCAGGAGATAACAGCAGAAAGGCTAAGATGAAGCTGAATTAGACTGCTGCAGCTGCTGGTGAAAAGGCTTTCTAGATTAAAGCTACTGCAAAAACAAAGAAATCCCTGAAGGAAGAAACCAGCCAGATTCAGTGTACAAGGAAAATTGATCCTTTTATACCATCCCAAAATGACAACTGATTTGCAGCTGGATCTTGCCTGTTTCTTGAACACTCAAGTCAGTAGAGGCTGTCTCTGTGCTCGAGGTTGTCTTTACAGAAAGGAGAGAAAATCAACACAAAAAGCTCCTATGCAATGCTGACAACACTGTTCTTACTCTCCCTTTTGACTTCTGCTGTGCTTTGCAGCAAACACTGTGGTATCAGAGTGCTGCAACTGCAGTGATATTTGTAGCAAGAAACACAAAGGCTCTATCTAGCCAGACACTGAATCAGTGACCAGATTAATCACAATGAAGCACTGCCATGGGAAAAAAAAAAAAAAAATCCTGTGATTGCAATACTGTGAGAAATTCATGCTTTTTAATGCTGAATGTCAAATCTCTTTTGCACTGTTCCCATGTTACTAAATAGCCCTGAAATGTTAAAAATATTTATTATTATCTGTACATCTCACTCACTTCTGAATGCTATTTTACATTTACCACATGGATCTGACTTGACCTAAAATGATTGGTGAAGTACTCTACAGAGTCTAGATGAAACTGAGGCAATCCATGTACATTTTATGGTTTGAATATTGCTGGATTATCACTGAACACAGACAACAGTGTACTTTCTATTGTTTTCATTGAATTTCCCTGTTTAAATACAAGTGAAATTAAGAGTAATAGAGATGTACTCTGATTGGATTAGGGAATATTTTCTTTTAAATTAGAGGCTTCCTGCCAATGCTGGGATGTTCTGACCCACATCAATGTTTATGATGGGTCTAAAGGACCAATTTAGACCCAAATCTGAGTACCTTTTATAAAGATTTCTGGTAATTCTGGCTTGTGCTACATATGACTTTAGAAAACTTACCAGTCCCCCAAAAAATTTATTATCTGAGAGGCAGAAAAATACCGATTCTTTTTCAGATATTCAGTTTCCTCAAATGTGAAAAACACAGCCAGAAGTATTCTGATAATATGCAAAACTTGAGCCAAACCCTCTGATATGGCCTAATAACTAACAATGCATTACATTGTGTACTGCATAGCTTTTAGAAATAGTTAGAAATTTATTCACTAACCAGTTATTAAACTGGAGTAGTTCACAAAAATGAACAGTTTCAAATTACAGGACAATTATTTAGTGCTTTGAAGATTTCAGGGCACCTAAAGGTTCACCTGAGAAGGACAAGCCACATTCACTGACTCGAATCTGCCAGTCGTATTTGCATTCACTGAAATCTGCCACTTGTATTTCCATACCATAAGACTTTATTTCTCCAACTACATTCTCACTCCTGCTGCCACTGAAACTGAAATGTCATGTCTCTACAGTAACAAGATTCCTTTTTTTTCCAGGGTTCACCTTTGCCATCACAAGTACAGTGCAACAAGTAACACGTAACTACATAATATCTGAATTATGGCTGAAAGTATTTGCATGCTCTAAAGGCCCCTTATCAATTTCTATGAGGAAACAAATGCTAATTTTAAAGAAAGCATTCTTGACAAAGCATAGACATTCAAGAAAGGCAAACATCAATAGCTTACACAAAATGGAAGCAATTCAGAGCCTCTGGCCACCACCATTTCCACACAGGTATATTCACTCTGGTTAGAAATGAACCACAGCAGTGAACAGCACCCTCAAACCACGCCTTAGAGCAGCTGAACAAAGCAATAATGATGTTTTCTGCTGAACAGACAGGCACTAGCTAACATGGGGACACACAATTTCAGTATAGAATTTCACTTTAAAAAGAATGTTACTACAAATTAAGGAGGCATTTTATTAATGATGAGCAACAAAAAACCTTTGAAGTAGGCTGGATGAGAGGAACCTAACCGTGGCAAGGCTGCAAAGCTAAAAAACTTCACTGCTTTTCCTTAGTTATTACCCTCCCCCTGCCAAGGCTTTCAACTCTAAGATCTTAAGCTTGAATTGCTGCTCTGATGCCCTGAAGGAAGACATTCAACCTGTCAAATTTTCACAATAGATGCTGGCAACTAGTCTACCTTTAACAATAGACAAGGAGATTGTGAAGGGAAAAAAACACCAAAAAACATTGATTCAAAGAAAAATGATTCTCAGACTTACACAACAAACTCAAGGCAATTAGAAACACCTACATTTTAGAAAACCAAAGATGTCTATGACTATTGTGTAACTAGAAAACATCTAGAAAGCTGATGAGTAAACCAACATTTAATCTTTTGTTAAACAAAGTCTCAAATCACCCAGACACAAGCAGGAACTTCAATTCTCCTTTTTTTTCCCCTTATGCATAATTACAGATTACCAAGCAAACATGCAGACGCTGCTAAAGGATTTCCAAGACATTAAAAATGTGCCAAAAAGCAAGGTAACATCAGTGCTGACCACTGAAGAAAGGATGCCTTGAGAGGCAGCCCATGCAAGCAAACCTCAGTTCCTAGCCCAAGTACTGAAAATAACAGGGCAACCTCTTATTATTTTGCTCCCACGAGTTAATGAATGAGTACTTTCACTTTCAGAGAAAAGACTTCCATGTTCTTTAGCAAATGCAGATTTAGGGGAAAATGAAGACAGCGGTGGAGGAGAGCTTGTCCCCAAATCCACTCGGCAAATCCACAGGCCAAGCACCGTGGACACGGCCACCCACCTAAGCAGCCACCTGCATCTACACCAAGGAATACCTGCCCATGATTAGGAAGGGCTAAGAACAACCAGAACCCCTGATAAAGAGCAGCCAGCAGTGCTGGGATCTGGGATTGCAGGGCACCAAGGCACCATGTCAGGCAGAAGGCAGCAGGACAGCAGCCACGCCACAGCCCAGCAGCAGCTCTGGCAGCCCGGCTGCTCCCGGCTCCTGCCATTTCCACCTTTTAAGTCCAGAAAACGCTGTGGGCAGGCTTGGGAGCTTCAGCAGGGATGAGATCCAACTAGAGACAGATGAAGTCACCAAATTAATTTAGTTTTGACCTATCCGGGCTTTCGCTGCCCCCCTCCTCCTCTCCGGCATGTATACATTCCGAGGTGAAAGGCTAAAGTAACACGCTGATTTACTCCAAGCATAACCTAATGGCAAATGGGATTTTGTAATACTATACAGCCCTCCTGACAGGGGGCCTGAGCAGCCTCCAAGTGCCTCACAACCCTGCAGAGCCACGCTAGAGAGGCAATGACTCAGCAGGAGATAGGCACTGAACATCCACGTGTGTCAGAAGAGCACAAGTCTGGGAAGAAGGGAAAACAGGAGGATTCAACAAGGGGAAATGCAAAGCCTTTCTCCTAACAGACAGCTGCTGTTTCCTAGCAACAGACTGCAGTACACTTTAAAAACGCTGGCTGTCCAAGGCAGGTGAAGCTAAGGAGCAGAGCACTCCCATGGGAAACTTCTTGCACTAGCTAAAGAGGGACTGCAGAGTACAGCTTTCCCACCCACAAATGATGCACTATGATACACACAGACTATATATGATAGCACAAAGACTTTGTAGTGCATCAACTCTTCTCTCTCCTACATTAAAAACAAGTGTAAATACGTACTGATTTATGCATTGCAATATTTATTCTAACATTAATGTATGTATATGTCAGAATCACAGGATATCATGAGTTGGAAGGTGCCCACCAAGGATGATTACGTCCAACTCTCTGTTCTTGAAGAAAATGAGGCCCTTTTTAAGTGGCCTTCCTTCCAAGGCCACCTTCACTTTGAAAGTTCCAGGAGTGATACCAAGTAAGGGACAAGAAATAGCACAGCAACCACTCATGCAACCATCCCAGGACCCAAAAGTGAGCAGAGGTGCAAGAGCACAGCGTGCACGACACAGCTGCTGAGGGATCAGCCAGGCAGCCAGCTCCCCTCCATCCCTGAACAAGTCATCCTGGCAGAAAGGTGACAACACTGATCAGGGGTATAAGACAACATTTATTTTAAGCCCTGAAGTTGTAAACAAGCATGTGACAACAGATGAAGCAACAGGCAACCATGCTAGCTGCTTTCACTGGTGCATCACTCTCTAAAACATGGATGTGTATTTTTATAACAAAAATATTAAGCTTTAGTATGGTTGCCCAGGCTTCCCCACTGCTATCACAGCTCTGCTGCCATTTGGGGGGAAAGGAGAAGCACCAGGCTTTCTGCTGGGAATGAGGGACCAAGCTCCAGACAGCACCTGTGACACAAACCAGTTGACAGTCCCTGCCAGCACTGCCTCTGCAGACCACTGCACCAACACACTGCAGAGCTTTTTATTAGGTTCTAAGGCCAACCTCTCTCCCTCTTCTCCCTCAGCCACTGGTGAAAACCAGACTAAAAATAATATTGCTGATAATAATAAATCTTGGAGTTCTGACATCTCCAACGTTGTTGATACAGGCCCAAATAAATACCCCTGTCATTGGCTTATTACAAACTCCCTACAAACCATTTTTAATATTAGACAGACTGCAAGTGTTAAGACTACAGCCACAACACTTAATTTTGGTTTTGGATACCAAAGTAACTTGACCTCTTCCCTTATTCTGGTTAACACTGTAACAGACAAGAAAGCAGTCTTAAATGATTCTGGTGCTCAACGTACCACCAGTAAATGACATCTTAAGAATTAATCCTACCAAGTACTATCTAGAACAGGGCTGAACTTCTAAGAGCAATTGCTTAACTGCTACAATAATTTTGGAGCAACTAAAACTAGAATTCACTAATCCTGGATGAAGTAAATTGCCCTGTAGGAACATTCTAGCTCAGCCATCTGTGATTTATGTAACATATTACTCTTGCTGTGTGCCAGTAACCACAGAATGATTTTACCATTGTTGCAGTACCAACATAATTGGTGTCTACCAGCATCAAGTAAAGCTTCCCCAAAACCTTTTTTTTGCAACCATGTTGGTCTTTGAAGGTCTGCAAAACTGCCACTTTCAGACAGATTTTAACTTTTAACATCTTCTGCCTATCTAAAGGGGGAAATCCCCAAGGCTTTGTTTTCAAAATAATGTTCTTCAGAAGGTGCTTACTGCTTTGATGTAACTGTGATTGTAGAAACGAAATTAGTTACAACACTCTTTATCTACAAGCCCCAGTAAAGCCTTGCATCTTAAGGTAAGAGAAGGATAGATGTACTGTTTAATAGGATTTGGCCTCCTTTCATGGAATATCTTGAGGTCAATTCCTAAAGTATATTGCTTCCAGCTGGCAAACAGCTACATTACCAACTTCAACTCTCACAATAAACAAGGAAGAAAAAAGTTTATTGCTTCAATTGCCTTCAACTACATGTAAGTGCAGTTAAGAAGGTAATCTGGGTTGCAATGTGAATATTTAGTTACTTCAAGCCTCTCAGTGTTGCTGGAGGCCATGCGACAAGACAGTTCTGCACCACTCCCTGGAAAAGCGCTTCAAACTACAGACATCTGACACAGTTTAAGAACCGTGCTCCTAGTTAAAACATTTTCTGCATATTAAACTTATCAATAATGCTAATATTTTCTGTGTGAAAAAAAGCTACAATCCCTTACAAGCAGAGCAAGCAATTTATCAGCTGTTAACTTCAAGACATAATCTGTGGTTGCAATGTACATAATTAATTTTATGACACAGCAAAATGATGCCTCTGCTCTGCTGTGTCTCTACAAACTTTTGATCATCCCTGGGTACTAAACTGCAGAAGTTGCTCCCAGTAATTTAGAGAATGCAATATGAAATTATATGAATATGAATTAATATACTGCTGCAGCAGAACTATAGCTTTCACAAGAATTAAACTATCTTTGATATTTATGAAGAGAAAATGTTTGATATTGAAGAAGTCATACTGAGACTGCATACATGTATTTTTCTTTTCCATTTGAAACCTTTGATGACAAGGCTGATTTCATCTCCCTGGAAGTACAAAAGTTGTTTCCAGATGATATTCCTTTCATTTTTAAAGCACATGATTTTGTTACTTTTTAAATCACGAACTGTTTATGTTTATTAGAGTTACAGAATGGGATCATAAACTGGCTTGGGTAGGCAGGGAACTCCAGAGAGATCTGCTCCAGCTCCAGCCTCATGGTCACTGCAGAAATAGCAAGAGAAGGCTGCTGATGAACCCATTTGTCTCAGTTTCAAGTCCCTCCAAGGACAGATATTCTGCACCCTCTTTGGGTAATTTCTGGTGTTTGACCATCCCAGCTTGTGTAAACATTTCTTCCAATATCCAAAGTACTTTCTACTGCTGCAGCTGCTGATGGCCATTGCCTCTCATTCTTACCCTTTCTTCAGAGAAGAACCTGGCTCCATCTTCTTTACACACAGTCTCCCACTAGACAGATAAGACTGCAATGAGATCTTCCCCTCTCCTGAGCTGGCTCCTATCCAGACTGACCAAACACAGGTCACAAGCTCCAGCCCCCTGACCATCCTGGTGTCCCTCTGCCACACTCACTTCAGTTTGTCATTGTCCCTCTCAAACTGGAGAGGCCAAATCCAGACACGGTATGTGAGATGTGGTCTCAGAAGCACCAGAGGGGAAGAATCACTTCCACAGAGCTGCTGGCTACATGCCTGCCAATGCAGCCCAGCACGGGCTTGGCCTTCTTCCCTGCGAGAGCACACTGCTGACTCATGTTCATCTTGTTCACCAGCACCACCAGGTCCATACCGTGTAACCCTTCAGGAACAACTCGGGGGTGTGCATAATGTGGTAGTGGAAAAAAACACCTCACCATATTAAAAATAGAGTTGCTTGAGAGACAAGTCAGTTCTACAGCATCCCTGCTTCTGCGGAACTCATTTCACACTTGGGAACCACAGATTAAAAATGTGCACTAGAGAGCCAAACCTCTGCAGGTAGAAATATGCAGAATAACAAAATGGTTTGGGTTGGAAGGGACCTTAAAGATCATACAGGTCTAGCCCCTCTGCCATGGGCAGCAACACCTTCCATTACACCAGGCTGCTCAAAGCCCCATGCAACCTGGTCCTGAACATTTCCAGAAACAGAGCATCCACAACTTCTCCGAGCAACATGTTTCAGTGTCTCATCACCCCACACTAAAGAATTTATTCTTTATACCTAATCTAAACACACTCTCTGTTTGAAGCAATTGCCCCTTATCTAACAACTATATACCTGTTGGAGCCCCTGGTAAAACCCCTGTAAAAAGTCCCCCTCCAGCTCTCTCGCAAGCCCCCTTTAAGTATTGGAAGGCTGCTCTAAGGTCTCCCCAGAGCCTTCTCTTCTCCAGGCTGAGTAACCCCAGGTGTCTCAGCTTGTCTTCTTTGCAGATATATTAAAGGAAGTAAAAAAAGTAAAAGATAATATTTCTTATGCCTCCTTGAATCTGACAACTAGCACAACATCTATGTGTTGACTGAAAACAGTGTATTTAGACCCTGTTTCAGAATCTGTCATGTTTACATCATGTATAACTTCGAAACATTATTATGGGCAAGCAGCGATATGGATCCCAAACAATTCAATTCAGTAAAATATAACAAACACCATTCTGCATAACAAGGTTTCCAACAGAATGACTAATTACAACTGAATGCTGTCCTTTTGGGAAAATGTATCCCTTCTATCCAACCAATTACCACTGCTTCCCTGTTCTCAGCACTCCCACACACCATGGTCTTTCTGTATAAACAAGCTCCCGTGGGACTTTCATATCACTGGGTTATGTGTTGCACTTCCATACAAAAAATTACTCATAGATTCTATAGTTATTTTAACAAGCTATGATTTGTGTAACACTGAATCCGTAAGTAAAACAAATGAGTATCCTACTTCAAATATTTTAGTGTTTCCTATCCATGATATTACTGGACCAGATCCACAGAGATTAACCTTAAGAAGCGAAGCATAACAACTGTGTAAGATTTGCCTAAAATGAATTTTCATTCCCCCAAAATTGTTTAATACATACTGCCAGCAAGCCCTTCTGAGCATCAACACTGCATTCCAGAGTGACAGGAAAGAATTTGCATTCATGTGCATCTCTGAATAATTACAGCTGCTTGGGTAGAAAATCTGTATGGTACTACGGAACCCTGCTGCAGGGGGGGAAATTCACTTGAGTTTCTCCTAAAAGATAAAACTGAAGTGTGCAGATCTCAACTAAGGGTTCCACTGAGATCTCTCTCTGGGTTCCAAATTGCCAAGAAACCTAATATTGAAAATTAAGCCTCTGAAACCATACAATGCAAGGTGGTCATACACAAGGCCAGAAGATCAACAGTACAACCTGCATGGCATATTTCTTCTCTCCAGGCAGAATGATTTGGCACAGTTGTAGGATTTCCTACGGAAGCTACATCCTTAAGTCTGGATTCACTGATGAATGTTTACACTTCCTGTTTGGATAGCATAGCAAAAAACCACTTAACACAAATGCACCCTTCACTAATCATGGGGCTCTATGGGAAACAAGAAATTACTTCAGAGTGGCTAAACTGAGACATTTAATGGGTGTGCTTCCAGTACACAGAGCCCTCTCTACAAAGTATTTGATAACTTAGTATACCACTAGAAAACTAGACAAACTTTTGTCAAAATATCACAGGTAAGATTTTAATCTTGAATTAAATATTTCATGGCACAAAACAGTAGAACTGTGCTAAAAATAAAATAACAAAAAACAACAAAACAACACTCTTTTTAAACCACAACAGTTAAATGCATGTTTAGTAAATTTTATAGCTGATATTCCTTTCCTGCTCCCACCTAATCGTAATGAAACAATACGAAGAAGATGCTTTATCGGTGAGTCAGGCAGCAGAGATCTGAGCAAGATCCAAACAGCTACGCAGCTCGCAGCTAACACCATCCCCAGAAGAAACACGGATGTTTTCCATTTACATTCCCTAGCACTGATCCTGGAAGTGAGCGATCAGTGCTGCTAGCTGGAGGCCAGGATTCAGGGAGCGAGGAGGATGCAAGCAGCCAAAGCAGCAAAGGCTGTCCCGGTGCAGCGTGAGCCTCGCTGCTGCTGCCACTGCACCACGGCCTTCGTGCCATCCCACTCAGTGGCTGGCGTGATTGAGAACAGATGTGGCAAGACCACTCGTTTTCAATTATCAAACAAAGGCTGAAAGTTGCACTTCCAAAATGAAAAGCTGGCACACTATTTATCTGCTTCCTTACCAAGCCTTTGCTATAATTACCTTTGGGCATGAGGAAGGAGAAGAGACTGTCAAATTAAACTAACCTCCCCACTAAACCCCAAAACCTCTGAAGATATATTTAAAGAGTCACACATTCAAATGCCAAGGCTTGAAATATAGACCTACCACACATTTTCTTTTCTTAGTGGCTCCCAAAACAAGTTTTATATCACAAAAGGTTAGTCCAGGTATGCCCCCTGGAAGAACATTCCTGCATCTCCCTCAAATGAGCCAAAGAAACAGCTTTAATCAAGGTCTCTTGCTCCACAGCTCCACCTCCAAATCACCTTTCTTTCATAATGCAGCATATTTTTCAGTGCATGTTTTCTAGGAAGACTAGAATGAAGACACTAGGCAGAAGCCAAAATGTCTGTTTCTGAAAGTGCCAGCATCAGGTTCAGTTCTCACGTGCCCCAAATTTGCTACTTTTTCTGTTAATATACCGAAACCACATTGCTGTTGCTATGCAGCTCAACAAGGTAGTTTAAAAAAAACCCACATCACACAACAAAAACCAGAATGCAGCCTCCCACCTACAGGATGTTTCTGAAACCCAAGGAGCCTGGGTGCAAATTAGGTGTTCTCAGACCTTTATGGTGAGAGCACTCGGGTATAAGCTGAGGAGTTTGCTCTCTCTGAGAATTACTTCAGTTTCCTTACACAAACTGGGCTGTCTATGGCATGCTTTCTCCCCTCTCTCCCCAGTCACTCCCTCTTAGCCCCTGATTTAAACAAATACCTCCAGCCCCCAAAACACTATGTAGGTATTTCCTTCAAGGAAGATCTAAATCCAGGCCAACAGAGATATCCCAATAGTGCAGGCAGGGACTATCTAAGCTTCAAACTACTGATGCAGTATCGAGTACAGTCATCCTCCTAACCCTCAGAGACTTTTACATACACTCACATGTGATTCTAAGTTAGCTTCAGTTTCACCCTGTGCTTTTTGAGAAAAAAAAATCTTCTTCCCAGCAGAAGATTCTCACCAAAACAGCTCTCTCTAGGTAGAGTACTCCCTAAGCTGAAAACAAGATTAAAGAAGAACAGCAGTGGCAGCAATAGGAAGACAGCTTCGTGAAAGTGAAAGAAAATAGAGGGTACCTAAGCTGACAGGAACCAAGGAAAGATGTCTGCCATGGTCCCTCCTTAATGCTGGCTAGTCAGCTGCTTGCTCTAATAAGTCATCAGGACGGTCTTTTCCCTGATACATACTATCTTGTTGCAATCCAGACGCTTGGCAGACAAGGGGGTTATCACAGCTACAACTTTTAGAAAAGCATGGACCAGATTTATAGGGCGTAATTTATGTTAGTTTGTCAATGAAGTTTTTAAACATCTGTTATTTTTTCCTGCTTTCAATAAAATCTAGGGCAAAATTCTCATAATCTGCAATAAAACTGTCAGGTCAAGAGCAAATCCTCTGAAAATAAAGATTCACTTATTAATACACTTAATAGCATTTGCTTTGACTGGCATTTACAGTTTCAGAAGACACGCCTATCTCTGTGAAGTGAGAAGACAACTCACTGCTTTCACTCTGTATCTTCACAATTCTCAAGCTTGGGCCTTTATATATTAAATTTTATCAACACAAATGGTCTTTTTAACTTCACTGTAACTACCTGCTCACCATATTCAGTGGAAGCTAATTTTAGAGCAAGAAATTCCTTCTGCCCAGAGTACGGCAGAGCCATAGGTCCCCTCTGAACCCTGAGTAAAGCCACACCTGTGGAAGGCACAGAGTCACCAGAGACAGGGGCAGCTCCTGCCGAGGGAAGGATGCTCTCTGCTGCCCAGGGCCAGCCTGAATCCAGCAATTCACTGGGAGTTTGGGAGGCGAAGACCAAAACCAGACTTCTCTGTAATGTAAATCTTGACTTTCAGCATGGAAGTTATCAGCTCGTACTGCTGTAAAAGGCAGCCAGATATGCTCTGTAACACCCCACAACTTATTCCAGCAGAGGGTGAGGAAATCACCACTGCTATCTAGCTTTCATTATTATGCACAGCACCATCACTCATCTGCTTACACAATGAATTCTAGAATGAAGAAAACACTCAGGAAAAACAAATATTTAAAACAGGTAACATTAAAAAGGTACACACTCATAGATAAAAACTAAACCAGAAATACTCTTTCCTTTTAGCCTAGTAATTTGAAGAAAAATAATCAGGAAGTTGGGCCCTTCCCCTCTGCTTCATGCAAGTTCTGGGTAGAAAACTAAATATAGCCAGGGAACGAAGGGCCAGAAAACCATTTTTCTAGCAACACACAGAGAAAAAGCGGAAGTAAAGCACAGTATCCTGCAAAGGAAGGTACGACTGTTTGTCTCTTTAGGACTGGGGTAGTTTAGACTAGGTATGCCATTTGAACTTAGAAGTATTCACTCTTAATACTTTAGCTTTTAAAAATATGATGAGCTGATCAACCACACAAGATACCTGGCAAAAAAAAAAAGCACTGCAAACACATCTTATTTAAAAAAAAAAATAAAAAAATCTCCACACAGCTGTTGATTTGGTTTCTCATTGAATTTTTTCAGCCATCTTTGAACACAGAAGTAAAACTATTATTAAATATAATACCGTTCTCAGAAATTACCCAAAGTCTGCTTCAGGCCAGCAAAAGACACCTCGGTATGAAATTTTAAACAGTCTCCCAATCTGAAGCATTTCACTTGAGCAATACAGATTTATTACAGTTATTAACTCCAACAGGTAACATCACCCTGTGACTAAATTTTATGCCAAAGTGCCTGGTTTCCATTTACCAGCTAAGTAAAGCTGGATGAGAAACTTAACACCTTGGGCCTGTATGTCCCAGTCTGCAAAATAGAATATGTTCTTTGGGAAAACTATTTGTGGCTTTGCATACAGAGCACACGGCTGGGACTCGTGGTATAGGCTCAATTCCCTGCTGCATCCTCAACTCCGTGGATAACTTACAGCAGCTCTTTCCATGTCATCTTCCTAGTCTGTAAAACAGTGCAACCTGCAGCTGTTTGTAAATCTGCTTCAAGAGCTGGATATCAAATCTTTGGTAAAACCTGGTATTAGAAATAGCAAAGGGTTTTTTTTTAGGTCTGAGAATAACTAACCTGATGAACACAAATTTTCTGACCAGTAAAGACTACTTCTGTTTTAAAATACTTATGAAACAGAACATGTCAAAAGTTGTAAAATGAGAAAGCATTTCTGTTACTACGGGAGAGAAGGATCAAAAGGCAAATACTGAACCTCTCTACACATGGTAGATGCAGGTTAACTTAGGAGCAAAGCTGCAGGATACAGAAGTGTTTTAGCTTTGTACAACTGCTCATCTGCTGTCAAGCTCTAGGGTGTGTTTAATGACATATTCATTTCATATTCCTAGATGGAAGAAGCCAGCCCAACAATCAGAGGCATAGCGACCTGATGTGTCATATGCTGAGGTCCAGCAAGCTGCTCCAGAAGTCTGGAATGGCACTGACAGTCCAGTCTGGCAGCAGGCACTAAAGTGATGGAATTCATCTGTTGTACCCAGTCATCTCCTGCTGCCACTCACACTGAACAAGGACCGAACTTGCTACTAAAGATTGTCATGGAAGTTAAAAGCCATTTTTTTCTAGTATCAAGGAGAAGTTTCACCACAGTTTTCATGTATTTTCTGTAATGTTTCTCTTCTGTTACACTTGACATTTACTTCCTAAAGGACTTTAGCTACAGATGGAGGCAAGTTAAGTACCATTCTCCCTTTCTCCTGGAGAAAGGAAGAAATCAACAGATATGGGAGTTATGACTGTAGAACATGGTAAGTTTCCAAAAGGAAAAAAAAAAACAACCTTAATAGAATTCCCCAGTGGAAATTTTTATTTGTGCATTAAAGGTTTATTTCTGAAATATATTGAACTGGATTAATTATTTATTGACCAAAAATAACATGCAATCAGTAGTTCTGTATTTCTTTATATTGCTCTAGAGAGGGATACAAAGCACTAAAAGACTAAGGAGTATTCCTCCAGATGGAAGGCTATTCAGATGCAGAGTATCTTCACAATTTCTGGAAAACTGGGCAAGTGATATAGTTATTCCTGTCATCACATGCTGAACACAGCAGCCTCACAAAACATCTTTTCTAGACATAGTTCAGTGTATGATATGACAGGCAAAAGGACAAGAGAACTGAATGACTGTAGAAAAACACATACAAACCTACTGAAAAAGAAGAATGGAGAACCCCATGCAACAGAGGTTTTCCAAAGAACTCTTCTGAAGGAAACAAGTTAGCAATTAGTGGTACCTATGACGTCAGAATAGCGGTAGATGCATGGCATTTCAAATTTATTTCATATTTCTGCTTAGCTGGACGATGGAAGTACAGCTTTCCCCTAAAACAGAATCTTGTACTTCTCAGCTGAAATTTATGCATAGGAAGTGAGAGCTCCAGGCTTTCTGCAAGTAGAAATAGGTCCTTGCAAAAGCAATTTTGCTACTTTGTGCGAAATGTACACAAAGTATCAGAGAGAGACACAGACTAGATTTTGTGCAATTCAAACTAACCACACACTGGGATCTCCGACGCATTTCACGCACGCCCGTCAGTGTGTGATCAACAATGAGATTCACTGTTAAGGTTATTAATGGCCAAATGCCGGTAGCAGCTCCGTTATTTCTCAGCAGAATTAAAAATACTGCGATTTCCTTCAGACAAACAAGCCAAGTCATCCACGTTTGTTTTCATGTATTCGAGCTTACAACTCGCCACTTTAGTCAGATATTTGAGAGCAGCATCATTTCCTGCTGCTTGAAAACCAGCTTTAAGGGGCGTGTTCTCTGCAGAGGCACTGCTTGCTGTCATCCAGGCAGCATTTAAAATAACTGTATATTGACATAAGGAGACACCGGCCGTATTATCGCCCTTCGAGTCGGCAGCAAGGAGCACATCAAACCAGTTGCGTTCCGGGCTGCGCCGCGACCCTTATCAAACAATGCAAACAATTTTAATGAGCTTATCTGCCGGAACATATTGTCGGAGATGTTAATGCAGAAGCGCGGGCAGCAACGCATGCCAAACGATTCATCAAAAATGCCTACAACTGCGACAAAAGACGGGTGTCCCCCCCCCTCCAAACGAGAGACGATAAATAAACACAAAATGGGGCTGGCGGGGAGCGGGGGGCGGGGATGGAGCCACCCTCCCCCGCGCAGGCACCGGGAGAGCTGTCACCCCCGCCCCGAGGAGCGGGGGGCGGCTGTCACCCCCACACCGGCGTGCTGGGGGCGGGCACTGCCCGGTGCCCGGTTCCCGGTGCGGTTCTCCCGGCCGGGCAGGGGCTGCCCGCGCCCCGCCATCCGCGGCCGCCGCCTCCCGCACGGCGCCGCCTCCCTCCGAGATCCGCAGCGAGGTGCTGCGGCTCTTTTCCAAGGGGAGCTGGCTGCCTGCGCGGGGGGCGTTCTTGCCTTCATTTTTATTTCCCCCACCTCTTTATTTTATTTTATTTTTTTTCCCCTTTAATTATCATTTTTAACCGCCTTTCTTCCGCCCGGGCGCGGCGAGCGCCCGCACGCATCCCGCCTATCCCCCGAGCGCTCCGCAGCCGGACAATGCGGGGCCGGGGGGAGAGGAGGGGGCTGCAGCCCGCCCGCCTTATGCAACCGCCCCCCGCGCCGCCGCAGCCCCCCCGCAGTACCTGTAGGAGCGCTCCCCCCGCACCGTGTGCTTCCTGAAGGGGATGATGGTCCCGTTATCCTGGATGATGTCGTTGTTGTTCTCGCCATTTGGGGACAGGGCTTGGGTCGGTCCGGGCATTGGCGCTCCCGCCGCTCCGCAGAGCCCCGCGCTGCTGCCGCTGCTGCTGCTGCTGGTGTGCGGAAGGTGGCGGCAGCCGCGACTCTGCCGCCCGCCCGCCCCGCCCCGCCGCGCGTCAGCCCCGCCGCCGCCGCCGCCACACGTGACCGCCCCTCGCCATGGCAACCGGCCGGCGCCGCGCTGCGCCCGGGGACGGCAGCGGGCACGGAGGGGAGGGGAGGCTGAGAGAGGGGCCCGCCCCGCCCCGCGCCCCCACACAAAGAGCCGCTCGCCCCGGGGGTGTGCCGCAGCCGCCGGGCCCCGCGGCGGAGCGGCCCGGGCGGTTCGGCGGCCCCCGCTCGGCGCAGGCACAGACAAAGCGCCGGGGCACCCCCCACACGCGCCCCGGCCGCGCACGGCGGTCCCGCCGCCCCCGAGCCCGTCCCTGCACCCGTGGGCCCACCCCTCCCGTGGGGACCGCGCCGGGCCCCTGCCCACAGCCGCCTGTGACAGCCGCGTGTGCGCCCGGCTTGTGCGAGACCAACCAAGACCTCGACGCCCGATGCCTCATCATCACCCTCCGTGCCCCGGTACCTCAGCATCGTCCGCCTTTTCCTCACACCGAGGAGCTATCGGGCTCAGGCTCCTTCCTTTGAAGGAGCCCGCACGCCGGGCTGCTCGGTTACAGAGCGCCGAGCCGCTGCAGGGAACACCGCCCAGCTCTGCCCAGCATCTCCCCTCGGCGCGGGTGTGCCGGGGGCTTTGGCCATCCCCACCGCACAAAGCCCGCCCGCACGGGCTGCAGCTCGCAGCAATCACAGCCTGGGTTTTGTGATTCATACGGTAAGCGCTTTATTTTTAACAAGTCCATAAATATTAAGTGACGTGAGACTAAAAGATGTAAAAAATCGTGGACTCCTAATAATAAAACAGCACACGAAGGTCTCAGTTGTTATGGTTTTTTCCCCCCACCCCGGTTCCTGTCTGCTACTCCACCTGCATTTCCACCGCAAGCTCCAGGATGTTCAAGTCACCAAGCTCTGTATCCCTGCTTACAACTTCACTGGAGAGCACAGTACAACACCTGACATTTCCAGCATTCTCCTGCTCTCAGGCTTGCACAGAAAAAAACCCGTTTGATGGCGCATCCTTTAAAATCTTCCTTGGATCAAAACCAAGAAGGGAAGAGACTTGCCAAGGCAGTAACGCTGAACTGCTGGCACTGCTACCACCACCAGTCACACAGCCCTCATCTTTTCCTCCTCTTCTTCTAGAAGAGTTTTTGCATTCTCTCCAGTCCATTTCCCTCTGCAAAGCTCTATGATTTCTGCACATCTCCCCTTGCCTAAATAGCAATGTGCTTCAAAGTTTGACATTACCACAGATCAATGCAGGTCATCCTCAGGAGCAGACCTAAACTTCCCTGTAGTCAAAACCTACCCTCGTATCCCAATAGTGCATTGAACCCCACACTTCTATCACAGTAGAAAAATACTGTCCAGCTGCTTACAAATTGTTTTCTCTAAGCAGAAACCAATAAGGGTGGCTAAAGGCACAGTCTCTAAACAGATCTGGTATGACCTCAAGGCTGTTAGATACTAAATATTTGGGCTGCTCTATTAACATCTTTAAAAATACATGCCCCCAAATCTTTTTAAAAGAATTTTAAGATGGTATTTCCAACAAAAGCCATGTGAATATTTCTAATATGTTCTCAGAGACACATGCTGATATTTTAACTCAGAAGTTATGACGTATGAGTCTGATCAGGTTTCTACCTCTGATTTTTTTCCGCACAAAGAAAGTGACTTAATGAAATTACTAATCTTTACCTAATCTTTCAGACTGAAATGGCACTATGGAAAGCTTAGTTTACATTATTACATTCATAATATATACCATTCACAGAGAGCTTATAAGGTGAATAAAATCAATAACACCAACTGCACAACACTTGGACTGCTGAGAGTCTCCTTGGATTTAAATCAGATGTATAGATTAACACACATTTTAGAGCAATCTCTAATTAGGCTCAAGTTAGTCTGCCAATTTGCCACTGTCCTCTGCACATCAAGACAGGGAATCTTACTTATACTTTCTCCCAGGTTTTCAAATATACTCAAATTTACCTTCTGTAACCAATCTATGGACATTTGCAATTGGCACACTTCATTGCAAAAAATTTTCATTCATCTAGTAATTGGATGAGTCTTTTCCAAGTGACAAAAAACATTCTGTTAAAAAGGCCAAAAAGTGTCTCAGTAACACTCAAGAACATGAAGAAGCCAGAAATGCTACGTGGTGACAGAATATAAAAATAATCTATAGCAGGTCTTTATCTGCCAGACATAACCCTACCTGCTCTGCTAGGGAGCAAGCAGTAAAATACTCTGCAACCCTAACTTATAAAAACATTTTTATTTCTTCACCAGTGGCAAAGAGCAGAAGCTTCTTTATTCAAATCTCTAAAGCTGTTTAAAACATGTACCAACAAAGCTACAGAAGAGAGGTGCAGGTGAGGAGAGCATGGCAGCCTTGCTTCAGACCTCTTCTTGCCTCTGCATTAGGACTCATGGTCAGAAGAGCACATTCCCTCAGCACAGTACCTTATCTTTATGGAGGCTGAGCCAGGCATCAGCAGAAGCAGCCTCTTACAGGTTTTCAGAAAGCACATGTTTCAGTGTGCTTCAGTCGATCTAGCACAGCCTGGGGGGCTCTGGGTGCAATCTGGGTGCAATATGCACTGCATTCACCCTATCTACATCTCTGTTTCTGGGCACTGTGTGGCCCACAAGCACAACTCCTGTCTTGAAGTGCTGGAAGCCACCAGCATCTTCCTCCCACTTCCATCATTCTAAGCTAAAAGGTCTCAAAGAAAGAGGAAACCTGTTGCTGTTATTACGTGTCTGTGCATCTATGCTGCCTTCATATATTTTTACATGTATTAGACACACAAGTAGAGAGCTGATCTGAAGAATACAAGGTCAGAATTGGTGTTAATAAAAAGCTCCACCTGTGGTATGCTGAAAATACCAAAATCTGGTATCACAAGCAATGTGCTGACTAAGCAAAGCCAAGAGTCAGGAAAGCAATTAATGCCAAAGGGTGGAATTACAAAACCTGATGTAATAGATCTTCTGCACTGAGACCACAGAGGCAATGGCTGAAAGGGACCTATGGAGGTCATCCAGTCCAATCTCCCACTTGGAGCAGGATCATCACTAATATGAGATCAGGTCACATTTGATGGCATGATTGTAATCAATCCAAATCTTGAAAATTTCCAGGGATGGAAATATCACATCCTCTCAAGACCACCTGCTCCTGTGCCATGCTAGCCACACAGCAAGTCCCAGGTGTACTGCTGATGCAAAGAGCACCACTCTACCACATGACATTCATTCCAGTACTTTGACTTCTGCTGTGGTGAACCAGGTAGAGAGAATAGTAGCAAGTACTGGAATAGGCCTAAACATCATTCTCCAAAATCTGGTTCCTCCCTCCTCTTCAGAGCTTTTATTTTCAGTTCCTCTCTCTTCACTTGCTCTAAGCCTCACTTACTGGAGTAGAAAGGCCATGAGGCTTAATTTATAACACCTGAGAGTAAAATCCTCTAAAAGCCCAAAATGTAGTACTAGAAACACCTCAGGCATACTCAAGCCAGAATTTTATATTAGGCAGCTAATGTGGAAATAAATTATAAATATTTTAATGCTGATAAGCAATCAATGTACAGTCTGACAGCAAAGGTGATGTCTCGGCTAGTGACTTCTGCTGATACATTTGTGAGGGGATAAAAAAAACCCACACATGGTTTTAGGGAGTATTTAATGACATAGCCAAACTATAAATACAATTAATGATTGCAGAAATTCCCCACCACTTGGATAATTTTGGGGGAGTGGGAGGAATAGGGAGTGAGACTAAGAAAAACACATTTAACCCTAGAGTGGCCAGCAAGCATCCCTCTTCTCTGACATCTTGGTTCATATTCAAGCTCGTAAAGTAGTCAGTGTGATATTGCTTGCAGTCTTCTCAGAACAGAACCCAGCTACAAACTGAAGCAAACATCATGCAAGTATAAGTATTTTGGGCCATGTACATCACTTTTCTGAGGAATTTAATGAACATTCCTGTCACAAATACAGTCTTTCCCACTGGAGAAAAAAAAACCGAGACTAGGTTCCAGAAAACGGTTGGAAGGTTGCAATAACTTTTGGAAAGCAGCAGTCCTGAGCAATGTAGCCTGCTTTTCTAATTTAACTATTCTCACAGTCTTCCTTTATCGCAACAAAGATTAACAGAATTCTGTAAAGCCACAAGTTCACACACTGTAGATTAAAATCTGTTAATTCTAGCACTCAAGTGTGTGTGTGTTTACAAGAAATCCATGCAGAAACAGTCTCTTTCTCCTGAAGGAGTTGGCCAACAGTGTTTAAATTTGAAAATAAGTTAATAAAGCAAATCAGGAAGAAAGTTTGGGACGAGCTAAAAAAGTTACTCTGTTAAGTCTTGGACACACCTTGGATGTTCAAGGAAGTCCCAAATCATTAAGGTACGTTGACATGCATGGAGGAGATTCAGTAAGATGGGTATAACCAGGAGCATACTTAATTAGGCTGCGTCAGAATCAGCCTAATTTCTAAAGTTGCATTTAGCAGATTAGAAACAGAAGATTTAGGAGATCCAGATCTGCATGTTATCTGTGAGACGTACAAGTGAGGTATCTACAACTGAAGGTCCATTAGAGAACACTGGCTTGTGCCAGCCTAAACTAGAGCACAGTTTTAACCTGTGACAATAGCATGTCACACAGAAACATCCATAAAGGGGTCAACAACAGCAGTGTTACTAACACACCAAACATATATGAGACATTATGAGGTGCATGGCAAGTTTCAAGCTGACCTGGGTTTTGCAGAACTTGTGCTTCCTATTTTGCTGACATGCTGTTAGCAACACTGATCAACCCAAAGGAAGAGAGTGGCATAAAATCACTTCAGGTAAAAATTCAAAACTGTAACTTTATAGACTTTGTTTACGCAGCACTGAATAAATTGTCCCACTGCCATCCCATCACCTCATTCTATACCTTATATTTCTGGGCATTTAAACTCACTATGGCAAACAGCAAATGTTAATTTTGTCAGGACAAAGAAACACTGCATGAGTTGTATTAAAACAGCTACTTATCACTCCAGACATCCTGTAGACAAAGAATGAGCTTCCCACCCTTGGGGATTCTAGTGTTGCCACTTTAAGCAAAGTCTTGATTATTTGCCTTCCCTGGAGGGACACAGATAAAGAGGGGAAAAAAAAAAGAGAGGGCTGTCCTAATTACACAATGTGCATGGACTGCATCCCTATGAGGTAATTCAGGTCTATTTTTAAATATACAGACATATTTATATTTCAGAGCTCACATTTAACATTTTAAAAAGTGGTCTGTGCCTGTGAGGAAGAATAAAATAAATCCTGGAGTCTTTGTCCACTAAGCATACTCGAAAATTTAGTCTTATGAGCTGCAAATCCAATCTGACCATTAGTGCATGAATTGATTGCTAAAGAGAGATATCTTGTAGAGCCACAAACTGTGGGTGTTTTCCTTTAGAAAGGCCACAGTTACCTTTTATAGTTACTGTAGAAATCAAACAGAAATCAGAGGATTAATTCAAGATTCAAGAACTGGCTACAAAACAAGGACTTATGTTCACAGGGACAGGATTTTGAAAACCCTTGAATAAGGTATTTTAAAACTAGTTGTATACTTTTAGTATTAATTCTTAGATTAAAATTAATAAATTGGTTTAGTGGACATTTATTAAATCCAATTAGCTAAATCCAGCTGCTTTAAAGAATAAATTCCCCAAATTCCTATTTAGAAAGAAGCATTCTTCAGTATACATCAAAGGATTCCTCACTTAAAACATAAGAAGTTCACACCAAATAGACAGAACATTTTTATCCAGTACTTTCTACATAACAAAAAGCTCCCGTGAGAGCAGGAAATACTTCAGTGAGGAATGGTTCCAAAGAGAAGGAATTTTTACTTCCATTAACTCCAGACTAACCCAAAATTTGGAATTCTTTAGTGTCTGTTACCTTTGTTTTCAGTGATATCCACTGGGGTAAAATCTAAATCAGAGTTTCAGACACACTTTGTGGAGCTGCTCTCATCTAAAAACCTGGAAATGGAGACTGTGATCAATAAGTGCTTTGGGTAAGGATTCCTGTGTCTTTAATACTGGTTGAAAGGGATTGAAACTGGAGACTGACTCATGGCTCATTCACATGCATTTACATGGACTTCTTTGGCTGGAGCTGTTCTAGATGTACCACTACCACTTCCATCAGCACCGAGGTGTTAACTAGCTCTCTAGGCTTGTTTTGTCAGAATTCAGATGTAAAGAGTATGGAAAGCCAAAATAAAAACATCAAAAATGTTCAGGTAATCTGGATTCCTACATTTTTTCAGAGGATGACAAAATTTGAATTAAAGGAAAGTGAGCTTAGTGTTCTAGAAGGGAAGGATTTGGGATTTTCATGTTTCCACACAGTACAGTTTATGACTGTTACCGCTGGGAAAAGTCAGAGCTTCAGACATTTGTATCTTAACAAAACCAGTAAAACAAGTTATAAATGGTAAAAGCCTGGAAGCGCTTAGAAATGTGAGAGACTAAGTCCAAGTCTAGAATTTATTTACGCATTTTCAGCCATTACTGAATCTTTGGCTTTCTTGGGGCTCAGCAGGGGTGTCTGGAAAAAGGTAAAAGATGATAAAGTCAAGTGGGAGCGGACACTCTCCATCTCTGATACACCTTCTTACTGTTCTACACTGAAAATGTAAGCAGTGCACTTTGGAGGCATTTCAGTCAATTGATACAGACCTGTCTGACCTGCCCAAGATGCTCACCACTGCTAAAGAAAGGGAGAAGGTGGCACAAGAAAGTCATGGTTCCAGCAGATGGTCTATTAAAATTTACTGGATCAAGAATGTTTCACCAGCTGACAGACTGGATCTTTACAAACTAGGATTTGAAGGGGTTACATTATCCCAGGAAACTCTTAATTAAGTATCTGTCCTCCCACACCCAGCAAAAAGCCAACATAAACAGTATTACATGCTCTAGCTAATGTTAAGCAAAAAAACCATTGCGCATTCATGCCTGATCAGGGTCAAAATCACACTGCCAAGTCATTCAGTGGTGTGTGAGTGTTACTGTGATTGCAAATCCCAGCCCAAAAACCCAGTGCCTTGCTGCTAAATACAGTTCCCTCAGACCCTACAGTGCGCTACAAATCACTCTCCTTCAGAGCCAAGGTGTCTCGTTGCCCATGAAATTAGCAAATGCCAAGAAGTTACACAGAAAGCGGTGTGCTTTTCTGTTAGTATGCAATCTTCCCCTTTCTCCTGATAACTGCTTTTTATCTGGGACATTCATAGTATTTTATAAAAACGGATTTCTGTCAGCTTTCCTCATTTTACAAGCACAGAACAGGTCCTGCTGTTATGACCAGCTTTCTCAAACCACTTACTGTCAACCAGTCTGTGCAAGCATCATCCTCAGCACCACTGTGGTGCATCTCCATCCTTTCTCCCATGGGTTTCAGTACTTCCAGCTCTGTAGCTAAGCAAGTCCAATCCTTCTTCTCCATTGCTACAACTAAATGAGTGCCTCATCCTTATTATCTCAGGATTTCTTCCACACCTGAGGTTTCTCCATTGTTCTTTCTCCCATTCTTTCCCACGCTTCCTTTGTCAGGCATAATCCTTTGTAGGCTTGGGCAATTTCCACTTCCCTTCCTCAGCCACCTGCAGAGAACCTGGGTCAAAGTGGTTTCCTTTCCTCAGACAAGTCCATAGTTATTGTCCAGCTAACAAGCTGTCATTAGCTAATTACATCTCATTTCATCCCGGCTGAGAGGAATGGGCTGCAGTGCTGCCTGCTGAGCTGCATGCGCCTTCACACGCAGCCACCCCAAGAAGTGACACCTGTATTTAAGGGCTGCATCACAACCAGCATTCACACACCTCGCGTGACACATTGCTGCCATTGACACACCAAAGAGCCGAAATCCCCGAGGCACCTCAGCTCCTCTGAAAAACTAGGTTGCCAAGGATTTGTTTGTGATCTCTAGCTCAGAGAGAAATCAAGGGAGTGCCTCCTCTTTGGGCTAGAGCAAACACATGTATTACACACAACATTTTAAAACAGAAGTTTGTCTTCCCATGGACAAATAGAGTTGCTTTCAGCTATTTCAAGCTCCTTCCCAGCCAAATGCAAGCATCTGAAGAATTCTGCTCTTTATTTTCTGAGAATTTCTTACCCACATGCTTTTTAACTTGCTGTTAAGAATTTATACCTGTAATACACTTCTAAAGTAATAGTTCCTATTTGCAAATACTAGAGTAATTGGGAGCAAGAAAATGTCCTTTTAATTGCTACTTAACACAATATCCTTACTAATCTGAAAGTTTTAGTTTTCTCACTTATTGATGGAGAACAGACTCTTTCCCCTGGCAAGTTAATGCTCATTATCATCTTAGTGTTTATGCTAAGTCTATATTAATAAAATAGCTCTCACATGAAGAGGAAAAATAATTTTCATAGACAGCTATAATCATGTTACACACTTATAATAGTGGTCTGAATTGAAAAAAAATTAGAATACTTGAAAAATGTGTCACAAAAATTATGTTGCTAACAGAGGACTTTTGGAGCTTGACCTATTAGACTAAGTTTCCATTTTTATTAACCTAGTGCTGCAAGTGCTTTATTTAGATACTAGGACCTTACAGAAGGCTTACATAGCAATTTCTGAAACCCTGAAATTTCAAGTTACCCAAAAATGTTAAGAGTTAAAGCAATCTGGGAGAAAGCTACTGCTGGTCTGCTTTAGTGTGAGGTGCATCTATTAAGAGCAACACAAAGTACTGGGGGCTTAGGTAGGAGAAACAAAGGAGCAAGAAAACTTTAAAGGAATATACAACAGTAAAATTTTCTCATGAAGTCAAATTAACAAATTAACTTTTTTTCAAAATCACACATAGTAATTAAATTAATAGTACCACAACTGCTGCCACAGATTTGCAGATCAGGTGGGATACCAGCAGTGACTTTATTTTATTTGAATGTAGGGGCAAAATCAAATATGATATAAAGCTCACACCCCTACTCTGAAATAGAGGGAGGGCCATTAAAAATGCACATGTCTCCATTCTGAGGAGACGAGCATACAGAAAGTGCATGGTCTTACTGAAAAGATAAACAGCTGGATTTACTTGCTTCCATTAACCAATGACCCACTTGTCAAACATAAGCTGTAGATTTAAAAGAGTGATTATGTGAAGCCTCTTACATTACACAAAAACGATCCTAGCTATGAAATCAGATCAAGCCTGAAAATACTTGAGCAAAGTCAATATTGTTCTTCTATACAGACACAAGACAAGAATTAGTTATTTGTTTAAAAACCTACAGCACGATGTAAGGGTAGTTTTCTGTAGTGCTGTTCAGATGGCATTTATCCCACACATCCCTCTCAGGTCATTAGGGTGTGCCAAATCCAGACCTTTTTGTAAGAGGATGAAGTTCTAAGGAAGCCACTGCATAAACCTGAAAGGGCACTGCTGGCTTTCTTCTATGAGGGAGACTTAAAACTGGTGGTACCCACTACATATACCTGGCCTGTCTGATCACTAACAGAGGGTTTTTAACACAGGTGGCAGCTCTGCACACTTTGGTGGCAGATCTTCAGCTGAGGCTTTTAAGGCTCAAGCCAGCTGCCATTGACTTTGCCCCTGTGCCCCTTTGCACCTCCCACCAAATGCCTGTTCCTGTGCCTGCTGCAGGCTCAGGTAGGAGCAGACATGCAAGATGCTACAGGTGATGACAACATTTGGATTTGAGTGCAGCAAATTACTAGGTCCCAAGTCTTGAAAACCTCTAATTTTGCCACCTTGTATTGTAACACAACAGCACTGTCCACAACAGTGGACATATTTGACCTAGTGCTAAGCAAGTCTCTAAGAAGGTTGAAGAAGCCATTATTATAAGGAACAATTTTACTGTAAGAACAACTTACGTATTCCTTCCACCTGACCTCATTATTGTGCTGTGCACTGCCAGTGACTCCCACTTTACTCTGACTCAGTACATAGGGTGATTTTCTGCAAGCTGCAGATCATGGAACAACTGAACTGTTTAAGAATCCAAGCAGTCAGCTAATGAAAACCAAAGTTTCCAGCTCCAGTGATTGCAGAGAAATATTAAAAAATGCTGATACTTGGAGCCTGTCCACCTCTTGATTTTACTCTGCTGCTGGAGGCCCTGAGCACCACAGCTAAGTATCCCAGTGCCTGCTGTGCAGATGCAGGCTCCAGCAGCAGCATGGGAAGAAAGGCCATGGAAGGAAAGCTCCCCAGTACCTACCACACCACAGCACAGGGGCACATGCAAGCTTATATTTATAAAAATCTAGAAACTGCTTTGAAAAATTACACAGTTATTTTTATAGCATCTACATGTACTATAAATACTTGATATATCTGACAAGGATTAATATTTTCCAAGGCCTTAAATTTTATAGTTTCTCTTTCTGCTGGAGCAAAACTGAAATCATTACTTGAATCATCCTTTAATGAGCATTCTCCAGCTTCTAAATGAAGCACCAATGATAGGCAAGATGCAGAAGGCAGTGAAGGATGACTAGAAACAAGGGGATCTCTTTTTTATGTATATATATTATTTCATGTTCTCATGGCTTCAGCAGTCCTGGTATTAAGTGGCACCATTTTGTAACCTCTGAACAGCCACATTGTGTATAAAACAATAATACTAATAAAAGGCTTCTAACACTTTGAGTACAAAAGGTACTACTGGCAAAAAAAACAGTGCCTTTTCCTCATTACAGCAGAAAATGAGGTTTCTATTTAATAAAAACCCCAACCACAAGGCTATGTGCTTTTGTAACTGTAAATGTATGTCAGGGCTGTTGACAGCTTCTGTGTTGGAAAGGATCTCATTAACTCTGAACAAAACCACACGTTATCTTTTTGAAAAGCAAAGTTACATTCCTGATGAATCATCAGCTGCTTTGCTGAGCTCCTGTGGGATAATTTTTGGTATCGGGTACTGGAAAAATAAATATCACCCCAAAGTTCAGAATATCTTCAGACAGCACCATAAAAGGCTAGCCGAGCTACCCAAAACCTAAGTTAAGAAGGGAATCAGGCTGGTGAGTGCACAGCCATAAACAAACATTCCATTTGGTTAACTTTGCTCCCTCAGGTTCATGCTGTAGGGCTCTGGTTTTCTCATGTTGGATCTATAAAGCATCTGTGTTCTGTGCAGGACTGACTCCTCAACAGATGTGCTCTGCTGCATTTTGGGGGACTTAATGGTGTTCCCACAGAATGAACATGCTTTAAAAGCACTCTGCTCAGCCCAGAAGTTCACCTATTTCACACCCTCAGTCTTTTGACTGAAGTTGCAAGGCATCCCTTAGGAAATTCAGGTCTTCTTCGGTGGACATTGTGGAAACCAGCTGGGGGAAACAAATAGCAGGGAACTGAGTGGGAGACAAAGTGCCCTCACCTAGAAATAGTGTTTATTCTGCACCACTGCTGGTGCTGGGAGGTAAGGAGAAAGGAGTGAGAGGAAGCAATTATTTAGTCTGCGTGGTTTGGGTAAGTACATGCACCTTTACCATGAACAACCAGAGAATATTTATGTCTGCAGGAAAAAAAGCAAAAAAGCTCATACAAGCTTTTGTTCAGATCTCCCCATAACACTTCATGAATTAGTAGCTCGTCATACAAACATATTTCGTATACATGTGTAGATACATATATGCATACACTTTAATTGTATTTTCTCTTTCCCTATCTCAAAATAACTGAAACCTATCAAGTAATTCCTGAGCTAATGTTCCAGTAGAAACCAGCTTTGCTTTCTAATGTGAGGATGTATTGTAATTGCTTTGGTGATAATGCATCAATCAAGGAATTGCTACTTCCAAAAGGCCCCTTATCTTCATGTCACACATGAGAGCACCTAATACAAGGACTGTAAAATTTGAATATTCAAGAATATCATGTCCATATAACTTAACTCCATGAAAAAATGCACACATTTGTCAGGCTCAAAACCTGAAACCTGACCAGAAGTTTTCCTGAGCAAAGGCTAGTACATATAGCATGTTACATGGATTTGGAATTGTAATAGCTCAGTTAATTCTGCAGCAATATAATTAATCTCTGGTATTAGAAGGCTGATAACTAGATCTTCATTTGGTTATATAATAGGCCATAAGGACTAAAGGATTTGAAAAGCAAAGGCTGAACAGTGAGCAGCAATCCATTGGGAATACACTGGAAAACTGCCTGTTGCTTCTCAGAAAGGGTTCCACAATGCAGGAAATCTGCACACGTCAGATAAGTTTCTGTTAGACAGGTAGGATGCAGACTGCTTTTATAAATGTCCACTTGGTGGTTGTGCATTATCTCCATGCTCGCAGTTTTCTTTGGATTTCCTGTTGTTTCCAAGTGCTTGTGACAGTGCCAGTATAACCACAGTGACGAAGCTTGATTTTAAGGAGCAGCCTCTACTCTGTGCCAGAGCAGACAGCAACAGATGAAAGCCTCTGTGGCTCAGCATATTCATTGTCCCACTGCACTTCCATCTGCAACACCTTCCTGGGAAGGGTTGTATCCATGGGGGAGAACATTACATTTTCCTAATTCTGGCTCTGAGAGGTCTCCTGTAGTCTAGATTTATTGTTTCATCCTTGAGACATATGAGCCCCTTTTGACTAAATTATAGGCTGACTGTCCTGAGAATCTCCAAGTACACTTGAGCCCTGCATGTCTGCTGTTGAAGTTAGTCTCACAATCTGATTAATTTGGACTATGTGGCTCCTTGTTTAACTGTCCCTCTCCTATTCACCTATGTCTGTGCTGGTGAACAATTCGTGTATTTACCATAGAACTTATCCTGAATAATTTCTCACACCTGTCAGGTATCTAGAGAAATCTTTCTGCAAACATATTTAAGTTTTCTCTTTTTTTTTTTTTTTTCTTTTTTCAGGGCATTACATAACCTGGAGCAACCCCCCAGTTTCACAGTAAAGCAAGTCTTTTCACTTTCAGCTGTGAAGCACAAAGTATCACCGCAAACTGAGCTGCCTCCTACATCCAAAGTTAGCATTTATTTACACACTGTAACAGCTTTGCAAGCATTAGCAAAAATGCAGTGGCATGTTTTGAAAATGAAAGTTCTTCATTACACAGCCTGAGCATCATTTCAGTGCCATGTATATGTTTATTACTAGCTAGGCATAAGGAAACCCCACACTATTGCAAACCACTAATGCTGCAGCACATTCCTTCCAAGGGAAAAGGCAGGAATGGTATCCAGTAGGGTATGGTGAGCACTGCCAGAGGTGGACCCCTTCAAACAAGAGGTTTAGTACCAGCTATCCTACGCTCCATTTTGGCAGCGCTGGCATTTTGTGTTTAGCAGCTCCGATATAGCAGAAATGGTACAAGGGCAGCAAATTATGGCAACTGCAGGAAGCACAGATCTGTTCAGGGCACGTCCCTTCTGAAGGCTTTCTAAACATTGCCACCTTGTGGGCCTCCTGTCTGATATCACTGGTCCTTCCACTTTCCCAAGTGACTTCCTGAGCAGACTTCACAGATGCCAAGCTTGAGGCTGGATGGTTGAAGTTAAACTCCCATAGCTGAGGATTAAAAAGGGGACAGCACCTTACGAATTCTATGTGGCATTAACTACTAACTTCGTACTTGTGCTTCAAGCAATTTGCTCTTTTTCCACTTAACATTATGATGGCGGCACTAATAAAGTACAGAAGAGCTAACATTTAACAAAACAAAAAACAAGGAAGGATACAAATTCTCAAATCTCCCAGGCAGAAGGGAGAAGTCAGATTCAATGTCCACCTCTATTTTTTTAAAAATTCCTTTCTGCCACCATCTTCTTACTCCATTAAAAAAAAAAAAACTTACTGTATTTATTATAAAATTATTTATTATGTCTGTGGCCTCTCAATTAGCTTTTATTGGTTTTGTTTCATGACTATCACATAGTCAAAAATGATGGAAAGCAATATCACTTGTTATTGATACCAAACTTATCTAGCTACTGCCTTACAGACATCAAACACAAATTCTTGGGTAAAAAAACACAAATGCAAAAACATACTTACTTTGAGCATCCAAACACTTTCCCTGGTTGCCGGTTTGAATTGTTCCTTGCAGCAATTTGGCACTGAAAAGAAAACATGAAACCTTTAGTTCAACCACCAAATAGGAGGGGGAAAAAAAAAGATTCACTGGATGGGTCTTTGTCTGCATTGGTTTAGCAGTGATGCAATAGTCGTATGCTGAAAATTGAAATGAGTAGAAATCCTTCATTACAATGCCCTAATTCAGCTGTGTTCACAATGGCTCAGTGTCTAACACATCTGCACAACAATCAGATGCCCCCCAATATAGTAGCAGGTCTATGAGCTCCCTTATGCAGTGCTGCTTTTGGAGTTTATTCATGATTTCCAGGCACACTGGTCTTTCTTCATCCAACCAGGCTTCTTCCAAGCACTGGCAATCAGTTATGACTGTTGTGTCATGCAACTGGAGCCTTGCTGCACTTGCCTGAACAGCTTTTCAGAGGGGGAAAAAAACCCTGCCATTGAGAAGCACAGGAACTGTAATCCAGGAAAGCCTGTGTTTTTGCCAATACAGCACAAAAACGCTGGCAGTCCTTTGAAGTATCTCACTTAACAATGAAATCATGGTGCTGCCCCCTTGCAGCAGCCACATTAAGGCCTATTCCCTTCTGTGTTCCTGCAGGGAATTGCCTACGAATGCTAAATTTGTCCTCTCATCCATTCTCTGTGGACTACAGAAACATAAGATGGAGCAACCATATATGGGTTTCAGTTTGTGCCCTGAATTACATACTATGGTTACGTGGCTAAGTCTCTTAATTCGACTCCTCAGTCAGCAGGAAATATCATTCCTAGCAGGTAAATTATGGTTCACAGTCAGACCAAGGCTCTGGTTATTGCTTGTTTTGCATTCCTAGTCAACTAGTTGAGACAGCCCAGCAGGGAGGAGTATTCCAAAGACATCTATCTCTGCATAATAGCAGGAAACTACACCAAATAGGATCACAGGGGTACTTGGACTGCATCAGGGACCGAGGGATGTAAGAAGCTCCCACGGGTCTATTTATATTCATCAAAACCCCTGTTTTAAGAGAAGGAAAACATTAAGCAATTCTCACTATAATTCACTATCATCTGGAAAAGGTAAACAGACCTTTAAAGATGGCTTGTCTAAAGGACTGGATCACAGCTCCAGGAGCTGTGACTCATCCTGGCAGAGAACTTAGGAAGGCTGCTAGCAAACTGGAAGGCTGAAGCTACCTTAAAGCCAAAACCAGAACGGGAATTAGCTATTAAACATGTTATTGTTTCATTTCTTTGAATCTCTCCAAGCCTCTTAAGCTTTGCTTTTCAATGTACTCTTTTTCCTCCATTTGTTTAATGTGGAAAGTGATTCCAGCACAGCTGACAAACCTCAAGCATCCTATTGGCAAAGGAACAGCAAATCCATCATGGTATATTGGCTTTTGACCAAGTAGTGCCCTTCTGAAGTTAAGCTGAGATCTGACTACTCCAACAAGAGTGTCCCATCCTTACAAGTTGAGACAATGGTTAGAAGAAGACATCTCTCACCAGGAGGTGTTGACCAGAACTTCTAACAGGCAGCAGCAGTGGAGAGACATGGTGATCCCGTTAGAAATATGACACTTAATATACTCATGGAATGTTTTCCATAAATGCTTTCTGAAGAGTGTGATATTTATGGCATATTGAAGACAGAGGTAACTACTTAATTGTCTTCAGTATGTAGACCTCAGTTTGAGAGGGATTTGAGCAACACCTCCACACTGAACTTCATTCATATTGTCTCAAATTAAAAAATCCTCATAGCACAGGTTCCTAAAACTTGGAAGCTGATTCTGCTGATGCTTGCACAGGTCAAACCAAAGAGGTATATCTCAGCAACAGCTCCTGCCTTTTTGCCTGCAAACAGGTACTTACCTGAGCTGCAGAGAGCAGTGCAATCGCTGTGGGCAGATGAGATAATTGGCACTTGCTGCTGTGTGCAGCAGCACTGCCAGGTCTCCACCTGCTCCATAAGCCATGCCAACACCTCAACCCGTCCTTCTGGCTTGAGATGCCGCAGCAGCACCCAGGCAAGGGAGTGGTAGGAAACACCAGATCATTAGGGTGGAATTTGATTTAGGTGGACAAAAGAATGCAGCAGAGGTCCTAGTCAGTGGGTGTGAGGAAGGTAAGGATGGAGAGCTGGAGTCTCCACTGAAAGGGAGGCAGGATAGAGATGTGCAGTGAAGACAAGGAGAAAAAGATGCCACGTCCTTTTACTTCATGGCAGGCCATGCACAGCTCTCAGCTGCAGACACTGGCACCACATCTCCACTCTACAAAAGCCAGCAAGCACAGTTCAATTCCTCAAAACTCCACAACACATACACACAGGCTGAACTGATTTTAAAGCTGGTTCCCATCTTCTAACAAGTCATCTATCAATACACCTAAAGAAATTCCTTCTTCCATATTGGAAAACATAGGGGAAAGGGGTAAAATAGAAGAGGATAAATAGTAGAGGATCAGGAAAATTAAAAAGACATTAAGATATAGGGAAAAAAAAAAAGAGCAATTTAAATAGTAGTTTCAGAAAATCCTGTGTAGTAAAACAGATAAATACAATTATGCTTGCCTTTTTATTTTTTTTTTCTAGGGCAGAAATTTATGATTTTCTCTATGTTGTTGTAATGTAAATATTTGCACCTATGTGTAAAGTTACCCATAGCTGCAAGTTCCCTGTGTCAGACAATCCATTTCCCTGATGAGCAAATTACACTGGGGGGAAACAGACCAATGTTTATAATAAAATGCTTTTGAGTTTAGATGTTATTAATAGAATTGAGTAGCTTTTATTAGTAGCCAATGACTGTTCACATAGTGTATTCACTTCTCCCCATCCCACAACCCCTTGTTTCATCTCGCTACAGCTACAGTCAAAAAGTGAAACCCAGGTAGAGGGGATCTGACTAGTGGGCGACTCCAGAGAGTCCCTCAGAGGACCTTTCCTTTCCTTCATCAGCTGTGTACATGGCTCTGTAGCCTACATTTGCCACTTTTTCAGATGCTGCTGCGTTACATATCCTGATTGATACTAGTGAGTGCCAGCGGAGGCCTCAAGCAGGTTTGGCAAACTTTTACAGTTCAGAGCTCATGGGATCTTGGGGTGTTCCAGTGGATTCAGCAGGACTGCTGCTCTCCAGGGCTTAGCTGGTCTCAGGAGGATTTCGCTTGCTCCTTCTCAGCATATAGTTTTTCTCCCTGTGTACACTAGCCATTCCTGCATCCACAATGCTGAACCTACTGACACAAACTGATGCAGAAGAGGCTTCTATAATAATACCCCTTGAAATGCTGTAAAGCACTGAATTTAATTTGAATGAATATTGACCAAAAAGAAAATCCCAAATCAAAACAAAAAAACACCCCAAAGAAAACAAGAATTGGGAAGGAGGGATATGAGAATGAAAGTAGAAAGCAAAGCAACTAAATGGAAGAAGAAAGTACATCAGAGACTGTAGTAAACAAGGAACAACAGCATCCACAAGCACCTCCTACAATCGTACTATGAAAAGTAGTACCCATAGTTGTTAGTTTGAAGTAACAAGGAGGAAAAATTAGGACAGAATCTAATTAAAGTGATTTAAATCAAATGCCTTCTAGTTCAAAACTTTGTCTCCAAAAACTGTGTTTCCCCTGTGGGCACTGAGCCCTGTCTTCTGCTACTGTCTCTCTGTGTACTGGATGCTTTCTTCCATACTGCACAGATCTGTTTTCTTCCCCCTGCCAAAGACTGGAAATGCAATGTTGCGTGAAAACAATTTGTAATATAGGCTGACAGTCACTGATTATTGCCACAAATATCCTCAGCAGTTACAGAAAAAAACTTCAAAACCAACTTATTTTTAGCAACAGAAAGAATTCAAGCAACCCCATGTGGCTGCTATCCAGGCATTTACTGAGTGGAGAATAGCTTGACAAATTACAGAAATGGACAAACTCAGTGTGTAAATCAGAAAACCATGTATATCACTATTTACATATGCTTTCCTGTTGAAAAGATGAGCAGAAACATTAATTTTATGGCTTCCAGTGTCAAAGGACAAAAAGACTGTTTTTATGAGCTGTGCATGAATCACAAAAATCAAAACAAAAACCCCCATCTACTTCACAGTTTTGCAGATTTCTCAACTTGCTGGTAACTAACAGCCCAGCCCTGTGCTGTCTCACTGTTCCTGAGTAATTCCTCTGCGTCTACTCAGGGCTCAGCTCTGAGACACTATGGGGAAGGCACAAAGGCAAAGACCCAAAGCAAAGAAGTCAAGAAGCAGAGCTGAGTTTAATACTATCTCCAGCTTCAAAACTACAAGAAACCTCGTCTGACCCCAGAGTGCTTCAGAAGGAAGACAGTCCCAGAAGATGCGAGTTGCTGATACTGAGCGCTTCCCACCTCTTTTGCTCTTCCCATTCCAAACACGGATTTGTCCCAGCGGTTCTGCTTCTCTCCAATGCTCTGATTTCAAGTCATCTACTGGCACAAAAAAAGGTCCTAGAGATTTCTTATAAGACTCTGTTCCCTCCCTCTCATTTACAAAGCAAACAAACTTTTTTTTGGTCATTTACATATAAAGTAAATTCCAAGCATGTCCTAGTTAGCAACTTTGTAGGAAAGAACATGTATCCTTTCTCTACTCTGTTTGGGACGCCTTCAGATTTTTCTTCCTATAGAGCAGTAAACCAATGTGTGTCATTTCTGCTGTCCTCTCCTGTCTCCCCCTCAGCTTCTTGAAAAGGGGAATTTCCATGATCTAAGTGACTTGCAGACACTGCTGGGTTCAAAGCTCCATCCAACTGCAGTGTGACACCTACATATTGCAGCAGTCCTCCTCCTATTAATAAATACCTTCACTGCCTTCCTGCCCAGAAACTCTGAGATGCAGTAATTATCTTCCGACTTGGAAAGGGTGTAACAGAGCTCACTTGTGTGGTTTTAGTTAGCTAGTGTGAAAGATTTGGCAAACCCCTTTTTTTTTTTTTCTGCATGACAAACAATGCCAAACCAGTATATCCAGCAGTAGGTAGCAGACCTAATAGGATGACCAGATGAGACTGTGTATTTATCATTCTTTGTATTTAGCAGCAGGCTGCCACATCTCACTTATCTCCAAAAAAAGTTTCTGTTTGCTCCATTTAGAGAAAACAATCTTCCTTCAATTATTTGAGGCATCCTTTTCTTTAAGATTTAGTTCAGAGGCATTTCTATTTCTATCACACAACTAAAAGTCTGTCCCACTTGGCAGTGTCAGTGCATGTATCTGTTGACTTCTACATCCAACACAGCCATCCATTTTGTGTGGTGCATGTCTGCAGTTTGCACGTTGGACTGCAGTTTGCTATTGATGCACTTCTGTATGCACTCCTGTATTATGGTTTTCTACTTTTTTTCTGCTAGTCATTATATCATCTTACAGGAAGCACTTGGTTTAAAAATAACTAGAGTTGATCAAGTTTCTGCTTAGTTTCATGCACTAGAATAATTTAACAGAGTTCTTTTTAATATTTCCTTATAAACAAAGTTATGCTGTGATGATGCATATTTTATAGTGAGGCAAGAAAAGCCAACACTGACTAAGGTTTCCCATTATGAAGAATTTGGCAATAATACTGCCTTGAGGCATTCCAGCCCTAACTGTTTGCTCCTTATTTATGTCTCTGGGCTGCCCTGCAGTTTTGCTAGAACTCTGAATCCCATCCGCTCTGAAGCAGAAGCAAAAAGGGATCTAATTTCAAAATCACTCTTTTTTTTATTTTTATTTTTTCTTTAGAAAAGTAAATCTGGGACAGTTCTCAGTTTTTACAGTACACAGCAAGGCCCCATCAGCACTTGGGATCTTGCCACCGGGAGGACAGGATCTGTTTTGCTGGCTGGCATTGCTGGCCAGAAACAGGCATAGGGAATAACTCCAAGGAGTGGGATGGAGTATCAAGCTTTGACAGCAGACACAGACTCCTGAGATATGGTCTAAAGACTGGGGGATACACAGAACTAAGGCAGAACACACATCAGCTTTCCCCTGTTCAATAAGGAGGGAGTAAGGGACACATGGAAGATGGCTAGCAGCAGCTGCTCTGGTCCAGGTCAGCTCACCACCAGCCTCCAGATTTATCATTTCCTATACTCAATTTTAGGCTTCATTTTGTGGCTGGATCTTGTAGACTAATAATCAACTTAGAATGAAAAAGAAGGTTCAAGGGAAAGGCATTAAAATATGCATTCAAAAGTAAAAAAACAAAAACAAAAACAAAACAAAAACCCCTCCCATCTGTATTCTGACCTGAGCCATTTTCTGAAGTTCTTTTAAAACAGCAAATCACAAAGTTAACATGAGGAGTCCTGATGGCATAATAATATGCTGAATTACCCAAGATGACATTCTTTGAAAACAAGCCTGCTGAACAAGCACAGTAGGAAGTGCCCAAAGAAAACTTCCATAGGAGTGTTATGCAGTGTCTGGGGGACTCTCAAAATTGCTTCAGGGATATAAAATGTACCAGCCTCAGCACCAGGAAAACATTTAGAAGAGCAAGTTTGTTTAAAAGACAGATGTTTTAACTCAAAAAGTAACTTATGCCTGAGAAAAAGGCAAGTAGAACAGTTTGGGTACCTGAGATTAAATGGTCTGAATCCCCCACTATTGTGGGATTAATTTTTCAGATTTCTCTTTACGGTGAGTGAAGAAAATTTAGCACATCAGAGAACATTCAGCAAAAATCCTTTAGGTGGCTAGACAGACTGGGATAAATGCTTCTACCAACCCTCTGTTTTAATCTAGTGCTCTACTGTGAGCACTTTGCCTACACATTGTCTATACTTACCAACAAGTAGTCTTTGCTAAGTTACAGAATTCATTAACTTCCTTTTAAAAGTAAAAAAGTTCTCCAAAACTGTGCAAGATTCACTACCTGTGCATTTATCAGACCAGGAAAGGGGTGAGGACAGCAGGTCTGGAGAGCAAGTATTCAAATTTTTGCCCCAGAGAAGGAATGACCTTGCTGGAGACAAACTTCAGAGGAAAAAAAAAAAGACCTCAGGGGTCTTGGTGGACAACAAATGGAAAAATGTTCAGCAGAATGTCCTTGCAGAAAAGGAGGGCAACTCTACACCGGGCTAGGCTTGCAGATCCAGGGCAGTAATTGTACTCAGGGCTTGCGAAAGTGCAGTACTTGTGTACTGGGGAGCCACAAACCAGCAATAGACACGCTGGAGCCCAGTCTACCATACCAAGATAGTTAAGGAGATGGAGTGTATGATACAGGAGAGGATGAGAGAGTTGGGTTTTGTCCAGTCTGAACACGAGAAGGTTTAAGGTGTGTGGGGGATGTGTGATTGCAGCCCTCAGCTAGTTTGGGGGAGGGTGTAGGGAAGATGGAGCCAGGATCTTCTCAAAGGCACACAGACACAGCAAGAGGCAACAGGCAAGTTTCAACAGGGAAAATCCTGATTACATGTTAGGAAAAGCGTTTTCATCATGAGAGTGGTTGAACATTGGGTCCAGTGAGGCTGGAAAATCTGAATGCTTGAGATATTCAGAATTCAAGAAGTTCCTGAGCAACTTGATCTGTTTGGGATAGCTTTGAACAGGAGTGGACAAGATTATCTCTTTCAGTCAGTATCATCCAGTGTTTCCATGTAGAAGTATCATCACTGCAGGCTGCTTTTTGCCTGCTTGCCTTACCCAGGAAAGAGTGAGGGTATGAAATGCCATCTCAGCCCTTTTAACAGTTCAGGCATCTTTCTCTGTCTTAAATTGCTGAACAGAAAAAGGGGACCAACTTAAAGATGTAAAGATAGATTCCAGTGTCAGTAGTGGAAATACCAACAGTGGCAATAGGTAAAGCAGTTCAAGTCTTGTAACTTGATTTTTATTTCAGTCCTTAGAAATTTAAATATATATTATATAAATATATTTATAATAAATAATATTTAATACATAAATCTGAACCCAAAAGTTTTGCTCTTTACAACACTGGTGAAGCAGGTAAGGGTTCTTGGACTCCTGTCTTGTGTGAGTAGAATGGATTACTTGCAGTCAATTATGTATGTACAAACCTATGAAGGTTTTAAGGCTACAGTTTGTAGAAATGTCCTGTGAACATCTGGTTTGATAAGGTGCTCACGAGACAGCTGATGGGACATTGAAGGGTGTAGCATCACCTCATTTGTCCTGCACAGATCATCCCAGGTGTTCACATAAACCAAAAGCCAAAGAAGTCTCTCATTTTCATCTAATCAATCCCAACCTTCCAGTTTTCCTAGGTGGAATGCAAGAGTCACTTTTCCACAGATCCACAGTGTGACAGCCATCCCTGTGCTCCTGTCTCTGCCGAAAGGACCATGTTAATCTTTTACACCACACTTAATTAGTGGAGAAAGGTGGGCAGGGGGTCCCAGTGACATTGTCACAGCCCTGTGAGCATGAAACACTGGAGGAGCATGTTTTAAGCCTTCTCCAACCTGCTAAGGGGCAGATCCCCTCTAGAATCTCATGTGTTGAGTCAATCCTTCAGCCCTCCTCATCTACAAGGTGGAAGAACAGCACACTTCACACTCTTCCACAGATATTTTGACTGAAAGCAGGAGGAGATTGATATGCTTGGCACAGGTAACAAAATCTGGGGATTTGATAGGGTTGGATCTCTTGGGGGAGTAGGCAGAGAAATACAAGTTGGTATTTATTCATGTTTCAAAGCAGTGAGTGCTGATTTGCTTACCCTACTCAGGTGCAGTATCTCTTATCACTAAGGGAAGAACTTCACTGAAAAATGTAACAGCTACCTATATTTTCAGTAAGGATCAGAAACTTGCATTTGCAAAAGGTCTGTCAGAAAGTGGGGGACTCCTGCCTGCAAAATGGGAAAGGTAAAATAGAACAAAATTCAACAGAATTCACTGAAGCTTGAGGAAACTTGCATTGTGGTAACGATACCACACAAGTAATTAGAACTAAAACTTCAAACCTGTGTATTTGACAAAGAGAGCACAGAACCAACTGAGCGTTTTTTGGGATCTTGAGTGTATGTAGAGCTGGAAGTTTCCCCATTAAGGGAAACTCAGAAAAGCCACAAAGGGGTTTTTCAGGGCAGGACTGTGTATGAAAACTGCATACGTACCTTTTACTCCTTCAGCTACAATAGCATTGCTATCTGATCACAGCTTGTGATCAGATTTTTCCTTCAACTTCAAGTTGAAGGAAAAATATTCCAGTCTGTGAGATAAGGGTGACAGCTCATTACCTTATTTAAATACTCCACAATACTACAAAATAAAGTTAATGGTATGGGAGGGGGTTCAAAAGATGGGCTGCTAAGCTTCAACCCCTCAAGTTAATGTTGTTTCGTTCTGAAAGGCTAGCCTGCATTTGAATTGTACCATATCTGAAATTTTTGGGCTGCATCATTGAGCTGCACTATTTCCTCCAAGAAGCTACAGTACAAAGCTCATATGAATTCTTGTTTTTTCATGTTGTTCTGCAGACAAGAGCCACAGAACACAGTGGACCAGCCCACTAACATGAACACATGCATCACTTACTCATTAGAAGAAAAGCTGATTAGGAGATTTTCAAGTTATTTTACAGCATAGGGTTGAATTCAAACTTTCACAACATTCTGCTCTGTGAAGTTTTACTTCAGCACACTGTATATAAGCACTGATTTGGAAGAGCACTAAACTAATTTAAATAGTATACACAATTTAAGTGTGGATACTTCTCTCACAGCCTTTCCCAGACACATATGCTTTTGGTTTGCTGTCCAAACCAATCAAGAAAAGTCATCACTTAACTGAAGAAACAGCTACTTTGGATTGATTTGTCAATTAAATGCACACTATTTCCCTTATAGATTTATACAAGAGCCAATTTTTCACATTTAGAAGACAAAGCCTTTTAGCTTAGATTAGCAAAACTGGCAGTTTTGGTGTTTGTGAGGGTTTGGTTTTGTTTGTATCCTTCTGTCATAAACCTGTCAGTACAGCAGATTCTGTGCAGAATAACAAGCCTTACTGTTTCTTTTCAGGCACATGCAATCTGCCCTTGAGAACCCAGCCCCTGTTAAAATTATAGATAAGCTCTCTTCAGACTGTGGCTCTTGCTGTAGCAGCAGCCTCCCAGTAGCTGTTTTTCTTTGGAATGACCAGCATGTCCTTCAGCTGAGCCTGAAAGAACAATCAGCACATCTCCTGCCTTGCATAAACTCACACTCTTTGCATCAAAGGCTCCTGAGATCACAACTATCAGATATTTTCAGTCATGACTGCTTTAGTGAAGAGTGCTAGATATAAAATATGTGTAGAAAAGGTGAACATGCATTTTGGGGCTCTAAATAAAACTTGTGAAACACAATCCTTATTTCTCAGGCATGACTCATTTAACAAAGCCCTTCTGTTTTCATCAAGATTAGTCAGCTATTGAAAGTCCCCATAACAAGATATTACTGAACTGAACATGCCCAAGGTGAATCAAGGTAGTGACTTATGGAATAAATGAGCAGCTGCATAGTGTCTGCAGCTGAAGCATCCAGCATCAGCTGAAAGCAGGTCTTTCTCTCCCAAGCCTGTGAGCAGTTTTATGCATGCTGGTGGTGTAAGTCCAATTTTTCTCCCTTTTTGGTAGTCAGATTGTTTATTAACTCACATAGCAAAAATCCAAGACTCAACCTACATTTTCCCATAAGACTGATTTCCCTGCAGGGCCTGTCTCTGAGTCTGCTGCACTCTGCTGCAACTCTCTTACACCCTTCCATTCCTGGTCAAAACATGCCACACCTTCCACATGAGTCAACAGAGCAGGGCAGCATCTCCTGCAGCAAGCAGGGAGGGAGCTGAGAGGAGAGCCTGGCTGTGAAAACACAGTCCGTCCTTCAGCAGTGGGCAGGATGCTCAGAGAAATGCAGCCTGGGTCAAAAATATTGCCAGGAGAATGCAACAGGCTGCACTTGATCTTGAACAGCCAGATCAGGCAAGGTCACTTCTGGTGAAATACTTACAGGGATAAATTCCAAGTCACCCAGATAGTTAGTTAGCATACACAAGACAGCTGGAAGTCTTTACAACACTCTCAAATGACACTGTTTGGCACCTTATCAAACTAAATGCCTTTTGCCTGTCGAGAGCACAAACACATCATTTTACTTCAGCACTGTGCTGTTTTCCCTTGGCATGAAGCGTTGGTTGTGAGAAACTGCTGAATCCAAGACAAGATGTCAGGGTTCAGCTTTCCTATTCCTGTTTGATGACAAATTGATACTGAAGTTTAATTTCCAGAATATGAAAATTATCAATGTATTTGGACATAAAAGACATGTAAAGAAAAATACAACTGAACTTGTCCCAACTTTTACCAGGTGACATGACGATACCCCAGGAAGTGCAGTATTTTTAATCTCAGGAACACTCCTGCTTTCCTTATTCAGTAGAGATGCTTAAAGTCTTTCTTGTTTGAAGTGCTGTGTTCTTTCCTCTACTATTCCATGCAGGAAAACAGGATATTCAAGCCAATGTAACAGTTCTCTGACACTAAGAACTCAATAAGTTCAGGAGCACAAGTTACTGTTTCTTTTCTAGGGTTTTTTTGTTTTTGTTTTTGTTTTTAACTGGAATAAGGCCACTGTTTTGTCAGTCCCCATCCCAGAGAAATGGCCCTGTCTGTGCTCAATACCAACAGAAAGGCATCCTGTAGCACGGCAAGAGAATCCAACTCAAAGAGGTTTTATGTTTATACACACACAGAGAGCTATTTATTTAACTGCTGTGAGTGCACTCCATGGGGTGAGCCAGGAGTGAAACCCCTCCGTGTTCGACGTGATGCACAAGTGGACAATGGGAGATGCCTGAACAAAGTACTGGGCTTGTGCCAGGGACTTGGACCAAAAGGCAAACCTAACGAACTGGAAACAAACTGGAGACAGCACAAAATCCCTTAAACTTCAGAACTCACAAAATTAGACAACTAGGAAAGACAGGAGGATAGTACCCTCCTGCACAGGATATATAGGGCATGGAAGGTATACATTTTTAAGGAGCTTTAATCTCATCTACCAGATTTCTCTCTTGTTGGTGGCTTTTCTTTTTTTTTCCCTCACATTTATTTTTATGTTCTAATAAAACCAGTTTTATGGGCTGGAAGCCCCTAACACCTCACTTATTCTCATATAAAAGAGAGTGCGATTCCCCCATGAAGCTCAGACCCCGCTGCAGCACCCTACGAGCACACAGGCTGATACCCAGCTCCCACTGGTTACTCCTGAGTGGGCTCTCCAGCACCTTCCAGAATCAGCCCATATGCTTATGGCAATGAATAAAGCAGAAATGCCTTTCAGTTTTACCACAGACATAATTCTGAACAAAATCTTTACTTGCAATTTGAAGTTTTAACAGTTTCATCAAGAAAAAAGCACATATAAACACCACACTGTACAGCAGGACATATACAAGAAACACAGAGTGCCTACATCCTGTACCACCAATCCATTTAGTGGATTTAAATGGGTACAGTTAGACTACCACAGAACAGACACACTTTATTTATGATTTATTATGTATCACTGAAACCAATAAAACCTGAAATAAGACCTTCACCGTCATAAATCAGAAGGCAGCACTTCAAATTTCTTGCAGCAGCACACAGTGAATGCTGCCACAAAGCATCATCAATCCCTCTGTGCCACATTGTTTTAATGGACAGAACTGTACCAGTAGCTGTGTGTTCCTTTCAAAGGGAGACCAGAGATATCACTGCCATCCGTCAGACAAACGTTTCTTGTTGGGCTGTTCCACAGCTACAGAATAAGTTCCCTGTCATCTGACAAGCCCATCCTAGGATTTCTCTATCTGGTTTTCTACCATGATCACATGTTGCCATAGCCCCTGCATCCCAATGGAAGATTTTTGCTGCAGCAGAGACAATACATCATCCTAAAGCCATACACAGGATACTGAGCACATCCTTTACCTGATGTAGCCTTCAAGTGTTTTACAAACACACCGCAAAAACATTGTTTCAGGTCAAGTGACATCTGACTGATTTCTTTCCCAGTTTATTAGTTAGATCCCCGTTATCTAAGGAGAGCTTTTATTGTATACCACATCCTTTGCAACTCCCCTTCCAGCTTACACAAAGGAGTTGAATTTCAGTCTTCCTTGTGTTGGAAACTGTTGCCTATATACATGACTGTCAGGTGGACAAAAACTGAAAAATTGCAAGTCTACAAGATTTACTGTTGTCTTAGTTTAGGGCAAATTAGGAAGGAAAACTCCAAATGGGGATTTCCCCAGGGAAATGCCCCTCCCCACTAACTGGTCCGGGAAAAGAAAAAAATTCCTTAGAGAGAAGTGGAAAAAGCTGTTTATTTAACAGAAATTGAGTAATATTAAATAATAAAACCTCTTGCTGTTCGATGGGATGGCAAGTCTAGGAAGAAAAGTCCTTTTCATGTGGTGTAGCTCGGCTCGCTCAGGTTCTTATCAGTCCCTCCGGCGCTGGAAAGTGCCGAGGCCCAGGCCCCGGTGGGCCACAGGCGTGAGCTCCCGGGGTTTGGCTGGGTGTTCAGTCCAGAGCAGGCTTGCACAGATCCAAGAAAATTGGGAAAAAAAACAAACAAAGGTCTAGGGAACTCCTCTGCCTCAGCTAGCTAAAACTAACTAAAATCCAGAGAGAAGCTCTGTCCCGCTGTCTGTCCGTGCTGCAGACACCACAGTCCAGGAGCGGGATGTGTGGGAGTGATGTTTTTCCTTAACACAAACTGCGCGCTTCTTCTTCCCCCTCTCTTGCTCTCAAAGCCAGTCTTAAAGGTGCAGAACTTAATATATAACATAAACCAGACGATTGGGGATACCAGTATCATAAAGTCACCCCAGGACAACTGTTTAAACTCATAAAGTTGGTTTGACTGAAACTAAACTAGGGCAACAAAAGCCATCTGTCTCTGTCCTCTGACAGCACTGCCCTGAGAAAAAATACATTGTTTAAGGACATCAAATAATGTTAAAGAAACTGCAGTTATTTTAAGAACTGCAGAGCATTCTTATTAAAGGATCTCACAATCTAAATAAATGACAGTTGAACAGAAGAATCCATAAAGCAGTAAGGCATCCAGCTGAGCAGGGTCAGCTTGGGTCTTCTCAGCAGTACAGGTAAAATGGACTTTGGACAGCCCAGGAATGTAGAGAAAAGTGCATTTCTATTTTCATCCAAGAGTCAGAAAACTCCCTTTCTTTGTGGTAGTGGGAGAGATGACTGCAAGGCCAGCAAGGTTTAAAGGCTGGGCTCAGACGTGGAAGCTGCTGTTGTGAGAGAGCCTCTCCCCTTCCCCTCTGCCCTCCCCATCCTGCTGGCAACCAAGAGAGTCCTCCCTTGGGACCCTCTGAAGCCACCCACCCCAGACTCTTCTCCACAACCACCCCTGCACCCATCTCAGCTGAAACTACAAGCCACCCCACATCCCTCCTCCAGCTTGGCTCTGAACACACTGGTGTCGCCATGCATGAATTGAGGAGGGAGAATCCCCAGCCAGATTCAGTTTTAGCATCCACCTATATATGCTCAATTTTCTGCTTAAGTCTTCTGATATCAGAAGTTTTGAAATGCGAAAGGACCAATGGAATACCGTGTCAAGGTAATGCCACTGCCAGTGTCAGTCTTCATACACTGCCTCAAAGAATGCTACAAGGAAGTTACGAGAGATCACCATGGGCCATCTGTCTCTTCATTACTCAGCTTGCCACCAAGAAGTCTTCCTACATTTGCTACGTAAGTGGCTCCAAAAGTCAAATCAGAAAAGGAAGGTAGCACCCAAAGGCTTGTAGTTTGGCCACTCAAAAGTAACCTTTTGATGATTTATCTAAAGTTATCAAATAAAATAAGTAATCTGCCACAGGACAGTCATTGACAATTGAGTCCTTTGTGTTGAATAGCAGATGTCAGAATTATGCTAGATAATTATTCCACAATTATTACTTTCCAAGTCACTTTAATCCCCACTTGGGGGAGTGACCAAATTTACAAAGATATTAAGCTATGCAATGATGTCAAAAAGTAACTCTGCATTGCCCACTTGAAAAAACTTCAATTTTCTCCCTGACCCAGAAAACCCATCCAAAATCATCCAAGAGCAGAGACACCCAACACTCTCTGCCAGTACTGACAATATTTTCCTCCTCCTTCAACTCTCCAATCTACTGTACCAGTACAGCAAGAGATATCAGCAAATATTTTTTAACAGTTTAATCGACATAACTTACTTAAAATAAATGCAATGCACTTAAAAATAGCTATGAGCAATGTAACTGCAGCATGCCAACTTCCCAGAAGAATGGCAGTGGATAAAGCCAAGAGCCTGGCCTTGCAGGAGATGCTATGCTGTCAAACAAGGCTCTTCTCACCACAATCCAGCACAGCCACAATATGCTACATATCAGTGAAAACATATGGTAGGAAGCAGAAATGACCACACTGCTCAAGTTAAGCGTCCTACAAGTTTAACATTAACAGCAGAAGCTCCAAAGAAATGCCACAGCATTATCAAGGTGAAAAATGTGTCTATTCAAATGTAAGATGCATTTAGTTTCTCATGGCTACTAATCACACAAAGTCAAAATGCTGTGACAGTCTCTCCAACTTGCATCATGACATTTTGCCCAAGAGGCCATCAGCCAGCTTTTGCCAGTACATTAATCCACAGTTTTGCTTACAGCTTGAAGAAAAGAACTCATCAAGAGCACCAGTTTTGTGGAAAACTTTACTCTGGTTATTTCTGTAGCCCATGGTAGTTATTCTAGAATGTGCTCAGAACACTTGTAGACTAGTGACCCTCAAATATTCCCATATCCATGATGCAATTAGTAACAAAAAATATTAGTGACTTCTACTCCTATATTGAAGGCTTATAAAAGAAAACTTTCTACTCTTCTCTGACCTAGTTATGTACAGATAAAGTAATTGGAGAGGAAAGTTAAGATGCTTGTATCTGGTTGCATATTAAGTTTTCAAAGAAGTCCATCCACACTTCCTTCTGGTTTCCCAGAAGTCTGAAAGGAGTTCCTAAAAGGTATCTTTAATGTTTATCCCCCTCTCTCCAATTCCTCACCGTTCTGCTTTACCATCCCACCAGCAATAAACCCAGAGTTAGGTAAACAGTGTAATGAGAGAGGTATTTTTTATGCTGACCAGTGTTCTTGCCACATCCATGTTACATACCCTGCATTGTTGTGATCACTTTTTATAATACACTGCATTTGACCTCAGTAGAAGACTATGAAAGATTTCACCCAGACATGTTGTAAACTGATAAAGGCCTGTCCTCAGAATTATTGTACCAACACGAACACCTGTGTTCAAGAGCAAAAATTTATAAAAAAATGTATAAATGTATAAAATTTGTAACACCTGATCTCATGGAGGGACATCCACTGTCACTCAAGAGGCCTCTGCTGAAGAGAGGAACCCATAAACAATCCTGTGCATGTATATATAAGGAAACTGATACAGTAGAAACCAAAAATTATAGCAGGATTTTTGGGTGTATCAAAGAGTCATGACTAAGCCACAGCAATTGTGCAATAAACCATAGCATATCTTTTATTTGTCTGCTTGAGAAGTTAATATGGGTATGACTGACAAACAGCAGTACAATTACAACAGCCACATTAACCTCAGTGTTGTGGCCAGGTGGTAAATTAACCCTCAAAGTCATCAGTCTTGAAAGCATAACTACCTGATGACAAAGGACAACCTCTCCAGGTTCGGGGATGCTTTTTTAAGGCTGCTTTTTCTCCATTGGACTTAGTGATAGAGGATTACAAAGCCATAGAGAACAAATGTTCAATCACAAATGGCAGAGAAAACATAGACCTTTGAAATGACAGTAATACTCCATTCTCTGACAGAGAAATATTAGGTATAAAAAGGGAATTAAGGTAATAAAGCAGACTCCATGACTTACCTTGCCTTGATGTCTCAAAGGTTCATTTAGACGAGTATCACCAGTACAGGAACCTTTAAGAAGCCTTGACATGGTAGGATTACTATTATATTTTAAGATAAAAAACAGTTAAATGGAACTGCCTGTTGCCATAGACTGGTAGAAGGGAGCTTCTCTTAGATAACCTCCCTTTATAAATCACCGTGGGTGTGGCTAAATGACTAGCTCCACCTTTCATCCTATTTAGAAACCCTACAAAAAAAAAAAAAAAAAAAGAAAAAACTTCTCTGAAGCAATATAATAGTTTTATCAACTAGTCATGTGCTGTTTTGGGGTTGTTGTTTTTTTTCTTTTAAGTGGGTAACTAGTTGACAGTTTCACAAGCTGATGGGGAAAATGTAGACAAAATTAAATTTGTGTCCCATATTTGCGGTTCCTGCAACATGGACTGCAAACATGTGGTGGGTGAACTTGCTCAGTTGTTTGCTTTTTAAAAGCAGTGTCGTAAAAAGCTGAAGGAAGTCTATCAGCTTTGAGTGTTTATTGGTATTAGAGATGCATTATATTGAAAAGCAGCATATCTATGAACTTGCAGCAATTTCCCAGAAGCCTAGAAGGAGCTCCTAAAAAGTACTTTTAAGGTTCATCCCCCTCTCTCCAATTCCTCACAGTTTTGCTTTACCATCACACCAGCAATAAACCCAGAGCTAGGCAAACAGTGTAATGAGAGAGGTATTTTTTATGCTGACCAGTGTCAAGCAGCAATTTCCAATTTCATCACCTCAAGCCTACACCACCAGTGAAGTCTCTTGTTTTCATCGCTTACTGAATGAAGATGATGCAACATCAAAACCCTTTGCATGACTCATTAAATCACACATATGTCTTCATTATGAAGGGACCACCAGTAAAAATTAGAATCTGTTCTTTTGTACTCTAAGTACTATATATTTTAAAATTCCTTAACTTCCTTATCTCTCAAGGCCTAGTTCAAGAGCATGGAGTGATGGATTAGGATGTTGCCACTAAGGCAATATTGCCTGCAGAGTTTTATATTGCTTTGGTGTGCAATACAAATGCATCTAGGAGGCTACACTCTTGTATCTTAATTTTTTGTACTATCCCAGCTGGTAGTTTTTTGTATTCAAGGGTACAAGTATGAGGAACTATAAACTTAAATTCGGGGTTTATTTTTCACTGACTAGTCGAGGTTACCCTGCACTCCTGGAGGAGGCTGGGTGTGAAATTAGAGTTCTTGAGGTGTTTGGCAGGAGTTCAGCTATGCTTCTATCATCTGGGTTTGCTTTCAAGGGAGCGATTAGGAAATTATGTTCTTGTTAACAAGATCTGTGCAAGTAATGACTATTATACCCAACATTTCCTGTATTTAAGCTGAAGTGATTGTTCCATCTTGATACAAAGAACAGAGGTATTTTCTTGAGAATTAGTGACTTGGGCCGAATCTTAACTTTAAAGAGTATTACAAGAAGAAGGTTCATCCCTTTTTACAGGCCATTTATGTTCAAAAATGCTAAAATGCTCAATACTTTAAATATATATATATATATTCATGTGGAACTTTTTCTTCAATATTAGACATTCCCAGATGTCAGATGAAGGAAGAAAGCCATGTTTATTGCAACAAGAAATGTTGCATAATAAACTATAGCATTCACTTTTCATTGCTTTTGTACTTCTGCAGGCAGGATAAAGCATCTTTGACTTTAAAATCCATATTTAAAGGACAGAGATACCTATGTCTCTTGCTGTGGCTGGAAGTCTGTAATCTCATGTTCTACTCTATGTGAATAAGAAAATTCTGCAGCATTATCCAAAGCTAATAAAACAGTATCACTCCTTAGAGGAAGTCTGATGATTCTGAGAAAAGTTTTGAGCAAGTTCACAAATTAAACATAGCATGCAAGAGAAAAGAAAGCAGTTCAATTGAAATGCACAGTAGTGAGAAATTGAGAGAAGCTCATTTTCCTTCCTATCTGTGAGGTCCACTAGCACAGGTGCTCACTCTGGGCCAGCTTCCTCTCTTTCCACTTCAGCAATGACTGACTAAACAGTCAGTTCTGACATTCTTGGCTGAGTTACCACTTTTGGATTGATGTTCCCAGACAAAATGGGGAAATCCAGAGATGTGGCTGAAAGGAGAAGGAATTTCACAGATGAGTAAGACCAGAAATCAGGATAGGAGTACTAGCATGTTGTGCTCAGTGAAGTTCACACTGTACAGATGCACCTCCACACTGGAACCATGCTCTGTTTAGAAGTACAGCACTGAGAAGATACCAGATATGATGGTTAAATATAATTTAAATAAATATAATTGCCAAAGGACTTAGTGTTTCAGCTGGTAGTACCTATATCCTAGTACTGAAACAGTGAAATAGACTCTTATAGCCTCACTTGCAGTAGCTATCAAATAAAATCAACATATAAAATTCTCCGTACCTGGGATCCATTCCTAACAATCACCATGCATGGAAAAAAAAAGTCTGAAGTTTTATTTTCTGAGTATGACCAACAACTCTTACAAAGATGATGGCACTGCCTGCCAGAACAACTTTATTACTGTCCTAATGGCAAACACAGCATTATGGAGCTGTAAGTGTAATCACACTTTTTACCACTATATCCAGAGGAAATTGCTAAAACTTAGTTGACCAGATCATATTTTAACATCCAAAAGCAGGACAGGTGAGTACATGCCTGAATGCAAGGGGCTGGTAGGTTGGTCTTTACTGAGGAGGCACTTCAGATGTACTGATAATGTCACTTGCTATTGCCAGCTGCTTCCAGGCATGCAAAGGCCAGCCTTAAAAACACATTTGCTTTCCTGAGCAAGAACAGTTACAAGACCTCCTCTAAATCTGCCTGTACTTAGGGAGGAAGAAACGTTTTAAAGTACAGAATGAATCTGCCTACTGACATTTCATGTTCAGGGGAAAACTTATGACTGAGTTTTAGTCCTGATTTGTTTCATAGTCCCCTCCCCCTTTATGGTCCCCCTGGATCAAAAGCTCTTGGTTTAATAAAGCAGCATGTTCAACCTCTGAGCGCAGAGGCTGCCTCTCATTCCTCTTGGTCAAGTACAGCATTTTCTGGCTCTGCTGCACAGCTGGGCTAAGGCTAACCTGAGGTACCCCTTTCCTACTGAACCCTACTGGCCAGGCTGGGAAACGAGAGAGATGTCAAACAGCAACCAAGGCTCTGCCTGGTAAAAGGTGGGGTTCAGGTGCACAGCAGCCAGAGTGGGGAATCTCTGGGGCACAATCAGTCAGGGTGTTTGCTGTTGGCCCAAGACCACCCAGGAACGGGGGCTTGGAACTTTAACGGTGTTTTCCACCCCAAACCATTCTATGATCTCTTCTATGTTACTACAAAAAATGGGGGATCCTTTCAGGCAAAGGCCAGAGGAAGTTAAAAAGCAAACTGACAGAATAGAATTACTGCCAATTTTGTGGTGAAGTCAGGACGCAGCTCAGGGGAAGAGACACATCACGGATAAAGAATGTGAAAAATCTCATAAGATCATCTTGTAAGATGAGAAAGAAAGGGGCACTCCACAGGAGCAGCCTGCGAGCAGCAGTGCGTGGATGCAGGGTTCTTTCCAGGCACAAAACCAACTACCCTGAAGTGGCTGGAAGCCCAGATCTTTTGTTTTCTTAATAAAGTTTCTTGACATCATCTGGAATTATTTAATCTGCACTTCAAAGGTCTTCCAAGAGACAGCCTACCTAGAGCTGCTGTTCAAAACTTCACCAAATGCAGTTTTCCAGTGACATTCCTCAGACTGGTTTCAGCTGCACCTCACAACCCCTTCTTCCACAGAAATGTATATTCCTAGAAAATTTATGGGGCTTGCCAATGAGACAAAGATATTCACAACCAATTGCCAATACCTAGTCTCTTTTACCTCTAAATTTCCTGCTCTTTTTGATAATATTTCCCCTTATTATTATGATTAACACCAAAATTCATGAGGGAATTAAAGGGTTAATGGAGTTGAAAGGAGTAGCACTGACAATAAAAAGTTACTGCAATTAATAGTGTCTGAGAACTTGAGCTGCAAGAAAAAGATGCAAAAGCTAGCAGAAAAGCACTAAATTAACAGCTTTAAGTATTAGTCTGTTCAGGTTGCACACGTTATTTTTGGCTGTGGATTTAAATACCCAGTTGTTTGGCAATCATTTAGCTCTATAGCACACCTGCAGACTAACCTGTTGAAGTAGAACAGAGCTGCTTGAGCAGGATATCCTACCCTGACTTTTTGCAACTCCAGGGAAACCCCAAAGCACACAAAACTGGGGAGCATCAAATGCCAAGGAAACTCTTTGCTCCATTGGTGCAGTCTGGTAGTTGGACTTTAAGCAGTGAAAAATGATAAGGCAGGATTTCTCTGCTGCCTCTGTGATTAGCTTAATTACAAACAGAAGTCCCCTGTCCTCTTTGTGTATGGGTCTATTAATACCAGCTATGTGCTCATGCCATCTGCCAAGGAGCCACTTCCAACTTCACAAAGCACAGCAGACAATACTTACAGGTGCTTGGAAATGTGTTTATTTGGCCATTAAATCCACCAGACTTAAACACTGCTGAACAATATTTGCATTTGCAGGTACTCCTGCAAGACAGTGTCTTCTGAAGTAATATCAGACATGAAGAATTCTGGACTCTGATGGAAATCCAGAGAGGTATTCATCTATTGCTTCCATTTTGCATCTTAGTCTGTGTTTTTGTGTCTGGCTCACAAATATTCTTGGATTCAGAACTGTAAGGGATGCCACGTTCTCAGCAGAGATGAGTCATGAGATCCAAGGTTAGTTTCAAGTGCCATATTGCAAAGAAGCTTCAAGAATGAGTGTTTCTACTCAGTCTGAATATAGTAAAGCCAAACAAAACACATTATTTTCTTCTGATAAAACGTAGCACGTTTTACTTGCGGTGTCATTCAAACTCTCTAAAGAGATTGTTGCTAGTCTGTATTCAATCCAGGATTAACTGAGGCATAAAATGGTTACCAGATCAAAGCCTACTTTAATAAAACTATAAGGAGCAGCCTGAAAAGATATTCAGCCATTTCACGTTACATGTTGTACAAACCACGCAGAGAGATAAGAGACACATTTGCCCTGTGGACTTTAATGATTCTATAAAGATTTACTAGATTAAAACAACTTAGGCGTCTAAAGCTTATAGCTGATAGACCTGTATTGTTATATCCTTCTCACCTGTCAAATTTATGAAGGATTTGTATTTTCTGACAACTTGGTATATTTATGTGGTTTGGCATTGGTAATTAGACCAACCTGAAAGTTTTTCATTTATGTGTATGGTAGATTATCCAGTGTTAGGACCCTACTAATTCTATCATTTAAGGAAAAGAGTAAATGGTGTACTCAATATCTGAAATTGCCCTGCTGAAAAGATGCTACTGACTTCCTCCCAGAAGGAGAAAAAGTAACATGGTGAGCCATTCCCAGAAGAGACCAGGTTAAAGACTAAGCTCCTACTAAGAGAGCCATTTCTGAACTTAAAAGAGGACAAATTTGACATCCGGGGCTTTTAAAGGCTCAGGGGAATGAAGCTGGTTGACTGTAAAACTCTTCAGCACAAGAGACAAGAGTTTCTGGGACTGAGGAGGCATTCAGCTAAAATCACTGAGGCTTTTCCCCCAAATTTTGTCATGTTTTCATCTTCTCTACTGCATCTTCTCTACTTCCTCTCCACTACCATTGGGCATCTCTTTGGACCACTGTGAAGAACTGTCCCCTCTTTAGGGCAGCAGTTGCTGATCATATTTGAGCATACTTGCCCCTCCTGAAGACTTTCTCTTCAGAGCTGCCCCTCTCAGCTAGAGGGGCTCTGTTAGCAGGATTGCTTTCCTCCGGTCCTTTTAAAACACTTTTTGGTTATGGCCATAATATAAATAGCACAGGGCAGCCCTGCTGCTGACACTGGGCACTGCTCCCAGAACAGGTCTGTGCCTTAATCCTGCCTGTCCTGCGACTGCGCTCTGGGGCTGTGCTCCAGCTCATCGGGGACAAACACAACATGAAACTGTTCTGAGATCAAATTAAATCATCATATGATAAACGCTTCCCCTGACAACTTCCCTAGAACATTCTTGTTTTCGGGATCCTTTCCCTGCAGTTCAGGTTTTGCATTCTCCTCTTTCCGCTCCTGAACCCTGCTGCCAGCACCCTTTCCTGTCATCTGACTTTCCCAAATGCAGAAGACAAATCACTGCTTCTTCCTTACAGTCAGTGAAATGTCTTCTCAAGCCCCTTGAGAACCACACCTTGCTTGAAGCTCTTTCCCCACCTTTCCTGCAGGCAGAGTAAACTCTCCTGCTGCCCGAGAGCACCCACTGCTCTGCCAGAGTTCAGTCTTCAGGTCCACTGCCCAGAGACAGACGTAGTGGAGGCTGTCAGCAGGGAGGATCTGCAGAAGCCATACAGGGAATTGCCCACATCCCTTCACCTTTCCACCAGTGATAAATCAAGCCCCACAGAAACTGCAAGGATTTCGCATTAGCAGTTGTAGCTTTGCTGAGAGGAGCTGGGCCGAAACACTGGCTTTTGTATACACACACGTGTACCTGTACCTGCAGTAAAAGAAATAATATACAGAAAGGTGCTGAAAGGCTCAGGATCTCACTTAAACTTCACCCAACACCACCACGTGTGCCATCAAGACAGAGTTGTTTTTTGGACCCCCAGTGACTCAGAGCAATGCTGCCAACATGCTCCCACAGGGACTCTCTGCAAAAGCTGCAGTTCCCCCTCCCATGCCTTATGCCAACATCTGCCCAGCCCAGCTCGGTCTGACACAACCACTTGCAGTTTTTAACATGATATAGTATCACTCTCCAGAGCTGCCTGAGGGGAAAATGCATTCCACTCACCTAATTGCATTAGTCTAATGTTTCTCCCTCTTTTGGAATTAAGCTATTTAAAAAATAAAACTTGACTGTATTAAGGTTTCAGTGTTGCAAGGCTTAAGGGAAAAAGGATCAGGATAAAAGCTATTCTAAAGTAAATTTTAATTATATGTTTCAGCCAAAATTTTAGTAATTTTGAAAGTCCCAAATTTGTTTTTCAATTATTAAGTGCCTCTGTTGGGTAGGACAGAGTTCTTTTTTTTCTTAGTAGCTGGTACTGTGCTCTGTATTTTGGATTTAGTATGAGAATAATGTTGATAACACACGGATGTGTTGGCTATTCCTAAGAAGTGCTTACCCTAAGCCAAGGACTTTTCAGTGTCTCTTACTCTGCAAGTGAGGAGCCACAGAAGAATCCAGGAGGGTGCACAGCGAGGAGAGCATATTAAATATTAGTGGTATGTTATTATTACTATATTTTGTTTCAAACCTTAAATTGTTCTTAACCAGTCAGGCGTACTTTTCCTTTCCAGTCCACTGCGGGGGTGGGGAGCGAGCTGCTGCATGATACTTAATTGCCAGCTGGGGTTAAACCACAACAATAAATTATTGTGGTTATCCACTTGGGAGGGTGGGTGTGGTGTGGTGGAAGGGATATAATTTGTTTTTTAACTGCCCCTAATATTTCACTGGCATTTAGAAGAATATTCAAAAATAATACAGAAAAATGCCAGATAGCCAGATGACAAATAGCTGAGAATACTTGGACTTGTAAGAGCTAAAAGAAACCTGATTTGAGAGTTCTGTCATCAGAGAGGGGCCTTAAATTTAGAATATCAGACTAAATCTGATAAAGGCCATTACAAACAAAATCACAAGGCTGAAATAACTATCCCTGCCCAAGACTACCAGTCATCACCACCAATTCACAGGTTATTTCCAATGCACTTTAGACAGACTTTATGCCCTCCCAAGTGAATGATGCCTACTGCCCTTGTGGACAGGGAGCTTCTCCTCCCTGCGAAGCAATAATGATGACACAAGAGACCCTTTAGCTTCTCAGAGGAAGGGGCATTCTGTAGGAGGACTTAACCTTCAAGAATCACAGAATCACAAAATTACAGGATGGGCAAGGCTGGAAAACCACCACTGTGGCCATCTGGTCCTGGAGCCATCAACCTCCCTGCTCAAGCAAGGTCATCCTAAAACACACAGCACTGTATTTCATCCAGTTCTTGAGTCAATCTCTCCTGTGAGGGAGACACCACAACCTGTCTGAGCAATCTGTCCAAGTGCTCGGTCACTGCAGAGTAAAGGGGTTCTTTCTTGTGTTCAGGTGGCATTTCCTGTGCATCAGTTCCTGCCCATTGCCTCTTGTCCTGTTGCTTGACACCATCGAGAAGAGCCTGGCCTCATCCTCTTGGCACTCTTCCATCAGATACTTACAGACATTGATGAGGTCCCCTCTCAGTCATCTCTTCTCATGGCCCAGCTCCCTCAACCTTTCCTCATCAGAGAGATGCTCCAGCCTCTTAATCATCTTCACAGCCCTCTGCTGAACCAACTCCAGGAGCTCCAGGTACCCAAACAGGTACCTGGTAAGTGGCCAAATGCCAAAAGTTTTAAATAACCAGAAGATACCACCAAATGATCAAACCTGACCACCAGGCATTCTGATACAGCCTGACAGGACAATTAGCCAAGTTATACCATCCTCCCTCCTGTGGCACATCTCACAAAGTAAGGTCATAGAAAAATATCCCTATTTTCCTGTCTTTGAAATACCTCCATAAGGCATAGGTGTTTCATACACACCAAGGCTGCAGGACGTTGACTGCCCCACCCACTGCTGTCCCTGACCTTTTTCTTTCTCAATAAGCTGATATTTTTTCCTTGGGAAACTGAAGTAGCTCATGGATTTGTTAGGCTAAGTTTGAGGCAGACTGAAAGAAACCATACTTATCTCCAGGCAAAGTCAAATTCATTAATTACTAATAATTTCTGAAGCCCTTGGTTGAATCTAAATAGATTTTATGGCATCTCAGTCAACTTTCCCTACTAGGGACAGTATGAAACTTCGCTATTGCAGCAGTACCATAAATCTTCAGTGTTTTTGGAAAGATGGATAATCTCCAGTAACTCAAACCTTCACCTGGAGGATAAGGCAGTAGGTGAGTTAAGGGGTCATAACTCTCCTGCCTTTGACTTTGGGAATGATTTTCACTGCAAGGACTTCACTAACAAGAAGCCATTCAATCTCAGCAGTGGTTGCTGACAAACCCTGTGTGAGACAAAGACAGTTTGTGCTCTCTATTTTTTTCTCTCTCATTGGGTAAAGGACCATCCTGCACATCCAGTTTTGTGGGTAAAGACATAAGCAAGGATTAAAGGAGGGGTCCCTGTACCTCAGAGAAAAGACACAAAGTGAGTGTGTATATGCCAAGGATTTGGAGAGCATTCAGCCCCTGACCTGGGCATCCTGACATGACAGTGTGTACAACTGCTCATACAGCTGGTGAATAACAAGTACCTCAACATGCCCTCGAGATGATACTTCTAAATACTTAGCTCTTCACTGCAGCAGTCAGAAGCCTGACTAGATTCACTCTGCAATAGTGTTCCTGTAGAAGTCTTTACATGGTTCATTTGAATTTTAAAAGAGATCGTCTTTTGAAGAGCAAGTGCAACTTACCAAAATAACCTTTGAGCTGCACGAGGCTTTGTTTGAAATACTGTTCTGCTATTCCACTTCTCAAATGTCATCTCAGTCTCAGTGTTTATCTTCTCTTAAAACATAGCAAAATTGTCACAGTATTTCTTGTAGAAAGTTTTCAACTTCTTCACAGCTTTAGATTTCTTGCTGTGTTATGAGCCATGAGTTATTAGCCTCAATTAATTTTCTATACAGTTTGGGGCCACAGATAAAAAGAAACTATCCCTTTGGGAAGCAAGTACAAACAGGACTATAACTCACCACAGAAAGCAGCAGAGGGTTGCTCATTTGAACTATCAGAAGAAATTGTTTAAAATTAAAAACTGGTAATAATGGGGGTGGGGGGTGCTCAGTTTTTTGCACAACCTCGGTCACTTGTGCCACTTCTGCATGGGAAGCTTGTAGCTTCAGGTAATGTTTATATCTGCCCATAGTGCTGCATCCTTCCTCTCAGGAGCTGTCACCTTTGGTCAGTGGATGCGGCATGCTGAATCATCAGGCTTTTAAGTGTTTTCCCTGGAATGGGATTTATTTATCACAAAGCTTTGCTACCATGCAGAACACTGAAGGAAAGCTCCGTTACCAGAAGCTGTTTTGGATGCTTGCAGCTCAGCAAGGGCATGCAAACTGGTTATATACCGAATGATTTTAAATTCGTGAACACAGCGCACCGCAGAGCCAGCCAACAACTCTTCTGCTTCCCAACTATTCACAGCTACAAAACAAACACACAAACACGCTTCTCGGTCCTTCGGGCAGCTAAATACTGATTATTCTTTAAGTGATGCAACTCAGCATAATACTCCTGGGATTTTTCTGACTTCACTGCCACAGGATAGCGGACTCGGTTCGAGTCCGGAGACTGTTTTAGCGCCGTCACAGCGCTGAAATTTCACTTCCTTTTTTTTTTCTTTTTTTTTTTAAGAACACTAAGCTCTTCTCTCCTTTCCCAAAGTACTTTCGTCCCCACAGGCAGCGGGTGAATCAGAGTGCCGGCCATCACTGCCCTCCACCCCGAGATGCCCGCGGGTGAAGGGATCGCGCCCGTCCCGTCGCACAAAGCCAAAGCCGCCCCCGCCCCGCCACAGTCCCCCGGTGGCGGGGCCCCTCCCGCTGCCAGCGTGGCACAGCCCCGGCTCCTGCCTCACCTGCTCCGCTCCCCGCCCGCAGCAGCGCCTCTTTTCCTTTCTCCCGCCCGCCCCGCTGACAGCCCGGCTTTGTCCGCCCGCCCTCTCCGCTCCGCTCCGCCCCGGGCGGGAGGTGCCGCGGGAGCAGCCCCGGGACCGTGCCCTCCTTCCCAGCCCCGGGACCGTGCCCTCCTTCCCCGCGCCCGGGACCGTGCCCTCCTTCCCCGCCCCGGGACCGTGCCCTCCTTCCCCGCCCCGGGACCGTGCCCTCCTTCCCCGCCCCGGGACCGTGCCCTTCCCAGCGCCGCCGACAGCACCCCCGCCCCGGCCGCTTCCAAGCGCTGGGGATCGCCTGCACCAGCCCGCGCCTGCATGTAGTTACTATCATTGTTACTATTACCATTATTATTACCATTGTTATTATCATGATTATTACCATTATCGTTACCATTATTATTACCATTATTATTATTATTATTACTTTGTTGCTGGTTTTATTTACTTATTATTTCTAGATTATAATTTCTTTTTTCTTTTTTTTCTTTTTTCTTTTTTCTTTTTTCTTTTTTCTTTTTTCTTTTTTCTTTTTTCTTTTTTCTTTTTTCTTTTTTCTTTTTTCTTTTTTTCTTTTTTTCTTTTTTTCTTTTTCCTTTTCTCTCTCCCTTCGGTGCAAGGTTAAGTTGCACGTCCCGCCGGTTCCCAGGGGAGCGCACCCCGGCACCGTGCAGCCCCCGCAGCTTCCTCCCAGCCGCCGGTCCTGGGGCCCCCGTCGGACGGCGCTGGGACAGGGAAACATCTCCAGCCTCTCTTGGCAGGCTGAATCCCCACGGCTCGGCTCTGAGGCCGGTCGGAGCCACTGGAGGGGGAAAGTGCAAGAGCCAGCTCTACAGAAGATGCTGATTTCCACAGGATCTCCAAAATCACTCCCTGCGGCAAAACCGTCCCACCTGCTCTAGAAAACTGAGCTAGCCAAAGAAGCTGTCAGGCCTATCTTTAGTTCTTTGCTCCACAGATGGACTGTTAGTCATGTCCTGCCCACATGGAGTCTAGTGGTTTGTGCTGTTAAGCTCTGTGTCATGTAGCCATAAATGCTGAGGGGAGGTGATCTCTGTGTAGGATGTTTTTTCCTATTTTTGTAAGGGTAGCTATCAATTAAGGCTTGCAGAAAAAGAGAAATAGTGCAGAGTCTTCCTGCCCTTGTAATGACACCTGGTATTTCCCCCAGGAGTTATGTTAGGGCACATCATTTACATGAAGATAAAATTTAAAATGGGGGGGAAAGCCCCTCCCAACCCAACCTGTACTATGATTATGCATGTCAGAGGAAACTGTGCCATTCCCTTCTGAACAGCTCTGTGTGAAGGAATGGTTCAACGTTTATGGGACCTCTCCTGCTGCATAGTTCAAGGGATGTCCTTAGGGATGCATAGACCCCATACAGAACTGGTACAGCAGCTCTGCTGTCCCAATTAACTGACAGAGAGAGCAGCCTGGAAATGTGGTGAGGGATACCCATGGAGTCTCCAACCCTTCCCATTGCTGGAAAAAGAGACCACCCCCTTCTCTGGGAACAGTTTAGGGGTGAAGTTGAGGTGCAGAGGCATTCACCAGCACTGAGTGGGCTTGGACCCTCTGCTCTGAAGGGTGCAGAGTAGGGCTTATGGCAGAAGAGCAGTGACAGTGCCATGCTTCTGATGAGATGATGCTAAAACGATGAAGCTGGGTCTGGAGGCCAAGTACACTCGTGAGGTCATAGGTGTCCCTTGGGGCACAGAGGGGAATTCCCAATATAAGTGTTCTTAGGGAATGCAGAGTGCTCAGCCCCTTAAAAACCTGCCACTCAAAACCAAAGGAATTTTCTGGCTTTTTTTGTTTCATCTAAAAACCCCTGAATTTTGTCCTAATCCTGTCGCTTTGTGACAAAAAAACTATTTCTATGCCCGTAGAACAATTAGAGGATTTTAGTGCATCTGCAGACTGCATTTAACTGAGTTTGAAGATCAAAAGATATGCTATTTTTGTATGGTCTTCTTTGGGACTCCCCACAGCGGTGTTTGAGGCTCTGGTGGATGATTTTGCCATCAGCATGTGCCTAAGAATTTCAGGAGCTGTAATGTTCATTGTGCAGAAGGGAGGCTGCAGAGCCAAGAGACAGAGTGAAGCTAAAAATCACTTCACCTATGAGCACCTCCAGTCTAAATGCCCACGAGGAGATCTGCTCTCTCATGGGACCTGTAGTTTGGTGATTTAGCTGCAGGTCAGCACTGACTGGTCCCTCTCTCCTTCTTGAGGCTCCCAGCATCATAGGTGAGAGGTGTATTTGACCTCAGCTATGGCCAGGTGCTTCCACATCCATCATCACCAGACCGTGTGGGCAGCGTGGCTCACCCTGAACCCTGCACACCTATGATTTCCTAACCCAAAACAGCCTGGTCTGATGGATATCATCTCTCACAGCCTCCACGTATTGAATGCCCAGAAACAAGAACTTTTAAAAATAGAGAGGCTCATTATGAGGTCCATGTAAGGTCTGGGGATTTATCAGTCCCAGAACGTGGAGGCTGTTGTCTGTGTAGACATCCTGACATGTGTTTCCTTCCCTCACACACTTCCCATGTTTCTGTTTTATACCAACACCAGCACAAGAACCACTGCTGCAGAAACAGACGCTGCTGTAGTTCCTTTGCAGTTGATTCTGTTTCCCTTGGCAGAGAGGTGTTAGGATCATGCACATTCCCTAACTTCACAGACATCCTGGATGAGGCTAACAATGCATTTGTGGCCAGTTTGGTTTTGTGCCATGTTCCACCAATAATGCTGGAAGGAGCAGCTAGTGATGGGGAGGGCTGAAAAACTGTCTTTACCTATCAAAACTGTTTTAAAAATGAACATTGGTCTCATCTCAAAACTGGATATTTGCTGGCTGTCTCTTAAGAAAACCTGCTTTGCAGCAAGTGAAAAAAGAGAAGGTGATTCCAAGTTGACAAAGGAAAGGTAAAAGCAACACATTTGGGTCATACCTTTCCTTCAAACACATTAAGAGAAGCGCCTACAGATACAGCTGTGACCTGGTCAGAGCCTCAGGGAAGTGCATCCATCTTCAGCTGCACTCTGCTTCCAGGAAGAAACGATGGCTTTTGGTTTTTTAAGAGCTCTTTACATGTAATCTCTAATTGCTGATTGAAGAGATACAGTTCAGTTACAGGACATAATCTCAGCAGATTTTATCACCAAAGGCTTTTTCCTGAATTCTTTTGACCCTGCAACCTCCCTGATGTCAGCCCAGTGCAGGGTCATGGCTGAGGAGGGAATATGGTCCTTTCACTTTTATTCTTCACAGCTGTAATTAATTCTCTGCATCATCTTCATCAGTGAGTGCAGTTACAGGAGGAGTAAAAAGGATATCATCTCTCTAATGCAGAACTGATTTAGATGCTCTTCTGCCAGCACTTGCATCTGACCCATTACACAAATGCACAGTACAAGCCAAGTGTGTGGTTGAGCCTTCTAGAAAGGACATGCACTAAAACATCCATGTAAATACATCTATCTGGATATAAAGCTTAGCATTCTCACTTGCAGGTGTTTCTCTCTTTCTCCATTTATTATTTCATTATTCCTGGATAGCAACTTCTTTTTTATTTACAGTATCCCAAAATATGTCAGATATTTCCCATTAAAATAAATGGATAGAGTTGAAATTAACATATCCTATACATAGCAGCAGCTTTTGTTTACAGAATATATAGAAAACAAATTTGACTCAGAATAAGTAATAGCACTTCCTAAAAGTCACAATTAGCTTATATTGTTGTTTTGTAGAACCTGTTGAAGAAAACAGCTTTTTTCCCTCATGCAAAATTTCCACTCTACCTGAATAAAACCTTTTCAGACTTTTTTTTCCTCCCTCTTTTCCCCTGACCAACTGTCCCCCCAAACCACATTTCCCACAAAATGTTGTGTTTGGCCAAACCTTACCGTTTGGTATCCAGAAACATCTGAGGAAATCCTCAGGAAACCACCATCTCTTACTATTGCTCATTTCCTTACTCACTTCCTTGGGACGTTTATTTACTTTTGGCCTTCTAACCCAAGTGCCCTCAGTATGGCAGGAAGCACTAAGCAGCCCACAGGTGGTGACTCTGCCCAGGTTAGTCTGAAAGAATCAGATAAATTCTTTAGAATTAAGGTATTAAGAATTAGATAAATTCTTAGAAAGAATGAGATAAATTATCAGCTACCAGGAGCGCACCATCACACTGCGAGCGTGCAGCCCTGCACACACCCGTGTGTCCCACAGGGCACACCACATTGGAGGCCACGGGGTCTCAGCTGTACACAGTGCCTCTGCTACCTCTTTTCCAGTAGCCACAGTGAGCAGAGCAGAGCACGGGGAGGGAAGGGGAAGGAATGAGACTTGTGTTGTGTTGACAAAGTAATCTGAGAGATATGTTTCATGGTACTTTTACAGAAGGTTTATTCTCTGCCAAAGCCTTCCAAAAACAAACCCTGAATGCAATAGTGGGCTATTAAATAGTTTGGTTGGATACACACAGACTATTTTACATGAGGTGTGTGGAAGAGGAACAATATATCAGCTGTCACTCTTAATATTTTATAGAAATTGTTGGGGGTTAAGTCTGAAAAGTCTCCGTCAAGGTTGTCATCTACCGTGTTCTGCTCTCAAAGGCAGGCTCAAAGAGAGCAATTCCCAGCTCATACAGGATATAATAATTTTCTTCTGTTGCCATCCAAAGCCATTATTTCCAGTAGGGCCAAAGTAAGACTTTTTGGCACGTCTTGTCCTCACTCATCTTGCTTATGTCAGGGAAGGGCAGCATTAAGTGGTAATTGTCTCAGCCCAGTTCCAGAATTAAAAATTAGGTTATTAGCTGTATCTACATATTTGCCCACTCTACCAGCATCCCTGGAGAGCAATCTCTCTTCTCTAACCTCTCTATGGCCCTGATATCCCCTCTCACTAGAATGAATGAATGAGTTTTGAGAGTGCATTTAATTTAAGGGGTTAGGACCCCTTTATGAGGTCAGACCCAAGTACAGCCTTTTAAAATGGCTTTCTCCAGGGAGGGAGTTTTTCAAACTCTGAAATAGTCATATAGTGATGATAAATGTATTAATTTAAAGGAAATTGGCAACATTTGAAAAAAAAAATAGATGCCACACTCAAGTTCTTTACAAGCATTTATGCAATGGTGTCTATTAAGGTCCTTTTCAGGGAAGCCCCTAATGCACCACATATCTGGCCCACATCTGTTTTTCTGACTAGGATGCTTTCTTGAATGTATGCCAGACCCCTAATTTCCAAAGGAGTGCGCAAATCCTTCTTAGCCAGTCTCTTCCTTCAGCCTTAAAGTTTCAGGATTTGAGATTGTCTTTCATTAGATGGAAGAAGTTTTTTTTTATGACAGCCTGGCTAATCAAGTTGCTGAAATCATGATGTTAAATCTCTCTGAGTCTGTGAAGTGTGAAAGATTTTCGCAAGGCTAGGGACTGCTTCCCTGATACCAGGAGGATTTCTGGATTGGATTGTCATTACATAAGCTGGGAAAGAAGCAAGCCCCTCAAGATTCATTTAATACTTGTTATCAACAGCAGAGAAAACATAGGCAGGAGGTTGTTGTTCAGAAGGTGGTTGTAGTGTAAAAAGGAGTCCCACTGTGCATGGGGACAGTCCCCAGCTGCTGGGACCTACCGGATGATCATCAGAGGGAAATATGTTGAGAATGTGAAAAGAACTGAGGCTGAAGATCTTCTTTCTTTGGAAACTTCACCTACCCAGCAACGGGACCACAGTGGTATCTGTGGGACAGAAGCAGATGGATGAGCAGACACTGTGGCTCTCAGCAGAGGAGACAGATAGTACCTAACCGAGTGTGAAGCTGGTCCCTGTACCCCTAGGGCACCGTGGGAAGTGCTGTTCCTGAATAGCCTCAGGGAAAGCAGCAAAAGTCTGACAAATCATTCTACGACTCTATAATTCTGTGGAAACAGTTGCTAATGGCAATGTGCCATTATACAAGGTCTCCTCACCCTCTACAGGTGGCCTCCAAACTGTGCAGAACTCAGGAAATCTTCTGTTTTGAAGGGCCAGAATTACCATGATTACAACTGGAAGAAATTCTGCTCCCTGGGGGAATAATTAGGCAGCTGAGATGAAACTCAGTGTTGAACCACACTTTTCCTTTACAGTGGCTTTCTTTTGGAACTTGGAGGGTAATTCCTCTTTGAAAACATTGTGCACATCTCACTGTAACAGATGCTGGAGGGAGGAGCCATGGTGTTCTTTCTGTGACTGTCAGGAGCAGAAGCAATGAAGTGAGGGGTAAAGTGAGGAACTGTCTCATCTGGAAAAAACAAGACTTTTTTCTTCCTGTAAAGCTGGGGTCACTTTGGGTAATCACAGCAGCAAGATGCAGTGCCACAAGATGCAAAGCTATGCATTTCCTTAGTGTCATGGGTTAAAAAAATTTAGTTTATGGCATCTGACACTGGGTTTTTTTCCTAAAAAGGGAAGCATGAGTAATCAGAAGTCTCCTGTTTTAGTATTACCATAGAAACAAGTCATGCAAGAAATAAATGAACTGTGTGTACAGAGCTGGATCAGGTCTTACTGAATCTGTAGGAATAAAACTAACAATGGTGGAAGAGTTCAGGGGACTGAATATCCCAGTCAGCAGAGCATTGAAAGCCCCTAACATTGTTCACGCTGCCACCATGTGTTTCTTTGTTCTCGATGAAATTAATTCTGTGCACTACCCATGTGCGCACATTCGGCTGTCTCATAGTAGTGACTAACAGTAAGAGAACAAAAACGAACACATGTTTTCCCTGTCAGGCTGTAGGTTTTTTTATGAGTGGTTCACAAATTATTTTGCTGTATAAAATATGAGATTCTGTTAAATATTACTTTTGAAAAGGTGTAGCCAAAGTAGTAACTGTTAATATATTACAGTGGCTAATAGTGAAACTAATGACAAGTAACTAAACCTTTTCCCATGGGACTGAACAATTTACATAAGCAATGCCTACCTCCACAAGTCACTTTGTCTCCCACAAAGACAGTAAAATTTAAAGTTAAATGTCATGTGAGCAGAACACTCCTGGAAGGAAATTAGGGAGAAATAACAGACTCGTGAGCAAATACCATCATTGTTGAACTTAAAAAGCTGCCTGGTTGTCACTTCCATAAAAAAATATATATATATATCTGTGACATCCTAATATCACAAGAAAGAAGTGAACTAGAGCTCTGTATCATGACTGCTGATCAGAGATACAGCTCCAGAGTTCCATCGAAAATCCAGGCATGCTGTTTCTTTAGAATGGAAACTTATGAATAACTACTGACAACACACATATCAGTGTAGCTAAAGTGATTTCAGTGATGCCAGTGACCATACTTAAACAGGTAATAAAGACCTCTGAAGAAAGATGGATTAGTAAAAGATGGTGAAAGCAGCCCAGTTTATATATGATTTAATGGAGCTCTTTTGAAATGCTGTCATGAATGCAGAATAGTACAAGTCTGGAGAGTTACAAAGGGCAGACTCCTGCAGTTCTGGCCTTGCAGTGCCCTGCTGATGTTAAAAGAGCAGCTTACCCTCTCAGTCATGATAAGAAAATACATCCCGAATCCTTGCCCTACACCATTGCCTCCTTTCTCTCCTGCACTACATGCATGTCACTGTCAGTAAGCGCTGTGGGTAGCACAGCACTTCAGGAACTCCAGCAACAACACATGTAAATTGTCAGGGAGTGTATTTTGCAGTGGGCTGAATATTTTGGCAGCTGTTTAGCAAAGGGTGTTATCCTTGGCATGGCTTTTTCTCTGCTTACAGGAGCAGGCAGTGGCTTTGCAGAGGGGAGTGCTGGTGAACCTAAGTGCCACACGTGCTCAGGAGGGGATATCCTGGACAAGAGCTGGGCTGGTGCTGTGGATGGAAGGCTTTAGCACATGAAGTTTGTTAAATGCATTTCTATTTGAAAATTCATGGTATCATCTGCTTTACTTTTTTTACAAAATTAATCCATTTAGTGGCCTCTGCACCTGCTGCACTGTGTGGAAAGCAGCCCTGTGAGGAAAGCCAGGTGAGTCCCTTTAAAAATCACTCCTGATGTGAAGCAAATCTTCATGTCAATACATCTTTTACTGACTGGGCTTGGAGTTTCCAATTTCCGTTGACAGCAAAAAGTGAGCAGAGCTTTTCAGGTGAGCCAAGGAGTTTACCATGCTCTACATCTGCAGGGTTTCAACGAGATCTCAGATTCATTAAGTCAGAACTTAATTCCCAAAGTCTTGCTTAAGCTTACTTCAAAAATAATTAGTTGTCCAAAGTTCCAGAATCAAAAGAGACACCTAAATAACTCCAGAATTTTGTTAGTATTTGGCATGAATAATATGTTGGCCGTTATTCTCAAACAGTCTCCAATTTTTCATGATGATGATGATGACAGTAAGAAAAGTCAGATCAGTCTTGACACTTAAAACCATCATTCTTGTTTTAATGATTTATTTGAAGGCAAAGAAATATAACTCTTCATGGTATTATTTGTTAAGTTTGAAATTTGAAAGCAAGCATCACTGTAATAGGCACAGAATATACATTGTAGACTCAAACAAAGTGGGAATAAATAAATAAATAAAAAAACCCATATCAAACATTCTTAAATTATTGGGATGTGTTGATTTTGATTTGTAATAAAGGACATTTTCTGTATTAAAGAGGATAGTTGTCTGGGAGCAAAGCCAGGAGCAGCGGCAGCCGGAGGAAGAGAGAAGAGAACGACACAGATATTTTTGTTACAAATTGTCCAAAAAGTGGCTGCTTGTAATGGTTTAGTAAACAAATAGTACTCACATTTCATTGCGCGACAGATGCCCTCATACTAATGAGAGTCCATGGAAAGATACACAATAACAACAGTTATTTCTTTTGACTACTTCACGTGCTTTTGGGGGAAGTAAATATAAAAAAATTGCAACTAAAACCCTCTCAAGTTGTCTTCCCTATCCAGCACTGTTATGTATTAAATATTAGTTGTTCACAAAAGTAAGTTTCTCTCAGCTTCCTCAGTTGCAGAGCAACTTTTGAAAGGAGATAAGCTTTACCCTGGCCTGAGCAGCTGGATTTGGGCTGGAGCAGGCTATCTGGCCCTTGCACACACACAATCATGCTCCCTGCAGCACCCTCAGTGTCTCAAAGAGACAACAGCCCAAGGGAGAAGAGCGGCTCAGGTTCATGTCCATTGTGTCCATCGTGTCCATCGTGTCCATCACGGATAAGGAGGTGCTGCTGGAACAGCAGAAAGACCCTGAAAACAAAAGTGGGCTGCTCTTCCGTGGTGGGGTGGGTCCCAGCTCAGATGGCCCCATGTCCCAAGGTCTGTCACTTGTCACAAGCCTTGCCAGCGCCCTGGCTTGGTGCCTCTGTGATCCAACAGGGACGAAGGGGAGCAATCTGAGCTTGTATCACATCGCTCTCTGCAATGCCAAGCTCTGGGTCTCCCTCTTCTCCTCCCATCCCACAAAAACTCAGGAGAACTGAAAATCAGCTGCAGGGAAGCTGGCACATGAGCCAACATGAGGTGATGAGAAACAAGAAGGAAACACTGTGTGCAATTTCAGGGCCTTGCAGCTTGCTCTCCATGGGGAGAACCTCTGGCACAGTAACCTGAGGGCTGATTGCTACTCTTAGATACATGAAACACAGTTCAAGGAGCGTCTGTCCTCAGAGATGAATTACAGAGAAGCTCTGGGTAGCATTTGAGGGCATTTCACCTATGGACACCCAATCAAGGATTTCTGTATGACTTTCTTCAGTATAGCTTCAATGCTCTCCTCTCTGTGGTGCCTGACTTTGCCACTCCCCATACAGGACAAACACTTCTGTGCAGTGATGGATCTCCAGGCTGACTTAAACCAGTCACACAATCAGTTCCACCAAATCACTCAAAGCCCTTTTCAGTAACTGGAGCTATTCCACGGTAAATTTCAGGTTTTGGCATGGAAGAACTTCAGCTGTACAGATAGGCTGAAAAGTTGTTCAAAACCAACCAACCAACCAACCAAATCTGTATTTTTCCTGGTTCTTACATTTGAATTGAGATTATCTACACCAAGGTAGAACTAGAAATAATTCAAGTAGAAGCTTGAAAATTTTACCATTGTTTGAGGAGTTGAAGGCAAAAATTGAGCCTGAAACCCTAGCTGGGCCACATCATGGCCTAAACTGATATGTCAGGCTGGAGTGTGTAATATTTCCATCATTTCCATAAGACTTGAATTTTCTGAAAAAGGTGTAATGCCTAGTCTAGGGGAATGTATCCCTGCCTGTGTCAGGGGTGGTTGGAACTAGATGGTCTTTAAAGTCCCTTCCAGCCCAAAGCATTTTTTGATCTTACTGCGCACAACGTTCTTATGCTACTTATCATTGTGCCATAATGTATATAAATTCATAGAGCATCTGGATCTAGTTTCTTTCTCCCACTCTCTGTTAAAAATATATAATGACAGAAGAAAAGCTACACAGAGAGGAAACCAGCCAGACCAAAAATGTGGCACTGCTTCTGCTCAAGGAGTGACAAATAGACTCTCTACAGCCAGGAGAAAGGGCAAGTGAGGGAATATGATAAAGACTTCTATTAAGTCCTGAGCAGACCTGAAAGAATAATTTGGGATTAATTGTTTGTTTTTCCCAGAATAAAAGAATTTGGGGTAAAGCACACAGATTTAGGTGGCAGACTGGGAAGTCATGCAGGAACAAATGTCCTGTGCACAACAGGTATCTAGGCTGTGGATCTCAATGCCATGGGATGTTACAGATCTAAAAGGCCTAAAAGGGTTAAAAGTGATTGAATACATTAATGAAAGAAAAACCCACATGGGCAGTGGAACACCAAGATGCTGTCTCTGCAGCTACAGTCAAAAAAGGCTGGTAACTATATTAAGAGAATGTTTCTTTATTACTGCCTATTTTTATGCTCTACCCAAAGTAGGTAATATTTGTTGCTGCCAGAGACAGGATCCTGAACTAGCTGGACCTTGAATCTGATCCAGTGCATCTGTTCTTGTGATCTTACATTAATTTTCAGCAAGAGAAAAAAGATGGGATATTTTAGTACTCGGGACTTTTAAACTTTGATTCCTCTATGTTCTGTTCCCAGATCTGAGTAAAAAGAACATATATCTTATGGATATCAAATCAATACAATGATTTTTCAGAGACTAGGGATTAATGAGTAACAGGGCTATAATGCTTAGTAAATCAGAACTTCTGTATGCCAGAGGAGTCCAAAATAGAGCATCAACAATAAACGTATTCACAGCTGTTTTCTGATAATTTTGAACTACACAATGGATTGCATTATTCTTTTGGTGCAATTTCTGATTTTAGATAAGTCTCTGGTAACATTATAAAACATAAGTCCTTTCTCCACACATATTTTCCTTCAAAAATAGCAAGAATCAACCGAAGATTCTTGGCAGTTTGTTACAAATTGCTCAGGACCTACCTCTGCTAAGTGTCACATTTCTGGTTTTATATGATCAAGTTAACTTCAAATGACTCTGATTAAAAAAAAATCTAATTAAAAGATTAGGAATATGGTTTGTTCTACTGCAATTTTGAATCCAAGAGAGAACTACTTGGATCACAGTGTTGTTGATTTGAGCCACAATATGGTACTGTATAGAGTTTTATTTTTCCCCTCCTCTTTCATTCGAAGTTTTGATTAATAAGCCATATTCACAGGGGTCAGAAAAAGGAGAGAGGAAAGAAAAAAAAAAAAAGATTATTGCTTAATATTATCACACTGTATAGGATCCAGACTTAACCATCTCTTTGATTATCTCCCCTGGCCAGGATGAGATATGGTCTACAGTTCATGGCTCGTTCTTCATAACCAGTGAGGCAGAAGTGCAATGTAATGAAAATCGATCTATAGAACATACTCAATTAGCGAAATATGAGCAATGAAATTACTTCTGGAGAAAGTGAAAATAAAGAGCATGTACCAGCCAACACAAACAGAGATGGACAGACACACAGACTGACATAATTTTTTGCACCAGAAAATCAGGTGGGGTAAGCACTGGATCCATTCAACAAGTGAAGAGTTCATTGCTTCATTTACCTTAAGATCTCACTGTGGAGATTTGACTGCAGAAACAGAAAAATAAAAATTCCTGCTTTATGATTGTGTTCTTTCACTAATTATCAGAAGATGACATTTTGGAAAAATGAAGAGTAGCATCATTGCTGAAGAAGACCTCGTAGCAAAATGCGTCTTCAGCTCTTTCTTCCGTGTTTTTTACTTGTAACATATGGCTAGTAGAATACTGGAATTCTGTGAGAATTAATTAAATACAGGGAGTGCTTTGGTTTCCTTGAGTCTTTAACAGCATAAAAACATGTTGGGGAAATAAATGCATTCCTTCTTATCTGAAACGTGGATCTCTTACGTGGTCACTTGTATGCTCTCAGCAAAGTAATAACAAATGATTTCCCCATCTGTGCAGGCTCACTGGTCTAGTATGGAAGAAAAATAACTTCTGTTGTTTAGATGAGCAATGAGGGAACACGGATCAAATCAGGGTAAGCAAACACGCCAGACTAAAGCCATACAGCATGCAAGAGCATGCCTAGGCCAAAATGTGTTCATATAAAACATTTCTGGACTACTTTAAGGTGGGAAATCATAAAGAATTGAGCCCGATTGTTGAGAAATCATGGAGAGAAAAGAGGTCAAATATTTATCATAAAATCTTCATTATGAGTAGCACAAGGCATTCCTGTGCAATATTTTATAAGGAAAATATCTGTTCCCTTTGAGACTGCTAAGCCATCTCCAGGGATTTTCATTTTGCATGCTACACCCTATTTTAGCACCTACATATGCTTGCAGATTTTTTACTGGGATTTGGTATCTATGACTATTTTCCTGACAGACTTCTAATTGAAAGCAGCGTGACAAACCGTAGGAAGCTGTGTCCCCACAGCCCCACTCCTGCTGCTGCTGCAGAAAGCCAGCCTTGCCTGCACAGCCTATTTCTGCACTGTCCCTGGACCACACCGGGCCCTGGCAGAAGCCGTAAATCAGAAGCAGCCGGCAGCATCCCTGCCACTGACGTGTCAGCACAGCCACACTCCTGCCCTGCTGTGCCCGTGGCTGCCTCTCCTGTGCCCAAGGCACTGCCTGTGCCCTTGGCCCCACCAGCCTTGGCACTGGGGCTGCTGAGCCCAAGTGGCGCTGGCCAGAGGGCAATGGGGAAAGCAAAGCGATTCCACCTCCGCCCCTTCCTGTGACTTGCAGGAATACATTTGCTCATTTTGCTTTTTTTTGTACCAAAAACCAGAAGATTTCTTGTTTCCTGATCCTGAAAGTGATGCCAAGAGAGCAGAAAAGCAGCACACTGCAAAAACTGTGAACAGATACTGGATGGGAAGGGATGGGATGGGAAGCCTCCAGACAAGGAGTAGGCGGGTACAGCTCCTGAAGGAAGCTGCTCCTCTTTGTGTCAGGGTGAATTTGGTCCAAAGATCTCACCCTTGGGCTGATCCTTCCCTTTGTTTTCATGTTCCTGTGCAATAAAAGTAAACTAGAAAGCAAAGGGCTAAAAGGTAGCCTTATTCTGTTCATTTCTGAGTTGTGTTTTTCCCCTTCCCTCCAAGGAACAGGAGAGCCTGTCAACAGGACACAGCATGCTGGCTTGTCCATGGCTGTGCCTACAGCACTGGGATGGTCCCATGTGTTACCTTGCAGCCACTCTGCAGCTACAAGACCAGACACCCCCCTGATTTGCATTTTTGGGCAGTGAGATGTCAGTTCCTCTTGATATACAATTCAGTGGGAGAGAGTAAAGAGCTAAAAATACTGCAGTGAAAGAAATCCACTGAAAAACAGGCATAAAATAGTACACATTTTAAGGCCCAGGATGCTGCAGGAGCACCCAAAGGCATGCTTTTTAAACCAAATCCTTTTAAACCACAGCAGTTTGGGCTAATGTGACACTTGACTGTACACAGCTAATGAAATCTGTTTGACACTTCTGCCAGGTCCCTGCCTTTGAGGTGACAGATGCTTGTTGTTTTCTGTTCCACATGCCCATAGGTCTTGAGCTAACATTTCTGGAAGCCAGTGGCAGATTCTCCTCTGCCTTCAACCAGGTCCAGAGAGACCCTGGGGCTGATGTCGCCTCATGGCATTTGGCCTTTGCAAACACGTGGATGTCTGTCAGGACAGAACTGCTTTTCACTGAAACAGCAATGGCTGAAAGTATGCCAGTGTATTAATACACTGTATTATTTACAGGCTTGCATGTTGGGCCAAGGTAAATGCTCAGCCACCGAGTCACCTCGCTCTGAACTTTTCTCTGTTGCTTCGAAATTTCACTTTATGTTCTCACGGTATCTACCACTACTGCTGTGGGTTTATTCAGTTTGCTGTGTGCTTCAGATTAACCTACAGTGCTGAGTTTTCACAGTCAGCACAGCCTCACTGATGAATGAGAGATCCCATGCCCAGCATTACTCATTCTCAGAAAATGACCAGAGGAGCTCTCCGAGGCCAAAGGAAGCGATGCCAGGCTTATTTCTGAGTTGCTTTTATTCTGAGCACTTCCACTGACTCCCTTACACTTGCAGAGCTATTGTTGTCTGGGAATTCTGCATGAACTATAAATGAAAGCAGCAGAGCCATCCCTAGTTTCTGAAGGGAAGATGCTCCAGGTTGTATCTTAGCATGTGACTGTATTCAGACTACTGTGAACTTCTCTCCTTTGCTACCAATGGGATGTGGAGGGCAGCTGGACAGTCTGGCCTTCTGATCAAAATCTCCCAAATTCACATTTCAATTGTGAATTGCAAATTGTGACTCAAGCCCAAATTTCACTCAGTCTTAGTTCAACCTGTGTACCATGCACACATGCATGTGGGCATTTTTTATATTAGCCACAATTTTGATCTGAGAATCTTCTGTAAATATCCCTGCTAGACACGTGTAGCTGTATTTACGTTGCAGAATGCAGAATCACTTCTAAAAGTGTGCAGACAGAGGTCACAGTAATGATGTGCAAAAATCACATAGACTTTGTTTTCCAAACCTAATTTAAGCAGTATGGCATAAAGTGCAAGACAGTTGACAGACAAGGAACAAGATTACAAGAGGGAAGGAGGAAAAGAAAGATGTCAGAGACCTGACAATTAATTGCATTAATTATACTTGAATTAGGTTGTAAAAAGAGAAAATTAAGCAAAATGCCATGGGCAGTTGATGCACATGGAGATTTGGTGAGACACCCAGAGCCACCCAGGAAACTTGGAGCAAACAGGAATAACCCTTACCTGTCCAAATGTTTTTAACTTTTGCTTGATACATCTTTTCAGTCCTCTGGGGATATGTCTGTGGGTCAGTGTTGCCAGGGCTGTAGAGTCCATTGATATGGCTGAGATTCTGAAAAATACTGAAAAATGTAAGTATCTTAGAGGATCTTGGGTAAGTTAGTAGTGGAAGGGAGAGTAAGCAAAGAGGATGAGCTATGCTAGTGTTTGTGATAACTGCTTGCAGGTATGTGACAAGCAGAGGTAAACACCTATGCAGTCCCTGTGTCCTGGGCCACTCCTCCTGACCAGTTGGGTCCCTGGGTACCCAGTGACCAGCAGCAGAACCAGCAGCGCATCTTGGGGCAAGCTGGAAAAAGCCTCATCTTATGCAACTTGCTAACAAAACTCATTCAGCAGTGCTAAGATTTTCCTCAGGATGTTTTCCCCAGGTTTTTCTTGAATGCTTTGCTTTCTCAGGTACACCTTTCTTCTGTCTTTCTTCTGGTACATGAGTGGGATGGAAAAGGAAAGTTTTGGCTTAGAAGAATTTCCTCTTCTTGCTTATTTCCATCCCCTGTGTCTGTCTATCAACAAGTAGGAGTTCTCCTTTGTACCATGGGACCCAGATAGATTTTTCCTTACTGTTTATATTCTAATGTAGACCTTGGAAAAAAAACCAAAACAACAAACAATTCCAAAACCAGCACACTTTTTTCTTGTTGATTTTAAAATACAGAGAAAGAAAATTACATTAACAAGATATTTCAGAACAAGATATACATTTGTCTGACAGCTTCATGTACCAAAAATTCCATCCTTTTTAAGAAAATCTTTACACCTCCTACGATCTCAGAATATTACCAAACCTAGACTCTCAGAGTGAAGCCATCCTCCTCTCACATCCCTGTCCCCAGACAACTTTGTGCTGATTATCACGTGCACCTGTGTCGAGCACACCATGCAAGAACAAGTACCAAGGATTAGCTCAGATGTAACAAAATTCTTGAAGACTAATCTATACCTATATCTTAATAGATATCTATATAACTGTTCATTTAAAGACATTCTAGCCTCCCCAGAGGCAGCCTCTGGTGTGAGAAGTGCTTTTAATAGGTAACTAAACTTGTAATGATAACAGGAAGTACAAAAAAACACCCAAAAGAGGGAACCCCCTTCTTAGTTTATGAATTATTGGTGTTTATTGCATCACTTGAGTGTGAAGTTGTCAGCACTCAGGGAACATGACATCAACAATAAAAAAGGGAAGAAGAAAGCTCCCAGTCTTGTCAAACCCACTTCTCACAAAAGGCAGGCTAGGGAGGCCAGAAAGGAGCACTCCTTTAAAAATCCCATTATCCCTGGACTTTATTCTCTCAGATCTGCTTATTTTTTCATCAGATACAGATGCAGAAAGTTAATGCCTGCCCAGCAATAAGGAAAAGCTCTGCTTTGTTTCCATCTCCTCCTTGTTGGAAGCCCCATTTATACACGGTTCACACTAATGTTGGGGGTTTTCTTTGCTAATTTTCCTCCCTAGGGTGGGTAATGATTTCTCAGAGCTAATACATCCTGACAGATGCATTCATACCAGTGCTTGCACTCTGCATCTTTGTTGGGCACTGGGGCCATGGTTTGGAAAGCTGATCTCTTAATCATTTTATCTGATGGATGTCGCCCACTATAAATTGACAGTTGTTTGAGGTACTGATATCGACCTCTTCTGTTCTCCCTGAAGCAGGAGACAGAGACAGACTTTGTGTGGGGCTCAGTCAGCCAGAGACCAGGGTGTCTGTGTCAGTGTAGCTGCATGACAGTTTTCTTGTAGATGTAAAACTGAATTTGAATTTTGCTGGTGTGCTGGGAATTGGTGGACACCAAAGCTCTGCAGTATTATTGGATGTCCCACCTGCTGTAGGATTTTGAACTTGATGAACCACAGATTATAAGTAAGTGTTTATCATTTAATATGCTCAATAGACATGGAACTATGATAGATCAGAACAGCTACCAAGGAGTTAAAATGTGAACATTTTCCCAGAATCCAAGTGTTCTCTTTAAGTGAAATAATTTATTATAGTCAAAAACTATGTTAGTCTTAACATTTATGTACTTATGTTTTTAAAAATAGGTGCAAGTCATCATCTATAAAAATTATCTGTGGGCTCCTGTCATACAATGTTTAGTTTGCAAATTGACTGTTCAAAGCCAAGTACATTTGCTAAGCAAAAGGCTGAAAGCAGGAGAAGGGGAATGACTGGAATGTAAAGGCACAATAAGAAACCAGTAGAAATTGAAATTATGGCAGTATTCTACAGGAACTGTACCTTGCTGCTACTTGAAAAAGATCTGAGAGGGAGGATCTAAAAAGACCTGTGGATGTGGTAGTAGTTTTATGACGTATTAGCCTGAATGGCTCCATGATATGGAATTTTACTTGGCATTGATGGACTTCTATACAAAAATTAGAACATTAATTAGAGTAGATAGGGAAGGGTGAGAATTTAGGCCTCATTCCAAGGTTAATGATGTAGCAGGAGCTCACAGCCAAATCTGGACTGTTTGCTGCACTGTACATTCCCTTTTCATAGGTGTGAAAAGAGTACAAACAGCACCTGAGGAGCCAGAAACACATCACTTATATTACAGAAACAGATTAGTACCAGGAGGTATTCTTCCCTTCCAAACAGGCCTCAAGAGACTGATCTAATTAATTACTTTTGTTTGTACAAAACTGACCTTTCTGCTTCCAAGTCACCCCAGCAGAGAGATGACTGAGTGCAAAGGGTGAAATAAATAGAGCTGCATCAAGAGAACAAAGCTGGAGAACACAGGGCAAGAGATTCGGGTTGAGGGCATCTCCTAGGACTTGTAATCATGGGGTGCAGGTGGTAACCAGGCTCCCTCATGAGACCTCAGAGGAATGAACCCTTAAAATAGTAGTAACAGCAGCTGATGCAACATGGAGCACGGCGCTCTCGCACGATAAAAATCACTGTTCAAAGCATACAAATGGCTAAACCATTCCTGCTGTAATTCAGCAAGAAATACAGAAATTGCTGCTTTGAATAGCTAAAATTGTAGGCTGGCTGAGAAAATAACTAACCCTTAAAATAGTCAAAATCAAATGGCTGCCTTTTGTTTCAACTTCACCTGCTGCTCCTTATTTTGGGGAAACAGGGTCTGAGATGGCAACAAACAATTAGTAGACACACTGCAACCACACCACCCAAGCTAAAAATACACTGGGAATCTGTCTCAAGAGCCTTAGAGAGAACAGAGACACCAGGGTTTGGGGCTGTTTGGCTAAATTCAGTTTGATGAGGGCCCTGAAGGATTTTCTGGTAGCCTTACTCACCGAGCACTCCAGGTCTGTGGGGGCAAAGGGAGAGATCTCACAATAGGCTTGGTGCATGCCTGGTGTAGGTACCCTAAGGCAGAGGCATTGGACCCCATGAATGAATGAAGAATTTAATAATCTGTGTGATAAAGTGTAAGGGTGGACTTAAATTAGTTTTATATTAGGAAAGACTATCATGACCACAGCAGGGAAGGACCATGCAAAGTGGGACACAAGCCTGGTTTCATGGTATGGTGATAACACTTGCTAATTTTGGTGTCCCTGAATACCCCATGCATTTGCGTCTATTACTAGAAAATTTTGATCCTTTCCACATTTGGTCCAAAGTATGACCTAAGTACTACTGAAATCAACTTTTTGTGGTAGAGATGTCACCATCTTGTTCTCACTCTAAGCCCCAGTGAGCACAGTATGATCTGTGATTCTTGGAACTCTTAATCCACTATAAATTGAGAAATTCTCCTAACACTGCCATCCCATCCCATCCCATCCCATCAATCAAGTTTGTTATTAATAAGCCTTTTTATTGCTTTGTGGAGGTATGGGGGTCACAGTCCTTAGTTCACCAATGTGTTTTACAGACATTTCTTCTATCAAGCATCATGCAAAGGCATTGCATGGGGCAAAGGATGAGGAATGTCTGTGCTAAAGGACTAAGTGGAAGGTGCAATGAGATTACGCTGTTGAGGGTTTAGCTTTTGGGGTTATTCTGGTTTCTGAGTGTACAAGCAGAGCCAGGAGGCAAGTGGATAATTCAAGCATGCTCCCAGCAGAGAAGAGCACAGCTATTGCTGACTGAACCAGTATCTAAAACCTGTGAATTTGGATTCAAGGGAGATTTATTTGGGTTTCTTTATGAGCTAAGCTAGGAGAAATGTGACCAGGGCAGACTTATAAAAGCAGTTTTGCTGAGTAAGTAAGAGGATGGCATAGCTGGCCAGGGAACTGATCTCTGTGATCTCTGGCTGAGCTTTGCAAAGCATGACAGCAGCACATTACCTCCTCTGAAGAGGAGCTTTGGCAGAGGTAAAACACTTCACTTATGCATAGCTTACAGTTCTAGTCACTTACTCACCAATTGGTTTGTTATTCCAGAACAGTGGATAAAGTAACTCTGAAAGTCTTGGTAGATGCACAAACAAAATAAGCAGGTTTAGCAAGTGTCCTGCAACAGCTTCACCAGGGCTGTACAGCTATTAACAGATGGGAATAATGCTGTCAGCATGTCACCTCCCGCCTGTCAACAGCCCCCAGCACTGCCCAGACTCCCAGATCCCCCTCCCCAGCAGCAGTGTATTCATAGAACTGATCAGTTAGGCATTTGCTTGACTTGGACAGCCCGCAGGAACTGGAAAACCTTTACAACAACATTGCTCTGGGTCGTGGTGCACAGCACATGTACAGCTCCCACCCTGCCTTCCAAGGAATTGAAAGCCAGAGGAGGGATGGATGGAAGTGCAGAGAGAGGAGACACCTGCTCTGCCTTCTCACAGGAGCTCTTCAGGGGAGCAGGCAGAGCTGGTAGAATTAATGTATTCTGATTTTTGTATTTTGCAATTTGTGGTTCAGCTTAATTTCTGTCCTGTGGGAATTATAAATAAAAACCAACAGAAAAGAACATATTTGACAGCAACTCGATTTTGCTAATTAGAGTTTTCTTTAAAAGTGAAATAAATCTGAAATGCAGAAGGCACACAAGTGTCCCCCCTGCCATCTCCCCAGCCATGTGTGTGCACTTGTACCCTGCCTGAGTTTGACATCTGTGAAGTTTTGGACTGATTGTATGCATTCAAATAGAGTTTATTAAAATATTTAGTATATAAAGTAATTGTAAAGCTCTCACGTTGGAACGAACTAATGGTACCTCCTTCAGCATGTGTGTGTGTGTTTGTGTGTGTGCTGGTAGTATCTCTCTAAAAAAGGAATTTTCTCTTTCCACTGGTTTTCATCTGAAAAAATTTCAAATCCATAAAATACAATATAATAGCAACAACATTAATATTATTATTAATAAAAAGAAAAATAATAGCAGCAATAACAACAATAGTAATAACAATAACCACCCTCTATTATTTTTTGCACACTCATTTGCTAAAATGAGTGTGCAAAATTGAACAGAGTTAGCACCTGTGTTGTTCAAATAGATGTTAACGGTGACCATTCATAGCAAGGGTTTTAAAGAGGTGCTGTGGATCTTTGTAATCATTCCTTCTTGTGCATTTTAAAAGCTCAAATTATTTGAAAAAGCAAAAACTGTCTCCCAGTTTTTTCCCCTGTGACCTCAGAACAGTCCTCCTCTGCATTTGCAGGTGCTGATTAGCTGGGAACCTTGGCTGACACAGGTGATAATAAGAGCTGTGGGCTACAAACTTACACAACGGCACCATAAAATGTCAATTTACCATTGCATTAAAGCAGGTATTTGACAAAATAAACAAATGAACTTGGACAAGTTTACAGTCTCTGCCCCAGGAATTTACAGGCTGCCTGGAAACTCCTCTCCTACTTCATTGTTTAGTCTTGAGGCTTCTCTGAAGCTGCAATTTCTCCAGATTTCCAGACACCTGAATTCTTGAGGTTAGACAAGAGGTAAATACCTCATGCAGAAAACAAAGACACTCTTGAGGAAGAAAATACTCAAAGCCATGAAAGTAAGGGCCTTTGCTGAACTACAGTAAGAGCTAAAGGGAATTGGGAAAAGCAATTCCTCTTCTCTCTTTTGGAGGTCACAGTTTATGACTTGTGAATCTCACTGAACTTCAGCCTTAAGGTACACTGTGTGTTGGAGAAGGCAGGGAGGGGAAAGCTGTGACTCAGCACCAGGTTTCCTAGAGCCAGGCTGGAGAGCATCCTCCTGCAGTGTTCATGGAAGCGCTCTCCAGGCAGATGTTTATCCTCAAGCCAAAGGCAGCACATGGAGATCAGCACATCAGGCCTCCTGGCTGCTGGAAGGACCAGGGTTGCTGTCCCTGGGGCAGGAGAAGGGGGCTCTGACCCAAGTGTGTCCCACCAGTGTGACAAACCGGGACAAAATGCTGGTCATGTGGATGACCAAGGCCTGGAGAAGCTCAACATGGAGCAGGGATAGGACCTGGAAAACAAAAAAACCAAAAATTTTTAGGTTGAGAGAGTGAAGGAGGAAAGAAAATGCAGCAATGGCAGCAAAAATTATGCTTTTTGGTTATAAATTGAAAGTATAAGCCAACAGTGGGGTTTTAGGTATGACTTTATGCTTAAGGACAAGGCATTAAATATCCCTGAAGTCCTAATTAACTATTTGCCCATAAGAAACTCAGGGAAGAGTTTAGAATAATTCCAGAGGGATTTTATTCTCTCCTGGTCTCATTCCCCACTGCCCATTAGTTCTACTGAAGACCTGGAGGGATGCAGAACGAGTCACAGGACCAAGATTTCACAGCAAGCTGTGCAGTAGCTGGAGCTGCAGTGTGGAAGGAAAGGCTGGCTGAAAATCGAGCTGCATGCCAGTGGCTTGGCTCACATCACACCAGGATTATTGTCTCTACATGCAGTGAAAAGGGCTGTAGAAAATTCGAAGCGTGGTGTCATGCCAAAAATCTGTGCTTGTTTTTTTTTTTTTTTTGGTCGTGAAAAATGTGGCACAACTCTTTCATTCCTACAATTATTTTCTATGGGAAAGTTCTTATCTGCAATAAATAAACCCCAGGATTTTGATTTTACTTCACTGCATTTTACTTTTTTTTAAATTTTATTTATTTAATTTCTGTTTTTCTCAAGAAAAAGCCAGGATACATATGTTACTGGAGATACAGTGGACGTTTTTAGGAAGACAGATATGCTGATGATTATTGTAAAAAAATTACATACACATTCCTGTTTCTCTGCATTTTCTATAATTATTTGAATGGGTTTTGCATTTACTCTCTGATTTTCTTCTCTACAGGTTTGTAGTATGTAAGAATCAACTACTCCTTTTCCTGTTTCATATCTGTTGGATGTTACTTCCTAGATTCTTTAGAAATGTAAGGAAAAGATGAGAAATTCTCCATATCCTGGAACCCAACAGACCAGAATATTGGCCTTGATTTTATGCTTTTGAAAAGAAGATCTTTGTGTTTTACGTGACTGGGTAATGGATTAGACCAATATTCTTCTATCAGGACTGGGCTCATGTTAATTTATTTTTCCAAGCCTTGCTATGCCACATATAAACAAATATAAATAATGTCAGTAAAGAGTATTCCTTGCAACTAAGACAGAAACCTTAACCCCTATTGATAGATAAAACATACAAAGAAGACTTTATCTTCCTACATGTCCTTGCCCTGGTTTCCAAAACTCTTCTGTAGTTGGAATGTATATTGGTTCTAGTAACCATGAAAGACAGAAATGCAAATGAAGTCTCAATTATGCAGAGATTATTTCTTCCAGGATTATGTTGTATCACCTCTGTGTAGCAGCAGATCTTCATGGATTGTAGATTTATGGCAGGCAGAAAATACAGGAGGAAAGGCATTGGATGGAGCAAAGTATGGACTGGGACCAGCCAGGGTACCTTTAATTTTCAGTGTGAGTTAATTTATGAACACTTCCAACTTTCTGCTGAAAATAAGTGTTCCCTGAACAACAATTTTGCAGCTTTACAAGGAAAAGAAATCACACTTACCATAGAGCCTGGATTTTTAAGAATATTTAAGACCGCTTTTAGGACTGCAATATATGAATGAAACTTCAGCTTCAAAAGCCCATCTACCATACAAAAAATACTTCATATTCCTGCAATTCATTTATGCTAATGTATCCAGAAACTGAATGTGGTTATAATAAGGTGGAATCCCTTTAAAAAATAAAAGGATTCTGTTCTATGGCATTGCTCTTGCTAATGATTTCCAAATTAGATTTGCATAAGCATCTTTCTTTTCAGACTGCTGGTCCAACAAATCATGCTGCGACACTTCTGGTTAAGCTTTGTTCTGTAAGTATTCTGTAACAGTAATTTAGTTGTCAGTTTTGGGGCTCTGGGAGCATAATTAGGTTTATGCAGCTAAAGGCATGTCCACATGTCTCTGTGGGAAATTAGATGAGGGGAACTGCTGGGTTGGGCTGAACTTGCTAGATGTCAGACCAGAAATTCTGGAGCAAGCTTGAATAGCTCTATAGACATATAGAATAGTATATTGAAAATAAGTTTTCCTGGAGTTACATCTATGGTATCGCTAAATGGTGTTGAAATGCATTCATGAGCCATGAAGAAAAAAAAATTTCATTACTACTGCGTCCTTTGAGAAAAGTTCTGTCTGGATCAGGGGAGCTGCACTAGTGCTGCTTCAATCAGGAGGCTTGATGGGAAAGAACACCTCGTTGACACTTCAAAGAGCCGCTGTCTCTTGAGGTAAATTTGGACTGAGGACAACCACTTATGTCTGCTGATGTTAGCAGGTGAACATCTCCATCACCTCAACTTTTTATACTTCCTTCATGTGTTTTTCCTGGAGCATCCCATCTCTGGAGGAGAAGAGACACCTGCCTGTGTTTGGCATGGTGGGACCCTGACTTGCACTGCAGCATCTGCTTGCTCTGAAGGCACAAAACCAAGGCCAGAAGGTTTGGTGAGCACTGTGCAGAAAAATCAGAACCCTCACAGCAGTAGGATCTCACAAAAGCAGAACAGGTGCTGGATTTCTGAGGCAAGAAAAAGGCAGCTCTTGGGATATAGTTGGGTACCATGTCTGGCAGGGAATGGCCAGCAGCACTGGCATGAGGACACAGGCAGTCTCACCTTCACCTGCTGGGGGCTGTTCATCCTCTTGTACAGTGAAGATGAGAGCAACCCAATCCATGCATAACCTCTTCCAACATCTGCCTCACCCTGAGTTATCTGGTATGTCACTTTTCTCCACACAAGAGCAGTCTCCTTGGGGTGTGTGCGCATGTGTGTATCCGTGCCAGGGATTGCACAGGGCTGGGGGCACCAAGGCAAACACTTCCACAGGGGATCTCTGTTTCTAGGTCATCATCAGACCATGAATGTCTAAATGAGCACAACAAAGTAAATACAGCAAACCAAATTCGAGCCCTCTTCTGCATCCTTAAAAGTGCTTGTTTTTCTCTCAAGCTCATAATTCCTAGAAACAAGTCCCTGAATGTTAGATGTAGCTACCTAGGCAACAGGGCATGATGCAGATACTCGACACAACTCAAGACTTGCCTTTCCCTGTTTTTTTTAATGTGTTGGCCAAGTTCTGTATTCAGAGTTGAGACAACAAATATTATAGAAATGAGTACAGATGGTCTATAGCAAAGGAAAGGGGAAGGATCTGACACAAGGGTTCTTGTTTTCTGAATTAGCACACAGCTTGGTAGGAAACCTCACCCCAGAATTAGGCTGGCTCATACTTTCTGGACAAGGCCACCAGTTTTTCTGTCTCATCTGTTAGGTGGCTAAAGACATGAATGTTATTTCCATCTTGGAAAAGATTTCAGCTGCCAGGAAAACTCTCCATGGTTATCCATCACATTTCAGTAAAGGGCTGACCAGATGCAGTCCTGCTATCAGCTCAAGAGAGCTGTTAGGGCAAATTTCTGCCTGCTGTACCTCAGCTGTACCTAATGGCCCAGCCATGGCAGGACAGAGCCCGCTGTGTCCTTGTGGCAGGAAAACCACCTGCCACTTGGCAGTGTTGGCTGAGCAGATGAGATGTTTCACTCCCAGAAGTGCAAAATGTAAGGGGGATAATGAATTGCTTCCCAAGGAAAGCAGTAGCTGGCCACTGAACAGCCACTCAACCAGTGATTTCATTTGGTTTTAGTCCTCTGGGTTTGCTCCCGTTGGGTTAAGTGAGGCATCCCCAGCTAAACATAAAACAGTTTAATTTTTCTGCTTCCGGGCACCATCAGCCTCGGCAATCCCAAATTGCAGTCAAACCCAGTTAATTTTTCTGTTGATTATCACTTTGCCAGACAAACAATCAATACTAGAGCTGTGCAGACTTTGTATAGCCTCTATAAACCCAGTTTTTAATTGGTGAACAGGTGTCTGTCTGCATAGATCTCTCATGAGTGCAACCTTACAAAAGCGTTCTGCATTCCTCCTTCTTGCATTCATACATGAACTCAATTAATTAATTTGTGGGAGCTTAGATCCAAAAGTAGCAGAAAACATGTTTCTGGTGAAGTGTCCTCCACTAGGCGCGTGACTCAGAGCGAGTGATGAGAGAGAGGATTCCCTGGAAACAGCACTCCCTCAAGTACTAATTGCCATCTGCACTAACTTCAGTATCAGCCTTTCAGCTGAAACAAACAGTGTTTGAGCCCCCTCATCTGCTGGGGGCTGGGGGCTGTGAGGGTCCCTGGGCAAATGAGCTGAGAGCCAGGGTGCACCTATTATAGATAGCAAATGGAAAACACTCCAGACAGCATGCAGTGCCATGTGAAAGGACTAAAATAGAACTTTTCTATTGTGGAGAGGACAATAGGGTTCCTCGTCAGAGCTGAGGTCTCTTAGGGGGGATTTCTAAGTTTAATTGCACCTACATAATGAATATGATGATGGAAGTGCTTCTTACAGAGCATGCAATCTAGCTTTTTCACATGAAGGCAGATGCTAAAGAAGTGCAGAGACCTGTTAAGCACCTGATTCCTACTCATAGCAACAGTGTAGGTGCAAAATGGGGGATTTTAGTCTACTGCCAGAAGCCTGAATATACAATAAAGCAAAATAAGCAGAAAAAAAAAGGAGTGTAACTGGACTAGGCCCCACTGTCCTATGAACATGTTTTCAAGTTCTGAGAGGTGCAGTAGGGGAGGTAACAATGTGTATCACGGGAGTACAAACGCATCTGGTTGTTCAGTGAAACCAGGAAAAGGTTTTGGATGTCCAAAAGGAATATTTTGACCTGAACAAGGGATCACATCCAGGAAAAAACATAGTCTGGGCCCCACAGCAGCTCCCATGGGAAGTGGGACAGGAAGGCAGCAGTGAGAAAGTTCCATTCCAGGTGAGCAGCAGCCCCTGCTCCATGAGGAGGTGCTGAATAGCAACACCAAAAACATAAGAAGAAGTGTGACTTTTTTTTTTTTTTTTTTTTGACAGGAATGTATCAAGAGGGACCAAAACTGAACTGAGCAGTAACAAGAAAATCAGTCAAAACGTGAGCATGGAGGGTGCCTCTTCTCTGAATGAGCTTGTCTGCTGCAGGCAATGTTGGGGTCCAGCAGCAATGCTGGGCTGCAGCTAGCAGGGGAGAAGTGTTAACTGGGCAGCCTTTATGGCTGACAATCAGCATAACAAGCAGCTGGCCTGACACATCTGCCATCTGGTCACTGCTGAGTGTTACGTAAAAAACGCAAGCCATGAGGAAATTAATTTGCTAGTAGTAAATTATCTTGCATTAAATAGCAAACTACATTCTGCAGCATCACATACCAATGACAAAATGCACCATGGCCTCCTCCTTCATTGCCTACACAAAAGTAACTACTCTTTCACATCACCTCTTTGGTCTTTATTATCTCCAAGCTGCATTAACCACCTTAAGTAATGCATTAACCATCTTTGTATGATGTGGCTGCACAATTCCTCTCCTCCCCTGTTCACATCCCTCAGCCCTGTCCTAGGAGCTTGCTAGCCCAAAGCAGCTTTTTTAGAAAGCCCCAGAGTTTGGGGCCCTTAGAAAAATGTATTCCAGTTTGGGACCTGTTTCAGGGGGAATGGGAAGGCTGGGAGAAGTGTCTCCTAACTCTGCTCTCTGCTGCTCTGCCTTTTGCAGCCAAAGGCTTGGTGGTGCAGTGCTGGCAGCTTGGGATAGCTGTCCTAATGCACAGGCAACTCAACTGGTGGCAGTGATTTAGGAGAAAGCAAATGGGAATCCTTAATCTGCGGATTAACTGGGATATTAGACAGGATGATCCTGAGGCATATGAAATTCTTCAATACCTTTTTTCTTTGTGGAACAGTAGAGATTTCCCTTCCTACCCAACATATTGTATTTCTCTGATAAAACCAGCTTCATATTCCTGAAATAGTGTCTTAAAAGTTTCACCCAGACTTAAGTGCTGCTTGCAGCAGAATACACAACTGCTGAGCAACAGGCCTAAGCAAATTTTGGAAGAGCAGCCATAGAACTGTGTGCTGCTGAACGAAACTCTCAGGTGCTTTCAGAAAATTCCAGACGCTTTTATTCCCCTAGTTCAGTGCTGATGCAGCCAAGGAGCCAACTATCCAGATCTAAAGACCACATTTTATTTCTTTATTTTTATTTTATTTTATGTGAATTTTATGTTAATTTAATTTTATTTTTATTTACTTTTTATATATTTTATTTCCTTTTGTAAATAAAACTAATTTATTTCTTCCTGTATGCGTCTATTCTCCTTGCAAAGAGCAGTTAGAGTAACCAAGAGCAAAGAGAAAAGCAGCCCTTGCCTATAAATTAGTTTTCACTGGTTCCTTTGTTCCCCAGGGGCCACAGACTTGATTGTGGGTTAGGAAGCAACACAGCAATTTGGGATTACGCATGGATAAAACAGTTATCCACATGAGCTGATGATATGTCATCATACATTACAATCTTGTGGATGTGAATTTGGAAAGTTCAGCAGATCTGGAAAACAATTTACAGTGTAAAATGATCATCTTTATTGAAGAATATCAACATGTAGACAGGGGAATTAGGGCAAATAAGCCCTGGTGATTTATAGGTTACCACAGCAGTCGGTGCTGAAGGAGGCAGCAGACTGGGCTTTATCTGCTTCCCAACACACTGGGGTATCTGCTAAGCAGATAGAGAGTATTTCTGGTGTGCTGCTACTGCTTTCCATCTAACAGACCCCTCCCTGGTGTAACTCACTGGCCAACTAACAATGCTGTGTGCACAGCTGGGGATTTTTTGGATGTCAGGGACACACTCTGGGACAGCAGCTGCAGCACATCTGCTGGGAAGGGCTGCCACCATACCCAGCTGCACCACTGGGCACTCCAGATGTTGCCATGTCCCAGTGAAGTAGCTCCAAGCACTGCATCAGAACACAAATTTGCTGCTTTAAGTGCCAGCTCTTGCTTTGCAACTCCACACTCTTTTAGGTTAGCAACCAGTTGCAATTACCAACTATAAGGAAAGGCATCTTAAAAGCGTAATTGGAAAAACAGGTTTTGTATTCATCTGCAACAGAAGAACGTGTGACTGTGTATGGTAAAGCCATTCAAACACGCCTGTTCCAACGTTTTGTTCCTTCTAAGGCCAGAGAAACACAATGGTTAAGAAAAGAATTACACTGCTGCAGATAGTTTAGGTTCCTGAGAACCATGTACCACCTGCTAACTTTGTAACAGGCACCTTGTCAGGCCCCAATGTTTTCTGCTTATGCTCGTTTTCATTGCTGTTAAGTGGATACAGGGGCAGGTGTTTTACAGATGGGGAACTTCATTTTCAGGTTGTGAAACTGCTAAAGATACGGAGAATTAAGAAAGGAAGAAAGAAGAAACTGCTTGGGCCACTGCAAGCAGGGGCTGCTTGGTGCCAAGTTCAAAGTGCTGTGGAAGGAGTTCTCTTGTAAAGTGGTAGAGGAGACAAAGACTACTTGCTGCACCACAGGGATACACTTTCCTTCCCTACTGAAAAAACCGAGTTTGGGCTCCATGAGACAGGACAGCCAAAACCAAAATAAGCCACAAACATGATGCTCCATAAATTCCTTTTAAAAATCTTTTTAATGAAGAAATAATTCCATTCCAAAATATAGACACACAATTAAATAGTTTAATCACTTCAAAATATAACATGTCCCCAGTAGGTTCCAACACACACACACAAAACAATACTTAACAGCAATACAAAAACCCCATACAATAGCAGTTCTGTTACAATACCAATGAATATCGTGACATCTTTAGTGTCTCTGTATCTGTCTCAAGTGGTGTCAAGTACAGTAGTTTTAAAAATGCGTTGCAGTTAGTAGCCTCAAGATGTAACTCTTCGTACTTTTTTTTTTGGTTCAAAGGTAAAAATGCCCTTTATTCTTCAGGACACCATGGAGTGCTTGTTCACAGCTCCGTCTGCTGAATTGAACCAATGTGATTACAGCAACCCAAGGTTGCAATATTTACAAGGTCTATCTACAGTAATTGCCAAGAACCAATAAGGATGGGAGAAGATGATGACTGAAAGTAAAGGCGGACACACTTATGATAAATTATGATGCAACAATTTGGCTCATGCATATAAGAAAATACATATTATATCACAACAAAGGCCACACACCTTTTTATGCAGTTTAGATAACATTACTACTTACAGACAACCCATTCTCCACCTTCGCTTTGGACATTCAAGGACCCTATACATCTTCACATCCCTGTCCCCTGATTCCAAACCACTGGTTTTCCTCCAGTGACAGTAAAACCACCTGGAGTTTTGATGGCTGTTGTTGGGCCATTGGTAGTTAAGAAAAGGGCCGTACCAGGGACCTCTTCTGTAACTGTGTTTGTTTTAATGACCGCAAACCACAACCAAAATAATATTCAACAAACAGACAAAGACCAGCTGGGTGAAAATGCAGCCAGCTTAACAGTTGGAAAAATGCTTAAAATAGATGTTTGCAGAGCTAAGTAAGAGGTGCTTCATCTCAGAGCTCCAGGGCATAAGGGACCCAGAACTCCAACTCTAAGGGATTATCTTGTTGACACCAGCCTAAAAGAAAGGTGCTAGATTGGCCAACTTCAGTTCTTACTCCTAGCTTGGAAGCTCTTGCAATGGATTTAGTCGAATGCATCTATTTTAAGTGTGGTGATAATGAGCACGCAGACATTAAGGTGATGAGAGGGATCTATTACTTTGGGTACAGTTAAACATGACATGGGTTGAATTAATCAGCCATTGCATGTAGCTGTGTTCTAGCTTGTTTTCTCCCTGTTCAGGAAATGCTTGCCTGGAATCCTGAGCCGACAGCAATGTCTACAGGTTCACTGGAGTAGCTTAAAACATGGAGTGCTAGGCACTAGTGGAGGCTAACTCATTCCTGAGAGGAGGTTGGAGGAGGGAACAGTGGAGGATATAGTGCCTACCTTGCCAGGATAGCACATACCCCAGGAGCAAAGACCAGTGATTGCAAAAATGAAAAGCTTACATGAAGGTATCTGGATCCCTTAGTATGCATTTAGATGTCTGAGAGCAAGCCCAGATCCACAAGGATATACAGACAAGAGATCTGCATACATAATAAAATGATATGAAAGTGAAAAATGGCAGCAGCTCTTTCATACAGATACTCATTCCCTAACACATAGTGCCCAGGGAAACAGCCACGAGCCTGGAGAATGCATGCAAACAAGTGGACTTACTGGGTCGAGCTACATAGCAATCTCACGTAAATACGGCAGCACACATCCACGTCACCATGAAAGCAAGGACAGACAAGCCACGTTAACCTGCTTTAGATGGGTATCTCATCACTTGCTGTAGGCAAACTGTGCTGGTGTGAAATATCTGTATGAAACACCACTGTTTGCAGGGCTGTTAGACAGTGTCACTTCAGGTCAGCCAGGTACTGGAAGCCCAATACTGTATTAGGGCAGTGAAGTTACCCTGGCACAGAGGTGGCCCTGAGCTAACACTGGACAGCTCAGGAGGGCCGGACGGCCAGCATGGAACACCTCCTGGTGCCCCTGCCTGGCTGCTGCTCCAGCTGTCCCTGGCCTGGCTCTGGTTCCTCAGCACGCCAGTGCCATGTGCCACAGAGGTGTCACCTTTGTTTCAGAGCAGGCTGCTCTGCAGAGCACGCTGATACTAGTTTGTGTCAATGCCTGCCCAGGAGTATCTGTAGGTTTGTAGTCACAGCAGAGCAAACACTTTTTAGCCAGCAGCCTCATTGCCTAACCCTGACTAATGGCCAGGTCAGTCCCATTTCTCCTGAAATGCCTTGATACTGGAAAAATACTAAACTGGACGAAACTCCAATTCTGCAACTGTATGCCTGTCCTTTCAAAAAAATCCACTGCTCTTCTTGTGCTTTTCACTGATCGCTATTTCTCCATCCAGCTCTGAAAGAGTCTCACCACACATTTCCAAGAGAGCATGCAGAACATCTGGTGGCTGGCTAAGGCAGTACACATTCGGAAATCAAAAGAAAACAGTTGCAAGCGCACTTTAAGCCTGTACATTTAAAGCTGAAGGCCTCGAAAATAACATAATGGAAGGGGGTGGGGAGTAAGAGGAGGGGCAGAGAGATGGAAAGAGCTGGTTTGTTGAACACATGCTTACTAAAGCTAAAACATCAATGAAACAATACCATGGAGGATTATACGTAACATCAGTCAGTTCAGGGATCTTATGGCACCTGTGGTTTATAAACAGCTTTAGCAACGAGTATTTCAAAACATAGTTCACAGTTTTAAGAAGATCTGTGCTGCTTTAAAAACTAGATTCTATATCATTTGAATGTCACCTTTTGTATATGATATCTATTTGGAAAAAAAATATTTACACTAACTTCTATGGCTGATTTGTTAGATTATTTTGAAAGAAACATTCCTAAGTTACACATTAGCCCTAAACTAGAGAAGTTTATTATTATTATTAATTATATTATTATAATTTTTAGTACATTTTGTATAAGCCTTAATTTAAAGACTTGCAAACAAATTGCAAATATAGTCTGGTACTTTTTTTTGGGCTACTAGATATATACACTCAGGAGTATAATCATTCAGTGTTAAATGCATAATTGTCGCTTTTTATTTCTCCCGTGGAAAGAAAAATGTACAGTGTATAGTAAACTGATCTACTAAAATCTCAAAGTATTCAGAAATCAAATTTCTAACTATAAACAGTATTGTCATTGTAAACTGAACAGGTTCAATATCATGTGCAAAGGGTTTACGTGAGTTATTAACAGCGCTGCCGTGTGTGACAGCAGCACGCGCATCAGTCTGTTTGCTTCACCAGTAATGAGCCATGTTACAGAAGATGTAGCTAATATAAGTTAGCTTTAAACAAAAGTCTTGTTGTCAAAAAACACACATCTACAAACTACAACTCTTAGAACAAAAGTACTGTGCTACAGTCCTCAGAACTTAGTTATGTGATTTTTTTGTCAAGAGACGCTGCACCTCTTGGTTCCACTCTTCCGTGAAGTTCACAGCTGAGTTTTCTTCATCGTCTGTCCGAAAGCAGCTCTCCTCATCATCAGTTCGTACGTAGCTTTCATTGTCTGTCTGACTGCAGCTTCCCTGTTGAGAAACGTTTATGGAAGGTTTTTAAAGGGTGCTGGTTTAATGTGCTGCAGCCATGCAGGCAGAGCAAGTAAAGCCTCCAACTGCTGTTTTATTGGGAGAAAAAGGGAGCTGGCCAATTCCTGTGGTTATCCCTCAAGGAGTTAAAAAAGGAAAAAAGCCATTCTAGCTAGGTGAGCCATAGGTATTGGAGCTGTAAATAAAAATTTACAGGGCATGTGGGAAGTTGGAAACTTTCCTTGCCATGGGCAAGAAGACTGTTGCCTGCTCTGCTGTGGGACCTTGGGGTAAAACTCAGTCTGCATTGACATAGATTTGCAGTGTTCCCATTTTCCCCTTTCACTTTCACCTTCCAGACTGCTCTATAAACAGATTATTGAAAATGAAACCGTGGTTTATCTGCCTTGTGCAGTGTTCAGCCACTTGATTTACAGTCATTCACCATCATGAGCCTCCCCTCACATGTAAATGTCTTGTATGTTTTACTGTGTCTAAGAAAACCTGCAGTTACTTGAAAGGATGATTCTGGATGCTACAGCTTATGAACAACCCAATCCACTGGCACACCAGTTTCTGCTGGTGCTCCTCTGTATCCTGAAGCATCAGTGAGTATGTTAAATTCCTACATAAGAAGCATCAAAGTTTTAGTTGGTAATAGAAAATGCTTGGTAAGTTACTGCTGCTCCTTCTCAGAACTATGTCAGGACCTACAGTTAGGTAATACTGCAAACTTCTGCTTTTGGCACATTTATTGTAAAGGCACTGTTTACACATTTGACCCTTCCTAAGTTAAGGAACACACCCCTTTTTCTTTTGAACTACGTCAGAGAGAAAACCAATCTGCATTGCATGAGCTATGATAATCACAGCACAATATACTACTCCCCACACATGAATTCTTTTCTGCTCATTTCAGGCATAAAGTTGGTCTAAGAGATGGGAGATGAAATGCAAATTACTCTGACAAAAATAGTTAAATTAAATCTGATGAATGAAGAAAGGTCAGGTAGTTTAGTTTGCTGCTTCTCCTTCCTGAGACCATTTGATTGTATTAATTATTCAAGCACAAACACTTCCACCCCACTCCTTAATACCTAGGCATGCTAAATGGTATGATGATCTTAATTTAGTGTCTCCTTTAGTGTGAGATGGTTACAAAAGACAAGCATTAACATTTTGTTGATAAATGCAAAGGAAACCTGCACTGCAAGTCTAATGAGAGTTTCATAAAAAAATTCTGAGGTACATTTTAAATGGTATCTTTTAGAAATACGACATGCACCTGTACCTCTTAAGTCTTCAAACTAATTTGGTAATCTTAGCAAAGGAATGTTTTGCCCTTCACAATTCAGACAAAACTATACAAATCAAAGGCATGAAAGAGGTCAGTTTTCAGCTGGCTTCAGGTTATGTAAATAATAGAGTTATTTAAGCTGGAAAAGATCATTCAGTCCAGCCATTAACCCAGCACTGCCAAGTCTCACCACCACTAAACCACGTCCCCAAGTGCCACATCCACATGCCTTTTAAACATCTCCAGGGATGGTGACTCAACCCCTTCCTTCGGCAGCCAGTTCCAACGCTTGGCAGCCCTTCTGGTGACAAAATTTTTCCTAATACACAAAAATCTCGTATTTTGTGATGGTACCATTATAAACCACAAGAGTAAAATAAGACTGCCTTGTGAAACATGGGAAGCATTAAGAAGCATTGACAGTAATGTAAGTATTTGGGTTTGCTTCATATTTTCTGGATAAATTACTTCTCTTTGGTGGACTGTGAGAAGGGTTATTCTAAATTCTCCCCAGGCTTCTCTCTGTTCCACAGCCAGCACTGGGATAGAAATATTTTCCTACAGGAAATAATGAATACTAATGAACCTCGGAGCTTCAAATTCACTGCAACATTTTGGAAGTGCCAATATTAATTCCAAGTTAAGACTCATATGATTTGTCATGATATAAAACTGTTTCTAGACCTCTTCTGTTACTTAATCCACAGATCCTTTTCTGTTACTTGTCATTCAGTGATTTTTCAAAAAACAACCCTATCACTTGTGTAATTTTAGAATTGAATTCACAAATTTAAGGTCCTTCTTCCCTGTTAACTTGGTCACAGTTTTTTAGAGCATTTTTTACACCTACATGCTAAGAAGAGGAGGACTTAGGGAGAAAAATAAACCAAAAAGAAAAGAAAACCAAAACACAGCTGAGTGAATGTAGCAGACATTTTTGAAAATTTCTGCGCTGTTATCCTCCTGTTATTTTAAAATGGAAGGGTCCAGATAATGCTGGCTTTTATGTATTTATTCAAGAAAAACCCAGAAAGACTGGACTAGACTGACCACACCATCTTCCTTGGCCCATGGGTTCTAACATCTGACATCTGATAATATTCCTAATCTCTGCTGATAAACATGAAAACAGAGGTTCCAAAAAAATGGCAAGAAATAAAAAAAATATGGAAGTGTTACTCAACACAAATTCTGTTCTGGAAAAACAGTCAAGTTGAAGACATAGTATTTTTTAAGAATGCATTCATATCACAAATTTGAGAGGATTTGGGTTTTTTAAAAAAAATCCCACCCGTTTCCATACAAACCATTCAGTCACTTTTGCAATAGAAAAATGTCACCCACAGACACCCAAAGCCTCAGTCCCCACAACAGTTCATGTTATAAGGTTGTGAGAGAGTGAGAGGGCTTGGAGTGGGAATGGAACTAAATCTTGAACTGAAGTTATGTTTTTGTCAAGATAGGGAAAATCATAGTTAAAATCTGAGAACAAAACCTGCAACAAAGCCTTCTCTCTGTACTCCCTCTCAGTGGATGCCTTAGGTCTGATTTCTGTTAGCTTTTCACACCTTCTCTCCTATTGTAATAATGTGCATATATGAAATACGCATGACCAATTCAAATGTATGCCAGCACTAAGAAAGCGTAGCTTTAGAAAATCTAGGAAATTGTAGGTCTTGTGAGGATATGTCCACTGCATGAATCAATAGCAACTAATTGAAAATGACAACTTCTCCACCAGTTTATGAAATGCAGGCTTTCTGCTCCCACTGACCACCCTTGGCAAAAAACCAAATGCTATCAAGGGGATAATGGTAAAATAACATCCAAGTTGCAGTTTCACCTAATGTCAAGATCTGCCTAGTACCTGCTGAAAACAAGCTCAAATTCATGCTGTTGCTTTACTAAAAATAAAACAAGCATATTTAATATAAAAAGTAAATTGAAAATGTTATTAAATTATATTTTATATATTACTGGAATCACTTGCTCTCTTGGGCATTTATTATACTAGATGCTATTTAAATTTAAATGCTATTCTGGAAAATTGTATATAGCACTTTTAAAGATGCAAATGCAAACAGATTGCAAAAATCATCCATCAAATAACATCAACTTCAGATGAATGAGGAAATGAACAAAACTCTGTAGCTGGCCACCAGCAGCAATATCATTCATAAGGAGCTACAATAAACTGATCTCATTTTCCCCATCTTTGGTTTGCTTGTTTTTTTATTTTAATAAGCACAAATGTAATACTGGTGTGAGATAAAGTGTACTGGCTTTCTACTTCCCATGGCCACCTAGGGCCATATTGACTGTATTCATACCATTATTGACTTGAATAAGGGCTTAGAAATAAAAATCTTCATGCAGCTTCTAAGCTTCAAGCAAGAACCTAATGAAAATTGCAAAAGCACTTTACATACCATGACTGGTATAAGCTATTTTGAAGTTATTTTTTCAGTGGTGTGTGAAATATAAGTACCAAGTAAAATACAGAAGATATGACAGACTTCCATATTCACAACGGAGTGAATCTTGACAAGATTCACTTACCATGTGAAGATGTGTTTGCCAAAAAGTACCATAATACATTTTGTTCTTGTGGCTATAGGTGAAGTGTCAAGTCCACCAGTTCTGGATGCCAATTTCTGTAGGGCTGGGCTTTTATAGCTCCTGGGAATGTTACAGTCTTTGGTACTGGCCAAAGTGCTTCCCTGGGGACTGAAAAGGGAAAGCACTGTGAAAAATCTTTCTTTTTGACAAGATTTCAAAAGTTATCCAGGAGATGAAACAGAATCTCAGTCTCAGATATCTGCTAATTTGAGACAGGATACGTATTTTCAAGAAAGCCAGGCTTTTAGGGCAGTATGCTTCCCCACATTACTATGTTAACACTGAGTCCCAACAAAAAAAAAGAAACCTTAAATAGAACTGCCTGAGTTTTGTAATTCTAATTAAAAAGGGTTTTTTTGACTTATTATTGCAAATTGTAATTATACTCGGCTTCATATAAAATTTCCACTATATACATAGTTATACATGAACACTGTTGTTGGAAAATCTACTTTCCTTTTCACATGACCTGATCTAAAACTGACAACTGCACCAAAATAGAATAAGAAAACTTATTTTTCTGGCTGTCCATGTTTAGGAAACTGTACATGGCTCACGTTTTTAACAAGAATACTGAGAAAATTAATGTAACCTGAGGAGCAATGTTAGGAGAATTTTTATGAGCAGTTATTTGGTGTTTATAGTACTCTGGGTATTGCAGTTTATTTGCTTTTCACATCCAGTTATTCTGCTTCATCTGCAAGAGACACTGAGACAGATAATTTGCAAATACCCACTAGCTGCTGTTTGCACAAGGTACACATTTTAACAGTCAAATTTTACTGTCATCAGAAGACACAAACCCCTTGAATCAGGGTCAAGTTTTAGCATTAAAACTGCCATATAAATAAGGAGATCTTGCATAAAACATGACACAAAATCTAACAATATGGGTTCCTGTTAGAGTTGTCACAGGCTAGTTCACTGGTTTTGCTCATTTGAACATGACCCTGCTCCCAAGCTCCAGTGTCCGTTTGATTGTTGACCTCTGCTTGCTTTTAGTTCTGGCTTTGATGAAGAGGCTCAGTCTGCAGACCAGAATCAGATCCCTATTCTCATTTCTCTTCCTTTTCCAACCCCATTAGCCCATGGTTCAGTGTCTCAGCAGGATGTACAGTACTATCTCACTGCCATCTCCACAGCAGGGTACTGCACTCTCCTAGAAAGTCAGAAATGCAGAGTCCACAGCTTCAGAAGAGGCAAGAAGAAATGCGTGGTCTCCCATTTCCTGGGCAAATGTTCAGAGTTAACAGGCGCTACTTCATAAAAATAGATGCTGTCTGTCTTCCTGAAGAGAAACACAATTGCTGAACTTGGCAATAATCTCAGCGCTGCAACTATGAGGTTGGCATGTAAGGAACATGACCTGAATATGGGACAGCAGGGAATTTATAGATTTTGCCATATTTCTGAAGTGCCAGCTTCTATCCAGTAGCTGAACGCCTTCCACTTGGATTGGGGCATTTTAAACTTCCACAACACATCTAAGAACACCTCTGTAGTTAAAAAGCTGGTGGATTGCCTTCTTTAATGTTTGCATAAGTCTTGTTTCACACAGTAGAGTATATGTTCTGATCTCATCAGAAATTATTTATTTAAGTTATTTTAGGAAGACTAAAGCATTGAAAGGAATTAAACTCAGGTCTCCTGAAATGTAATCTGGTTCCTTATCTTCTGGATAAGGTTCCTCTGTACTGGCTAATGTATTTGTCATCATCCCCAGGGATGAAAAAACCACGTTCTCACTCTGATGGTCAACAAAGGAAAAATATAAAAAGGGTGATGGCTTTACAGGAATCCTTGGGACTAGGACTACAGATCCATAAATTAGAACTGATTCATAGAGATTCCAAGGCATCCCAACACAGGATAAAAAGAGAAAAAACCAGCATTGTCACATACAGTCAGGTGCCACAAGATGCATTGCAACTGAAATGTATACTATGAGGATTAATTCCAAACTTTCTTCTAAATTATAATAATACTTACTTGAGAGGAGAGAGAAGAATATTGCACTCAACTTTGCAAACTGACCTGTAGATAACAAAGGACAGAAAACAGGAAGATGACAAATTAAGCCTGTGAGCAGCCAGGGAGTGTATTATTCTGAAAAAAGCCATGCACAAGCTTAGAAATAAAGGGAGCAATTAGGGACCCAGAAAATAAACCCAGTGAAAACTGTCTTACACAACATACCAGCAAAAGACTGTACCAAGAACAAAAGTGGAAACAGATGTGGGAGGATACACACTGTTAGCATTTACACTTGTGCATTAAATGTGTTTGGGTTTTTTCTGATGTAGATACTTGTTATTTAGAACATGCTTAAAAAAAAAAAAAGAGAAAGAAGCCTCCTCTAAGGTTTTGTGTCCCTGATTTCCCTATGTATCTTGCTTTTTTAATACTAATTTAGACTTTAGCACAAAAATCTTTCTTGGAGACAAGGTGACACAAAATAACAAGAGTGGGTTTGGGCCAACCATCTTTCATGCCACACTACATCTACATGTTTTTCTAGATGTGCTGATTTTACATGAAGTGAGACATTTAATAACATAAAAATGGTTACCAGATTGTTACTGAGGTGACCATTCTGCAACCTTAGTAGGAGTTCCTCCTTGCAGATTTTTTCAGCTGACAATTGCCATTACGATAGCTACAGGTTCTGTCTTTTTTTGGCAATCCAGATGAATGCAGTGTATATGTGATTACAAACAGTGAACCAGCTTGTAATAAATTCCAATGGTTTGATGCAAATGAGAATAGTTGACCTGGCCTCTGTTCAACAGGACACCCTAAACAGAAATTTTCCAATTTTCCTTTGTTTTTCCAAGTAGAAAGCTGTGGCTTTTTTTAGAATACTCAGTGATATTAGTAGAAAAAGGGATAGAAGAGCAAAATACCACAACTAAACAGCAAATTGCAAAAAACAACCAATACCTAAGAACATGTCTCAGAATCAACATATGACACTCTCCAAACAGCTCCAAATCATTTTAGTAGTCCTTATTCACTTAAGGCCTTTTCTTGCTTCCTTTAAACCCATTCTCTAACTTAAATGGCATCACCCATCCTGGGAAGGACCTCTCATGCATTGCCATTACATGCTTTGGGGCTGTGGTATCATCTAAAAATAGACTCTACTTTCAAGTTACTACTGTCAAATCACTTCCTGATAGGAGCTGACAGTGTCACAGACAGTAAAGTACATCATGAAACATCTTTTGAAAAAATGCTGCTAAGCAGAACTTGCCTAGAATGAGGACTTTCTATTCCCTCAGGGAATATATTTTTGACAAAAAAAAAAGCTTAGCTTTTTCTTTTTTTGGCTGAGAAAGTGTGTGTGCGTGTGTGTATTGAGTTTTTTGTCTGTTTTTGTTCCCTTAGTGAAAACAAATAATGTACAACAATGGGGAATAAACTTCACTTGTGTGTAGTCTTGGCTCACCTAAATTCAGGAGTTTTATTCTGATGTTAATAGGGAGAAGATTTCCTCCCCTTCTCGTGGGAATGTTGGTGGAAAACAGAACAAAAACTATTTTGACTGAACCAAGAGTAACACCTAGTGCCATCAAGTGAAATGCATAACTTCTGCCCTTATTTGCAGTGCACATACATACTGAATTTTATGCATGTACAAAATCCCATAGAAACTTTTGAAACTCAAGTAACATTGCACTTCCATACTGTAATTGAAACACAGTCAAACTGGTCTGTTGTTTCTGAAGAAAATGGAATTTTTACCAACAAGAATAACATTTATTATTTGATGCCTGACAGCTGTGACTATTTAGGCACTTCTTCTCTAAACTAACAATTACTTTTCATTACATCAACAGTAGCTGTTCATCTTGTTCAGAAGTTCAAAGGCTGTGATTTTTGACATTTCCTATCTTTGATAAAAAGCTCTCACAATTCCCCCTATGTCACTTGCTGTTGCCTTAGTAAATCATCTGTAACAATCCCGCTCCTGTTGTCATGTCCTTAAAGACCTCTGCAATGAGAAGACTTTTGGCAACCTACCATGGGCATGCAGCAGGTCTGCATCAACAAGACATTCACATCAACCTCAAAGTTACCTCAAATTTTGGTAAGATTCAATGAACTTTTACAAGATTAACATATCCTAGCAGATTTACAGAAAAGAAGACCAAAAGCGCAGCTGATTTTCATTGCAACACAAGCCTGTCAGACACAGATTGTAGCCAAAGTGACCAGCACCGAACGCTAGAGGAAAATTACCAGAAAAAAAAAAAAAAGGCTAGATTTTAATAGCTTCTAGAAATCAGCAGTATAAAGAATTCTTGCCCATAAAGTGACTTTGAACCTCATTTGCAGACATCTAATCTCTCAGAACATGTCTATTTTTTTATTTATTTTTAAGCCCATTTAGTATTTTATTTAGGGGTGAGGTCCAAATTTGAGCTGATCACCATGTGGGAACAGTTATTTTTGCTTGCTTCAGCTCCGCTCCCAAATAACTGAACTAGGTTTTCTGTCCTATCGACACTACTTCCAACTTTATTACAAGCAATGTATTTTAAATTCAGATATTCCAGATCAGAATAACTGAAAACATGGCAATAATCTACAAGACCAGGTAGAACTGGAGACCATGATGTAGATACAGTCATCTACAGAATTCCAGCTCTCCCTGGCGTATTTTCTTTACTCAGTTAAACAAATGACCTTTGAGAGCTTCATCAGGGAGGTGTTTAATAACAAATCCCCAGGCTTCTCTGCACCAGATGCTTGTTGAATACTTGGTTCTCTGGAATACAATTAGTTCCAGACCCTTTTCTGTACCTCCAGATTCTGACAATGACAGTAACACACAGATTTAAACTTGAGCTTCAGTTCACACTGGAGAAACCCTTATGAATGTTTTTTGCTACTGGAGAAAAAAAAAAGGATATGAAAATAGCAGGACATCTTGATACCACCAACCAGCACCTATGGTAGTGGGGAAGGAGATCCAAGTGATTTGGTAGGCATGGGCAGAGAACAAGCTCAGAGGCAGTTCTGTCCCACCTGGTTCCCTGGTACCCTTATGGACTACTGCTGTGTGCCTCAGGCATGTGGTCTTCTTGGGTATGCACAAAGGCTGGATGCATGTGGAAGGGTGGCAGCAGTTTTTGGAATGTGGCTGCTCTGGTAACCCAGAAGAGATCACACCCCAGGACCCAGGGCTAGTTAAACAGCACTGGGCACCTGAGGGCCATCATCTGTTCTCACTTATGGAGAAACATGGGCAGCAGGTCATCTTCTCCCACCTGGTACGCCTCATCCTGCAGCTTCTGCTTCAGGTACTCCTCCATTTTCAGTTCATTCTCCAGCTGGCGGACAGAGTCGTTCTCGTAATTTTCATCATCTGCTCTGACATAAGGGTCTCCATCTTCTGTAACCCTAAAGACAATTATTAATAAATAGCCTCCTGAGATGAATGATATTCAGGATCAATAAAACTCCCCTTTATTGTATCTATGAGGACTATGGGATACTTTTAGTTAACCACATGCTCCACTGGTTAGTATTTTCCTGGCAGTGGAGAACACTTCTGTTATTTCCCTCTCTCATGAAGTACACCAAAGGGCATATTCTGCTGAAGGCACTCCCCCTAAGGAAATGAGTAACAAAAGTTCTCAGTAACTTCATACAAAGAGGCTGAACTAAAAATAGCTAGAAAGATGCCTATTGTCTCTGAAAGGAAGGTTCAGGTTGTAAAAATCAATCTGCTTGTTCATCAATTGAGTAGGTCAATAAAAAGCATTCTGTCTTTTCCATTTACACATTTCTCCTTTTCCAGTGAGCCCCAACAGGTCCCTCAGTCTGGATAAAAAGAGAACAGGACTTCACGGCATGTTTGGGAAAACAGCTGTCCCGCAGCCTCCATGCTGTTCCAGGCTGGATGTGACAGCTCACTCCTGAGGGAATCCCAAGTTCCTGGCTTTATTGTTTACAGAGCCCACTACAGTGTAACCATGAAGCAGTCCTCACTTGGATTTACGGCTTTCTTTTTTTTTACCCAAATAATTAAGAGGGAAAGGAAATACTGCATGCTGCACACTGTTTTCAGAGGACGAATGAGATCAGGAAGGGGCGTCAGGCAGGTACCCACATGTCACTGCGGATGGAGCCAGTGGCAGCAGCGCTGTGGATGTACCCTGGCTTCCGGGCATGGATCTGTGCCAGGAAAGCCTTCTCAGACGTTGGGGATGGAACCAGGTCATCAAAATGAGTCCGTCCAAACTCAGAATCCACATTGCTCTCTGTCTCGCTTCCCACTTCTGTGAAGCAAGAAGTCACATTTAACTTTCACAAAAGTATACTTGCCCATTTCTTTAAGCATTTCTTTGCCTTTCCAACGGAGAATGCCGCCTCCTCACAGTGAATAAAGCACATTATTCTACTTATATTGGCAAAGCTTATAGTTTTCTTCTTATGGTGGGACCAAATACTGAAGCTTTTGTTTATCTCAGTTATTAGGTTGGATATTTTAATGGTAATACCACAGACTGCATTGTACAACAGGTCCTGTATGATCTATACTAAATCTAATTGCTAAAGAATGAAATCCTACTCCATGTGGAATCACAAAGTTTTCACTGTATCCAGCTGCACCTCTATATCCATGGCTTTGAGAACTGCTGAGTTCCAGAAGCTGTTATGTAGGGATTATTTTAATAAAACCATAAAAAGCTTTGAAGATACGTATCTTCCTACCTCTCACTTTTTTCATATAAACATGAAATGTCACTGTGGTGACTATTCCCCATCGTTAGCCTCACTCACCAGAGTTTAGTTCTTTTACCAAAGAAGACATGGTGTTGGTGATTGAATCTGCTGCCACCAGCAAATCGTTTCTTAGGTTTCGTCTTGCACCTGAAGCAAGAGATGGACAAAGCACAGTGTTACTATTGTTCACATGACATATGTTTTACTGTTGGAAGCAGTTTTGACCCTGATGGAAGCTGTCATTGTGATAATTCAGGGTATCAAAGTCCTCAGGAGGGACACGTGCAGAAGAGTTCTCTGCAGAAAGGCCTCATTTACTTATGCTGTATGCAAAAGCAGAAGCCTACCCTTATGCTTCATTTAATCACAATGCCAGATATGTGGAGATTATTCATTGCCATCAAGCTTGCATTTGTGTGGTGACACCAGCAGACCAGGCCTGGAAGATTAAATCCAGCGTGAACTCATTTACAGTGCCTGTGGGGGAGGAGGGAAGAAATGAAGTGTTTTCTATAAGCTCCCACAGCTCAGTTTAATGACACCATTATTGCCAGGTATTTGCCAGATAATTATGGCAAATGTTGAAGAAACACACTTGACCTCATCCCTCATCAAGACTATATGGATTTCTCTTCTCTGCTCCCTCTCAGCCTCTCCTGTAGCTCAAGGACTTTCTTGTATATTCTGTAATTTACTGTCTCTCTCTCACTGCCCCCAGCTCCCCTTGTTTTTTTTAATAAAGGAAGCACTATTGCCTTTCTAAACAGCCCCAGGCTGCTTTTAAACTCTTTCTAATAACGCATCTAGAAGTGTTTCCCTGCTGAACCTGGCAATATTCCCTTAACCATCAATCATGAGAGATTCTTGTGAGCTGCATGGAATACTCCTTCCTTAGAAAGGGTCTGTGGGTAACGTGTGCTTAACTTCCTCAAATTTCAAACACAGATACTATTGTTGAATAGCTGAATAATCAATATATTCCACAGAATCACTAGTCTTCCAAATAGAATTATTTACAGGAATCAGCTACTGCAGATGTTTTAAAACTCAATGAATGCAAACCAATACATTTAAAAAAAAATTCTCCAGTCCTAAAGAGGTTTTTATTAATGCATCCACTAGCTAATAGTTACTGGAATGTAAATTATAGTAGTTAAACTCTCTTGTACACACACAAAGACAATGACTCCCTCTATAAAGTCTTCCCAAATTTGTGCTTCTGAACTATTGCAAATGCTGTGAAAGAGAAACAGAGACAATGAAGAGAAAACATCCTTTAACCATGGCTTGTCTGCATTATGTAGGCAGATCTCTGTTGGTGCAGCAGAGAATGGAGCCATAAAATCTCAGCCCAATCCCCCTCACAAAGTCATATGTCAAAATGTGGCAGAATGCTGGCTTCAAGTTCTTTGGGTTTGACCTTCCCATCTAAAGCTTACAGTAAATAATGACACAAACATAGGTATTTATCAAATGCTGCAGTTTTAAAATGTGATCACCTAACTTCTTATATTGCTTTTGATCTTCAACAGAACACATTTTTACATTTAAAGTGCGTTTTCCTGAAGCAGACCTAGCATTCTTTATGGATATTTTATTGTGGCTGCTACATTATTTACCTCACTCTTAACTCTAAAGAAGCTGTCCCATAACAGCATAGGACTTTGGGCTCCATACTTTTGCCTGTCTTGATTTTTCTCATAGCAGAAAAAAAGGAAAGTACATTGCCTGTTTTTCTTTTGTCATAGAAAATGAGATTAGCTGCAACCCGTTACATTGGGACCAGGAATTGTGCCTATGTTCAATACTTGAATTGACCAGCACTTTAGGAGAAAGCTCTTGATTGCATTACAGATTCAACCTTGTCCAAAAATACACACTAAGACACAATTCACAGGAAAATCAAGGGGAAGGCCGCTGAACTGGGTTCCTGGGAAGAAGCATGCCTCCACTGTAGCAGAGGAACTTCTGAGCTTACATTTAAATTTATGTTTAATTTGTGCTAGGAAAGAGGAAAAAAACTTGTTCAGATCACAGAATTATAATTATGTAAATAATTTAGAGAGAGCAGATTAAAAAAACCAAGAAAATTTCTTCATTTAGATAACACAGACTAGTCACTTTCTGTGTTATTCAACACAGTAATTTAATAGTGGCCTTAGAAATTCAAGAGTTTAAAATTTATTCTTACTTGAAAAAAGAGTGGGAAGGCGATGACAGTTTCCTGTAAATGCAAAGAAAGGGTTCACCTAGACCTTCAGACTTGATTCTTGTCTAGTCTAACTGGACCCTTCTCAGGCCCAAAGTAAAAAAGACAAGTGATGGCAGTTACAAGTTGTATCAAGGGATGTTCCAATCAGATAGAAGGGCAAGAAATTTACACAGTAAGGATGGTGAAACACTGCAACAGAGAAAATTAATGACAGGAGCCATCTTGAACTCAGCTAGTAATGGTCCTGAACAATCTGATCTCACTTTGAAGCCCTCTTTCTAGGGGCAGAAGGGCACAGTGACTTACAAAAGCCCTTTTCACCTGAACTAATTCTACGACTGTATCATTTACTTTTAGCGAAGTCTTTATTTAAAATGAAACACACTGACAATGCTTGGTGAGGTCAATAGCAACTTTTCTGGTTAACAGAGCAGTGATGACTGTTCTCACTCTCTTGCACCAAAATTCCTTCTCACCCTAAACTCCATTAATTGGCATCGTTGTCCAGTTTCTGTTACCTTGACAGCTTGCGTTGATGGCTGACAAAGTTGATTTTCAATGGCAAAATGCAGGTGCCACGGACATTTTTTGTTTTGTTTCATTGCATGCAACTCAGAAGCTCAAGTACATTTACTCAGTAACCACAAGAAATAATGATTCTTCAGTCTCCAGGTGCCTGACACAAGCTATTAATAAGACTTACTTTGTGCAAAGGCTTCCTGCACATCTCCTCCCACCCCGGTCAGAGAGTCCTGAGGTGCGTGGGTCGGGGTGGAGCAGGCAGAGGCAGACCTGATGGGCATGGGAATAGGCCGGCTTATGGTGTGGCTGGGTGAGGAACGTGGGGAACCTGCCCCCTGCGTCTGAAAAACAATCAAGGGGTTAAACAGGGGCTTTGAAAGAGCCTCCCTGCTGTCCTGGTCACCCATCCCTCAGCTTAAAGGCATTGTGCTATTTGTAGATCAGTTGGGTAATGTTAATTTTGCTAGAAGAAATAAACCAAAGTCAGTTGTTAGTTGGCAGCAAGGCTTCTCTGTAGGGAAACAGCAAGTAGGAAAATTTGAGTCAATATCTGACTTCCTTTAAGCATGGGAAAATGTCAGGCAGCTAAATTAAAAAAAAATCCAAGTTAATAAAGACCACGCTACAGACCCGTCTGTCCTCTCCCCTCTCACTCCTCCAGTTCACATGCATATCTGCTAAAGTGTAACCCATTCTGGCTGTGAGAAGGGGAAGGCTGCTGGCACCAGCATGGCTTTCAGCCGGGACAAGGGACTGGAGCAGCCCTTTTCGGCAGAGCCCTGCCACCAGAGCCGATCACAGCCTTGCCCTTCTCCTCCTGCAAGACAAGTTCATGGTACATGCAACCCCTCACTCACATAACGTCTGACATTTGCAATAAATAATACAAATTTCTGCTTTTTATTTGGAGCTAGAGAACTATTTAAGCCACTATTAAATTATCTGCTCCACAGGACATACTCAGGCACTCCCAAAACACTGTGGGGATAGGGCAATATAAATTCCTGCTATGGGTTCAGCTGCTGAAAGTGAAAATGTTTTAACACCAGTCATATAAATGTCATGCTGTTAGCACCTCACCATTAGCATCACTTAGCTGAAATTCAAGCAGACTTTACAAAATTGCAATTTTTACTAATGCAGCTAGGTGAGTGATACTAAGAGACACAGTGCTCTTCTCATCCACTGTTTCAAAGTCCTGGGAATGTGTATCCATGTAAGAAAAACCTAATGCTGGAGCCCACACCAAACCTCACATGGTTTTTGAAACCCAGTGTTTAGCAGATGCCAAGGATGGAGGTGGCTCGAGTGCTTTTAAAGGGGAACTGCAACACAAGCTCCTGCTTGTTTTCAGTCAAAAGTGACCAGAGCCCCTATCTTGGCTTTATCTTAAAAATACAGGAGGATTTCTTAATTCTTCCCATGTTTTTGACATTTATTTTTACTCTGGAATTGGTTGCCACTGCAGCAGTGATTATGTCTGGCAATATGTTCTAAAAAAGACAACAGCAGGCCATTGCAGGATGAGTGCAGCATTGCCCTTGAGATTTTTATAAATTCCTGGCCTGGACCATAAATAATGTATCAGAATACTAAGCTACTTGTTCTTTTATCCTATCACCCCTTTCTAAGAGACATTATCACCTAAAAGCCATCAAAGGCAAATTAGGTTTATGAGAAATAAGCATATTACTGATGGAAGAATGGAGGATTTAATACTTATAATTTCTTTAGTGATTAGTTTTAGAACATTTAATGATGGATGAAAGACAAAACAAATATATAAAGGCCAGATGCTCTCCTGTTTCTAGAATCATTGATACCAGGTCCAGCAGAAATGGAGGTATTTAGTCCTCCAGAGGAAGGGCCCAGTGCAACTTGGAGATGCTCCAAGGTCCTTGCTAGTCATAAGCCCTGCACATCAGGCAGGGCATCCAGGATCTACAGCTTTCTTCTTTCATGCCCCAATAGAGCACATTTCATCCTTACTGAAACACATATATGAAAGAATTTTTGGTTCTCAGCTCTCTGAAAGACAAGTGCCCTTTTTCACTTGCCTTTCTCCTTAGCTCCCTTTTGCCTTTGATCTCTGTTCTGGGAATATCAACAACAGTGGGAACTTTCAGAGAAAGATGAGGAAAAAAAAATAGACATAACTTGCTTCCCATCATCAAGTCATCTTCAAGACTGGACTTCAGAGTAGGCCTTTTACTTACTAAAAATAACAAATGCCTGCCAGTGCTTCTGGGCTGGAATTAAGAGATGTGAAAGCTCCTGCAGACCCAGTGCTTACCCTCTGTGTGCTCTGCAGCTATGAATGAGATTTTGTATTTACGATAAACAAACATGAAATGTTTGAATAAGATGAAGCATTCAGAGTTCCTTGTCCAGGAAAAACTCCTCATTTTTTATACTATTTGAGCAGTATCAGACAGAACTGATGAACAGCAAGTTGAAATAGGAGGATAATAGCAAATGCCTGACTTCAGAGAGGTGAAAACATAATATATTTTATTCATCTAGATCCACCTCAGCCCAGGTTTGTGGAAATGAAGTGGTATTAGGATTGGATTCCTGCTTAATGGTTATCTGGAGAATAGTGGTTTTCAAAGGCTGGATGTAATGGTCTGAAATCTGCTATGACAACCAGCCTTAACTTCTTAGTAAGGTTAGCAGAGAAGACAAGCATTGAATTGCTCCCAAAGCTTGACAGCTCTACCAGCTAAGGACTAAAGCATGCTGAAAGGGGAGCTACCACAGCCACCTTGGATATTTGGATGGCTTCAGCTTTTGTGTTGTGCTTGGTTGCAGCTATCAGTGTTCTCATGCCTTCCAGGAAAATTTTGAGCTATTTTATTTAATTCACCATCCCTAGTCAAATTGCTACAGCTCTTAAGTTAACTCTCACTCGACAGGAAAGTTTTCCCACTATCAAGTGTCAAGCATGCCTAGCATAAAATGTTTAAAATGAAAATTTGCTTTACAGTTTTAGCCCATTGCTCCCTCTGCTGGGACTGAACTGGGATGACATATGGGGAAATCACACAGCCTCATCAAATGACAGGGATGTGAAGAACTCATTATCCTTTCTTAAGGAAGGGCAAATGAGAAATAGATAATTCATAAGCATTAGATGAATTGCCAGGCTGCTCATTCCAATTGAATTCCTCCAGAAATTAATTTAATCCTGTTTCTCTCAACAGATCGTGAAATGGCATAGCATAATGGGGATCATTAAATGGAAATGGTGACAGTAATTCTTTAGTATCATCACCTGGTATTCAGTTGAGGCTATTACTCTTGGGAAAAAAAATCTCATAAAAATACCTCGTAGCAGCCTGAAAAGGTGCTTTCACTTACACTGTCCAGTGAACATTTTATATGGTAAGGTAACTCCTGTCACACTGGAAGCTTCTCTTTTGTGAATAGAGCTTCAGAGTCAAAAAAAAGACAGCCTTCATATGGAGGTGATATTTGTTCAGATTTATTTTTTTGTGTGCAACAAACTGATGCTCTACAAAAATTAGCCATATGTTGGTTTAATGAAGGTGAGCATTATCTACAAACTCTGCATGCTGTACCACAGACAGAACACATCAGACTTGTGACTGCACTTCTGCTGATGAAAGCAGAAAGAAGTGCATTTTGTTAAAATGAAACACTTCTATTGAACTCATAAGTCAGACTGCTCTCTGAAAAGTGCCTTTTTTAAAAAGCCTAAAATATTTCCAAGATCCAGCACAATACTGAAAAGCTCTGAAACAAATAAATATTCTAAAATTTACTATTATTAATGTAAATACTTTCTCTTTTTGATCTAGGTTGCAGAAAACATTTATTTCCCTGAAGACACATGGAACTGTTAGCATCAATGCCGACTTTTAAAGATGTGCACACTCTGCCCTGACATTTTCTGGATAAAATGGGCTTTCAAACTCAATGCCCTTGACTAATTTAAGCTCAGTTATGTTTTTCTTGAAAGTACAAAATTTCTCATTACTTTTTCAAAATGTTATCTATTTAATTCATATTCTAGGTTGGTTTCACTACATTTGAGGGGTGGTTTCTATATCTTAAATGTTTTAATTTAGTGGAGTGAGAAAAAGATTCCTTGTAGCCATGACTCACTTTCTAAGCACTAAGATGTTTCATTGTGAAAAAATGCTCCAAGACACTAATGTGGCAAAGAACTGCAACATATTAATTTTGGTCAAAAGAACACGCAGACACACACTTCTCAAGCAAAGGAAGTAACACAAATCACAGGAACACATTTAGGAGTTAGTAAGGTCTTCGAAGAGAAGGCAACTTGCTACCTGTTTCAATTCTTCTTCCTAAAGAAAAAAGAGGATCAGCACATGAGATGAGCCAAGGTGTAAGTGAAGAACAAAAAGCCAGATTTGGTGCACAGGATTAAAGGTACAATCAAGATAGCTGAAGATATGAGACCAGGTTAAGGTCCCACCTCTGCACACTTTGAAACACCAGAAAGTGTGCAGAAAGCTGCTGTCATTTCCTACCCCAAATTTTCTTTGTCCAGGCAGTGATTAACAGCAGGCAGCCTTCACTGCTAGTTGTGGCACTGCAGCATTTCATGGGTAGAACAAAAAGTACCCTGCCTTCTTCCAGCACCCAAAAATCTGCTGGCTCTTCAGTGGGCTCTGCAGCTGAGGTACCACCAATTTGTACATTGTGGCTGCAGAAGTCTGTGTCTGATGATGGGCAAGTGACAAAGTGTCAAACTCATCCTTTGGATGCATATGCATGTTACATCTTAATGGAGGCATGTTGCTAAATGGATTTCAGTGAAATTCCTTCTGCTCTTATTTGAGCCATATTTGACTCAAGTTGCACTGAACTTCCATGAACTCATTTGATCTGCCATAGACAACAACAAAACATACTCCCATGCTACTCAGGGTGCTTTCTTCCAATGTGAATTTGTGACATCATCTGTCCTCTGAAGCACATCAGGTAAAATAGGGCTGCAAATAAAAATACATCTTCCATTTTACCCTAGTCTGTCTTTAAAAATGCATATGCTTTTTGATATCTTCATTCTTAACTGAGACATGTTTCATCTGTTTAACAAGGCCCTGCTTCTGTATCTGTGTAAACGAAATAAGTGCTGTAGGGAAAGCATCTCTGAGGTGAGAGAGGTAGATGTGGTTGTCAGATGACTCATCTGAGAGAACCAGCAACTGAGTAAGTTAAAGAAACTTTAATTTAAGGGTGAAGTTAAAGGAACTAGCCTAGTGATTCTGTACTGTCAGCTGCAGAGAATAATAGTGTACAGTGCTGAGGTTTTTTTCTTAGAGCAAATAGTTAACTTGCTTTACACGTTGGTTTCTTTTCTTTTTCTTACTCCTCTTAGCAGTAGGTGACAATGATGCAGCGCTGCTACAGGAACAACATCATCTGAGCATTATCAGAAACCCCTGAATTAAAAGACCAAGGCAAAAAATAAAAAGAGGGAAACACAACCAAATTTTGTGTGTAGAAACAGCCAGTTTCTGCAGAATTCTGTGGTTACATATCCTCCCTCTCCTCTCGCTTTACCTTGTGTTTTCCTTGGTAGTAACAGGTGGAGCTCCTTACCTTCAGCAGTTTCATGAGGCCTTCTAACTGAACCATAAGCTCCCTTCGGCTTTCCTGGAGAGCAGACATCCTCTGTTCCAGCTCATCCTTCCGCTGTCTGAGAAACAAGCAGATCTGATCAGAGCTTACCCCTCACAGCAGCAGCAGCAGCTTTTAACTGCATCGTTTTCCCAGCTCTACTATGGGATACATGCCTACAGACCACAGGAAAGCAAACACACTGCAGGAATTCAGCACAGGGCCTAGAAATGTGGCTATGTGAAGGCTAGGGAGTTCCCTTTTATTGGGAATCCTTGTGAGACTGAAGAGTGATCAGGGAAAAGACAGACACTGACACAGATCTTTAAAGAACAAATGGGTTCAAACAAGTTTGTGTTATATTCCCTTGTGGAAATGCCTGGTAATTTTAGCTTAGGAACTCTCTAGTCAATAACCTCACTAGCTGTCAGGAGAAATTAAAGCCATGCCCTGAAGGACAGGAAATTACAGTAGGGGCACTGAACACAGTGAGATATGAGAGAAGCTAAGTGAGTTTAGAAATTCAGACAAAAACCCACAGTGATCTGCTTTTGTTTGTCTATATATTTTTTTTCCCTGAAAGCAAGAGGAAGACTATCACATAGTAGAGAGAAAGCTGCTTGAAATTAGCAAATTAGCTCTTTGATCTCAGAGTCCAGTGCTGGTTGCATAACTGTGAATTCTGAACCACTCCAAGTGTGACAGTCTCTCTGAGTCCCCAAAAATCTAAATAACTTTGATTCTGCACAGCTCCATTTCACATGTTAAATCACTAAATTGTGGGAGGTCCCCACCTAAAAACAAAATAAAATTGTTGCCTCTTGGAAGTTGTGATTTAATTAACATTACTATTAAAAGGTATACATATTAGGTATATTTTATACTCTATTGCATTGCAAATAACATACAAACAGTAAGTTAGCCTTGTACTATCTATAAAATATGACAATTTAATCCTAAATGGAAAAGCACTGCAACCAACAAGACTTAAGCACTTTTCCTGTATTTAGGGCAATATGAAACCCTGATTTTGAGCCTCCACTGTAAGTGAGCAACTACAGATACAGTCAACATTGATTTTGACAGGACTGCTCACGTGTGCTATCTCTCACCTATATAATAGGATCATATAGTAACACTGCCAGGTTGCATTTACTCTTCTGAAGGATTGATCTATTTCCTGCTACAAAATGCCTGTGTTGGCTTTTCTTTTCCAGACACGTAATGGTTGGAAATGCTATGAACTATACAAAGGCAGCGGAGTTTAAGAAACTGCTAACAAAAATAAGGTCCGTATAATTCAAAGTGGCAGGTCCTAGTACAGAGCTCTGCTGGGTTTTAGATTCATTCCACAGGGAGACAGGATCTTCCGGTGTGCACTTTACAGACTACTCCTCAGAGGTTTTTCTCACACTGTACTCCAGAGAAGATTCTTGGAAGAAAGGGGTTTTGCAACCTGTCTCTAAGACAGCACTGGTAATGTGAAGGAATGCTGTGTTCAGGACCTCGTTTCAGTGAGTGCCATACTACAGCAGCTTGTGAAAGATGCTAGGACAGATACCCACAACATGGTTTACAGATTCCAGCATTTCTTAACACAGTGTGAACTAAATTGCTATATAGCCCTGAGTGCTTCAAGCCTGAAAAATCAGCAGAGTAACAGACATAAATCAGGGCTGCTCCCCGAGTCCTCCTGTTTTACACATAAGAACAGCCTTGTGCCATTTTAAGTGTCTAGGAATTTGAGGTGGTGTCAAAATTCCCCAGTAAATCCTAAGTCAGACTTTTGCCTTGCAAATGGTGAACATTTCAGAAGGAATGCAAAGCAGTTCAGATCCAGAGATTAAAAGGTATTTTCTGTTTCTCACACAGCATATTAAATCAGGGAAGGTATAGTTGAAGAATTCAGTATCAAGAAATCAAAATAGGTGTATTATGCTTTAGTATGTATATCAAAATTGAAAAGAGGGAAAAGTTAAGTAGTCAGCCTGCTAACACTGCACAATCATTCCCCCTTTTTTTTTTTTTTGTTTTTAAGTATAATGAATTTTATTAATCAACTACATAGAAAGGTGATTTCCTAAACCTGCTGAAAATAGACTTTCAGTTTGATGGGCAAGAGCTACATTATTGGTGTATTTTACAGTGTACACATTTTCATGACAGGCAGCGTTATATGCCTCACACAATGCCACTTTCCTGTAGATCTCTAGAAGTAATTACAGATTAAAATCACTCACAGAAATGAAGAAGCTAACTTGTATTTAGATTGGTAATACAAAGTAATAATTTGTGAATTAGAAAAATATTTTTGCATGGAAAACTTTGTAATAAAACTATTAAGTGTTTATAAAGAAAAAAATTATCACAATTTCTTACAGTAATTTCCTTTGGATATGCACCAGTCCACTAAAATATTAGTTGTGTGAGGAGCAGCTAAGTGGCAGAAAATGTTCTTTAGTCAGGGGGCGGAGCAATCTAGCATTGTTCCAGTGGAATCAAAGTGCTTACACTCTCTTTATTCATATAGAGCATTTTGAATAGTTCTTATTGGATTCTCTGCCTCTCACAATGTGAATTTCAGGACTTTCAGGGAGCCTATGGATCTGGGCCAATGACAATTGAACTTCTTCAACGTGATATACATGGAAATTAGTAAATCCATGTAGAGTATTGTAACTAACATGCAATCACATCCCTATTAATGGTTTTAGTTTGGTGGGATAACTGGAGGGAGGAGCCTCTAAATCTTTAGCAGCTTCAGATGACTTTACTCTTCACTCCCCACATGACAATGAGGATCATTCTGCAGCCTGGTGTTGCACCATGAAGAGAACTGACCTCTCCTTAGAGTTCAACACATGGGGGAAATTTCCAAAGATTAACATCTAATTCTGGCTGTATTTTCATGTCGTTCTGTATTTTCTTTAGCATAAACTAGAAATCTTTGTAAAGGAATTTGTTCTGAACATTTTTCCCCATATAATTAATGGCATTTGGACCAGGCTGTGAGGACCTATTCCAAGTGACCTAAGGACCTAACTCTGCAAATACTAATGCACATGCTTAATTTAATGTAGAGGAATAATATGTGAGATTTCTCATGCATACAATTTAAAGCATAAACTTAATTACTTCTAGGACAATGGGATGCACCAAAAATGTATAAAAAATACACATTGGCTGACTCACTTAAAAAAGCCTCCAAAACCATAAGACAGGCTTATCTTTCATTTCTTCTCTTATTGAGAATGACTGGCTGGCCCCTGTCAAGGCCAGAGGTTTTATTGCCATGGACCTACCTCAGGAGCCGGAGCTCTGCAAGGAGAGTGGGATTTTGTTGGGCCTTCTCTGGAGTGGGCTGAGATGCTTGCTCATGTTCAAGTCGCAGCCTCTGGATCTCCTGTAGGATTTCTCTTGGGGAGGAGAATAAGCAGAAGACTTTAAGTCAGTAATTCTTCACAAAATTAGCTCCCTGGACATTGCAAGAGGTGAAAAAGTATGACTGTATTTAGCTTTTAATCAATGAAGATGTACATAAAATGACTTGTTTGCAACCAACCAAAGAAGACCTCAGCGACGGGAGAGGGCTCTGGATATTTTCTAAATAAACTCTTAGGATTGTGCCATAAAGAGAAATCGTTCTTCAAAACCCCCCCAAAACCAGAGGTAGACATAAAATAGTTCTATGCTTGACTGAACTGCTCCCTTTTAATTCTTCACCATGAACATTTCCAGCACCTCATGAACTTGAAAAAAATTGAAGCAACCTTTTTGGACATTGTAGAGTATCAGAGGAAATATTTAGCCCTTAAAAATACTTTTAATGGAAGCAGAGATGTGAGAACAGTTGACAATTCATAGAAAAGCACTTTAACAAGACTTGTTACGACAGGCTTGTGAGCCCTGGAGTGCTGTCAAAAGGCTAATACAAAGGTTCACAGCAGAAGGTTGAAACCTTTGTGAATTTTGTCTCTTCTTCACAATGTGCTGGAAGCAGACGGTCAGGAGGCAGCCTCGAACTATGAAAGGAAAATCGAGACTGGAGCTGGTGGTGCTCATTACATGGTGACAGAAGGCAGTGCAGAGTTTGGAATAGGAAACCATCTGGTCTGGGCTAGCCTCTGTTTTATGGTCCGGCACTAAAAGCAGAGCTCTGCTGCCATACATCTCATGGCATCAGGCAGTCTGGTACCCAAGGCCAGGCTCTCTGCTGGGAACAAACAGGCATCAGTCATTTTTGGGGTCAGCTGGCCTATTTCTCCTGGACACTCTCTCAATCTCAGTCACATCTGTACCTCCTGTCTCATTTGATCAGCAGCCTAACTTGCTGCTAATCTTCCTGCAAACCTTTCCCAGGCAGACTGTGTTCTGAAGAGCTTTAATCATCTTTTTCCTGAATAAAAGCAGGGGAGCATAACATTACAAGCGTGACTGATCCTTTTATCATTTCATATTATAGTGCTACTGAGAATCCAACTGAAAGTTAATCCAGTTTAGAAACAGGACAGGCTTTTTTTTTAAACTCTTAACAAACAGCAGCTGCAAACAGTAAAGTATCCATGATTATATCACGTCATTGGACAGTACACTTATGAAAACATGGGGTGGCTATGGATTTCAGAGCCTTTATCCTACTGTATGGACCCTTTTGTGTTCTGTCCTTTTGCAGGGGGAGATGCATGTACCTTTATAAGCACATCGAACAGATGTAGGTGGTAAAAAATGCTAAGAAACAAGCACGTATGTAACATGTGGGACTGGACAAAACCAGGTAACTTAGTGGATCCTTACCGGTTTTTATTTTCAAGCTCTGCAATCAGCTGCCTTTGTTGCTTGTTTGCATCAATGGTGAAGGAGATATCTGATGCCCCTCTCTGCTGACTCGGCTGCTGTTGTAAAACAGAGAAGGCTGCATTGAAAGAGGAATAGCCAGCATGCACCATGAGTTCAACACAGATCTGTTCTGTGAAATCTGCTTACACAAAGTGCAGTACCAAGCTTGTCTACACTAAAAAAAAGAGCATTCAGGTTGTGCTTATACCAGTATGGAACCATTGCTAGTAAAAGCAGAGTAAGTGCTAGAGTAAATAAGACTCAGTGTTTACCATCCTGTCATTCATTGCTTTTTCATGCAGCTTCCTCTGAACCTATCAGAAAAGGCAATGACACTGCAGGCAGTTGCTGTAATGTGGCTCTTGATTTTGATGCTACAGACAAGAGGAATACACTGAAGCAAAAACCAGTGTCTGCCCCCAGAAAGACTGGGATGTGTTTCCAGTGCAGTCATGCTTCACTCTCTGAAAAGTAAGGTTTTATTTTCAGTTTGAAAGCAGTACTCATTTCAGTCTGGCTATGTGGCCCATTTAGCCACATGTTCCTACATGCTCTCATGATACTTCAGGAAACTTCTTTCCCTAGTCCTTCAGTTATAGCGAAATCTTTTTTCCCCCTCAATAAAATGAGATGGGAATTTGTCTCTCACCAAACTATGCAGTGTTCACTACAGCTTCATTGGACTATGCTCTTATTGCAAGTTTATCAGCAATAATCAATTATTGTTTTTCTTGTTCACACTCCTGCATTTCAGTACTGTAACAATGGTAACACAGAGCAGGACATTTTGAAGTTTTCATAGCTATGAAAGATACCCATTTATTTCTAACTCCAACATGAAAAAATCAGATATTTAAAAATACTCTGCTGAGCTCTGCTGTGGTATGAAGGTTCCTCAGCACAAAAAGCTCTGTGAAGTGTAACTCTGAAGCACTATTCTGTGTCATGCCAGGCCCCTCTTCTGCCAGGAAGTGGACCCTCGGAAAGGATGAGGATACATCTCCTTAGCCTAACAAACCTAATACAGGTTAGGACTGTCTGTGGGAAAAGGATAGTCTGTTTCCCATGTAACCACGTACTATATTTTCTGCTACGGATACATTTTCCCATTAACACATCAACCAGGGGGAAGCAGAACAGTGCATAAAGAACTGATGCATGCTGGTGGATGTCATCACTCATACAGGAGGAATCAGGATCACTGTCCTGAAATCCCACTGTTATTAATATATGTAGTTCCTTAAATGCCAGAATGACCATCCGCAAAAATTTCCACTGCCCCTACTGGGTGTCACTCTTTTGCTTGGAAAGATTGCTCTCTATAGAAACCTCTTTTCCTTCTGTCTCTTTTGTTCCAAGAGCAAAGACTGATGGCAATGAGAAACCCAGTGTTTTCCTTCAAGTCAGCTCTGTTTATACTGCTTTCCCCCACATCAAGGACACATGTTATATAGAACTGATGTTGACCGATTTTTAACCAGAGACATTATTAATGGGAATCATGTTCCCATGAAGAATTTATGTCTTTCAGAAATAAGACCACCATCTACAGGTTGCCTTAAATTTGAAACACCGTGTCACATGTCTGGAAAGGACTGATGTGGGCTGGTCTGCACCCTCTCTTCCCACGCAGCTGCAGGTAGTGTGAAATCTCCCTGACAGCATCTGCATGGGGCAGCAGATTTGTCTTCACCTGGCGTGAATGTGACTCAGTGTCTTTACATGACATGTGGTGCCCAATCTCACCCTTTCAATTGACCCCACAGTGTAAATCTCAGCATGAAAACGTTTCTGGGCACTCCAGACAAGCTGCTTTTCACTTAACCATCATTCATGGTTCCTTGTTCTATCAAATGGTTTGAGAGAGAAAACAAGTAGCTAGGCTGACCTTGTATGTACCATTTAAGATTTTATATACTTTGATTGGGTTCCTGCTTCATTCTCTCTTGTTCCCAAATGCAGTTAGAGAGGTTTTAGCCTGTCATCACCTTCTATCTTTGGATATAGAGAGCAGAATAATCACTGCTCTGAAATGAAAATGGGAGCCAGGCTAAATGCAGGGGGTCATTACAGTCATCCTGCTGAAGAACATTCTTTAATAGCCTTAGTACTTAGGGCCCTAGTGGCTGTGATATTTGAGCTATAGAGTAAAATGGATTCACCACCCCATTTTTTCCAATGCAGTAATTCATTAACCTTTAACCAAAACTAGTCCAGACAATATTTTATAGCCTTTCCTGAGTTCAAGATGTCAAATTCCCTTTGATACAATTATTTAAATACCACTGCATTAGTATATAGATTATATGCATTAACATGTGGATTCTTTGGATTAAGTGGACTGCATAAAAGTGTTATTATTAAAGCATAACAGCCTCTGATGAAAAGAATAGGGAAAAAGAATCCATTAATCATTAGACCTTCAGATGTAATTTCCCTGATCTTGCCAAGCCCCTGGAACACGACAGAAGGAAAGTACCTTCCCTTAATTAAAACACTTACTGATGAAGAAGTTTCTGCTGCCAGCCTTGCTGCATACCTGGCGATCAGCTTGTGCTCTTCATCCAGGCGACTTGCACTGTCAAGGACGCTGCTCAGGGGGAGGGGCAAATGAGAATACAGGTTTATACACAACAAAAACACCCACTGCCTCAGCCAGCCACCACCTCACACCCCCACAAGTCAGAACAAAGGAGCAAACACCACCAAATTAGGAACAGCTGATGTTAATTGAGCAAAGGGGAGAAGAGAGAGGGCAATTTCCCTAGAAAGATCAGCTCTAAGGGCCTCGGCAGCACCTTCCCTTAGAGGGAAAACAGCAGCAAGTCTGTAACCCACAGTAAAAGTTGTACTGGATGCAACTTGCAGACTGCTCTGCCCAAAACAGGGTTGGGAGGTGGTTGGAATCCTCAGTCAGCATTTATTTTGCAACTTAGCTTTGTCATATTATCTAGAAGACTGATTACTTTTTGGACAGTGGATTAGCAGAAGCCTCAGTGTTTGTTGAGAAAAACTTTAGAAGCTTTGTTGTATTTGCACCAGGAAACAGTGTTTAGGACAGTTTTGCAGGGCACTCACCAAGGTGTCATGCATCACTGTTTGGAACCACTGATGTACGAATTTATTATCATGCTTTCTCTTTTATTCTTGTTTTTTTGCTATTTGGGAGCAAGACTTCACAGTGTCACATAACTGTGATCAGCAAGTATGAAACTAAAACAGTTTAGTTTAGTAAAAACTAACAGCAAATATGTTGAATTCCCTTAAAATACTGCACCTTATTTTTTCTCCGCCAAGAATATAAATGAAAATATTTCAGGTTAATACTTTTCCAGCTGTCCTTATTTTAAAATGAAGCTATTTTTCAGCCAGATGAGCTGGAAAAAGGTAATATAGTGAGAATCTTCGCTATTTCTAAATGTTCAGGAAGTTTGCAGACAACCATCAAAATTAATAAACTAACAAAACTAAAAGTCTGAAGTGGACTTAGTTGACCCTGGGTAATCCTGGGCTTTAGAATCTTATACTGCATTACTTTAGTATGTATAAGAGAGAAAAAATGATGTCCCTAAGAAGAGGTGAAAGGAATGTGGAATTGCCACATGGAATACAAGCCTGCCTGTGGACTATCCCAAACAGAGGCAAGTCTGGCCTCTTTTCTTATCCTTTGGCAGCTGTATAATGGTTTTTGGCTGAAAGGAAACAGGAACAAATCTCCCTGTCCATGGGTTCTTCTGGGCATGCAACTGATTGCTGGCAAATGAGCTTCAAAAGAGTCTGGGCATGGGATTTTATTCTGATTTTTTTCCCCTGAAATTGTACCTTGAACTTGAAAAGCCTTCCAGAGGAAAATGGCACTTGTGCCAAAAGCTCTGTTTTTGAAAAACTGAAATATTTAAAAGGAATATTCCTCTGAAACTTCTCAGTGAGTTCATATCCCCATGTCCCCCAGGGAACTACAGTGCACATGTGTTGTTCGGCACAATTAAATCCACTGGGATTTAAAAGTTATGTTTGAAAGGTGAGCAGTGGTTGATATTCACTGATCATGAAACTAAAGCTGGGTGTCGTGGATTTGCTACAGCTTACTGATGCAAGAGACAAACATCATCTTTTTCTCATTCTGATAATAACCTGTGAGACCACAAACATGAAGTTTAGAAAACCAGTAAAGCTCTGAGAAGTGAGACACAGAGAGGCTCTGTGTAAATAAAACTTGTGCTGCAGATTGCATTTAAGACTTCTGGTGGTAGATGAACATTGGCTTTCTGGTTTTGGTTATGTTTGTTTTGTTACATATACAGCTTAATTTTATGCTTACTGAGATTCTGGTGGGATAACTGATATACCTTTGGGAAAGACCAAAGCTAAAGGCATTTTTCTAAATTTGTACAGTTCTGCTTCTTACATACTCATGCTTACTGTACTAATATGTCATCCAGAGAAAGAAAGGAGTGAGCAACTCTTGCAGACACATAAAGTTATGTAAACTGGGTAATAAGGGTTACTTTTATGACAGTATAATTAATTTTTAATTTTACCATACTGACAATATCATTGCATCCTAACAGATGGTTGTGAAAACAGCAAGCATTCAGCATCAATTCTCCTCTTTATGGCAATGTGCAACCATATGCATCTTGGAAAAATGGATTATGGTTCCACTTGCTGGCGTAACAATCTGCACCAGAGTTCTGAGATGTGAGCTAACACCTAAGCCAACTGCTTTACTGAATGACCAAGCCACTGCAGCTTTTTGAGTCTTACTTGTATCTATTATCTTTCATATATATTTATGTGTGGGTGGATGTCATAAAGTAGATGTAGCAATGCGTCAAATTTGGTCTATGAATGCTGCAAATCACTAACCCCAAAGCTCTGAAAATTAAATTTCAATATCTGAGATAAATTTACTTCTGGAATATACCTATTCTATGTGACCATTAAGCACAGAAGTATGCGCAGCAGCATTAGCTTTGACTGCCAAGAATTTTATGTCTCAGATTTCTCAGATTTACCACAACTCACTTCTGTTTTACTTCACCAACTTCACAGAAAACCATGAAGTAAGACAACAGTACACAAAAGGTTTAAAATATTACGAATGTGTGCGCAGGATTTGTGACTCCAGGGGAATGACTCAGGCATCCTTTTGAGAGAAACTGGACATTTTGCATACAAATATCCCACTGTTGTTCCTTCTTTTCTAAAAAATACTGCTTCTCCATTAGTGACCATTTATTTAAAGACCTTATAATTATTAGCAATAATAGGTCTGGCACCTATCACCATTCAGCTATAGAGTGGATATCCAATGTTAGCACCTGTACAATAGGACTTCAGTGGTCTATGGTAGCTCTAATTAAAAAAGGGATCTCAAACCTGCAGGTGAAGGATGAAAAACATGACAACCTATGAGCAAAGGAGTGACTCTGGAGGATCTTTGCTGTTTCTCAGGCTTCAGATGTGTCCAGCCTGTTCTGCAGTAGGCACCCAGCAATAGCTGATATGGATGTTCCCCGATGGTTTTACAACTGTGTCACCACTGGTTAGAAAAGTCTCTTGTAAAATTTTTGCAACAGATGTATCAGTGCAGTCTTCATTACATGCTCTTATTCTACAAACCCTTGTTTAATAAATAACTTGCTATAGAAAATATGGACAAATTAAAGGGTCGGTTTCTAGGTGCTGTAAAAAACCACAAAAACACAAAGAAAGGCCTAACAGCAACACACCCAAAGTATTCTGAGGACTGTTAACTCCCACACTTTCAAAATTGGCTTGGTTTTAAGACACTTTAAACCCAGACAAATCATCTGAGTCCTCTGCTACTGCTGACTTGCCATTTACTTTAGAATCACCAGGATTTTACCACCAAAATATTGTAACACTCAGCTGTGTGGGAATAATCACAAAAACTAACTCTGTTCAAGGGAGCTAAATGTCTATTTCCTCTGCAGCAACTGGTCTCTGAATATTTTTCCTCTTTCAAAAGAAAATTATAGCAGCCTTTCTACCTAGAGTTGTTCACACCTCCTTAATAAATATTTTTTAAAATGTCCTAGAATAGCACAGCACTTTTACATAGAAATAGGATTCACACAGTACTATGCAGTATAACATAAAAACCTCAGAAAACAGCTCTCTATGGAAGCAAAATAACCTCTTATTTTTCTCTGTACCTGAAAAGAAAAAGACTGAAGTATATGGAATTAATATTCAAAGCTAGGCAAAGTCTCTAACTTACAAAAACAGAAACTATTTGCAGTTAAAGGTTCTTTTTAAGAATCAGACACTACAGATAAACTAAAGTAAGTATCAAATATTAGTTTTAAATACTAAAAAAGACTTTGCAATTAAGCTATTCAAAACATCTGGCTAAGGGCTATTTTTCCTACCCACACAGTTACTATAAAAAATTAATTAATTCTTCCTCTTGATTATTAATTTGCTCTCGGGTACTGGCTTCTAAAAAACCCTCAAGTAGCTTATTAGCCTGTGGTAGAAGGAAAGGAAAACTTGTACTTTTACTTGCGGTATCAGATAACTGCAGATGAGAAATAAAGTTAAACAGCGAAAATTAATTAAATGAATTAAAAATACCCCACAAAACCCTAAATAGAAATACTGTCTGAACTTAAAGGCATACTGGGTTATATTAGACTGATGATTAGCTATAAATTAGCTTGACTCCGTATCTAAAAAAACCCAAATCTTGTTTTGTTTTGAAATGTTACTATGCAGCTCTTCAGATGCATTATGCTCACAAAGTATCTCTGCAGGTTTTTACTGCAGATAAAGGTCCAGCTACAATCATCCGTCTTCTCAGCTTTGGCTGCCAAAGCACTTGAATTATCTGATGTCTGGGTAGGTACAGGTAGTATTTTGCAGGCAGATCGAACAACAAAGCTGGCCAGCTGCAGCCTCCCCTAAATCAGAAGCTATCTCATTTTGGTTACCAAATCTCCTTAAGATGCAGGGTGAAATAACTTGAACTCAGCACCATCCTGACACAAGTGAGTTCTGAGCAAACTGCATCGGGGCATGGGCAGGAGAAGTTCAGTTTTGCCTGAAGATGCCACCCCAGACTTTGAGATGCAGCAGCTGAGCTTCCTGCAGAGGTCTCACCTACTCCTCTGGAAACTGGCTTCACACAGGAGCTTCAGGATGGCAAGACTGTTCTTGTTTTTACCAAAATGTAACCATTCTATTTCTCTGCTAGCAGTCACAGTCCAACAAAGCAGAAAATGGCAATGCAGCATGGTCTGATGCTTGACTAAGACTGCTGTCCCTCTAGGTTATGTTTCTGTCAAAATCTAATTATACAAATAACTGAGATTGTTTCTCATTCAGGATGCTGTGACTGCAGTGATTTAATGTCAGTAATCAGATGTTATGTACTATGCTTTGCATCACTTGTTTAAACAATTAAGGTAGTTACCAGTCACTCTCTCATTCATTTCTCAAAACCAAATAAATGCTGGCTATCATGGCATATGATTTATATATTCATATTTAGAAACAAAGGTGTTATGACTTGGTGAGGTTGGCTCAAAGCCTTGAGGGAACAGGCTGGAATATAAAGAATAAAATTTGGAGGATGAAAACAGTAAAGATGAAGTGAGGCACCCGAGGTCTTGGGAGGAACCGGTAGCCCTCATTGAAGCTAAATGAATCCTAGACATGGCATCCAAAAATTCCACACCTGGAAAACCGGCCTAGCACCAAGAACTAACCCTAAACCATGTCTATTCTTCACTTCCTTCCTGAACAACCGTATCAAGTAAGTCACTCATGGTAGCCGGGGCCACACCTCCTTCTCCCTGTCACAGCAGACCGAATGGCAGCATATTCCTATCCTCAGTCATGGGTGGGCAATGACTGGTCACACACATGCCCCCAAGAGCCTGATTTCATAGCCACAGAGTCAATATTCCTCAATAAGCCTGATTTCTGGAAGTGCTTCTTCAGGAATGAAATTTCCCTTGAAAATGTTTTTGTTCAGGATTAATGGCTTTCATTTTCCTCATTAAAACCTAGTTTGCCTTTTCAACCCTCCACTAGTGGCACATGCCAGTGGGCTAGAGAGTAGAGAAGCAGATCCAGGACAAGAAGCAGAGTTTTTTATCCACTGGGCATGAGAAATTACACCCATTTTCAACAGGAGCTACATGTAGAATTGAATTTTTTAAGATTGCAGATAACCATTCCATTCACTTTCCTAAATGAAGTTGCTGCTGCCTCCTACATACTGGAGTAAATGGAGACTTTCTTCTAACCTAGGAAATATTCTGCACTAGCAGCACAGGAAACAGAAGGGTTTGCTATGAGCAAAATAGACCTCCTGAGCGTAGTTTTGGTAGAAACTCGATACAGTTTTTTGCTCAGCACCACATTTTCTAGAGCCATATACTGCTCACCACTTTGCTGGAACAGGGCTGCGAAGTCTATGGAATTCTGTTGCACTTGGAGAAGTGAGGCAGCGTTTTCCTTCCCTGGCATGGCAGGCTGTAATGCCAGCATCTCAAGTGCCAGGACAGCTGATGGGTTTAGGAGACAAAGCTCTATAATCACTCCAGCAGAAACAATGAACTATGTTCAAGAGACCTATTTAAAACCCCTGAGTCTAAATGAGAGAAGGAAATTTGTATACAAGATTCAAACAATGCAGCAACCAGGCAGATTTAAAAGCAATGCCTGACACATGTAAAAATCCAAATTTTCTCTCCCTAGGTTAGTAAGAAAATTATTATCATGATTTAATTATTTCTGTACTATTACAGTTTCTAACTTTCAAGGAAGGTGATGCTACAAGTTATATATGATCTCAAAAATTAACACCTTGACAACACGTTTTATCATTGTTGTGTGAAGATTTCTGTGCCACCACCAAGTCCTGAACTGCCTAGAGCTCAGTATCCCAAACAATTTGCATAGCCATTCTTAACTAAGCAATTATTTGCAATACTTGGCAATACCTTGTGAGCTTCGGTAGAGAGAATAGCAGCCAGTGGCACAATCCACCAACTTTGGGAGGACATACCCACACACATTCACCTCAGGTTAGTGCTCATGAAGAGCTGCTCCAGCTCGTGGCTGGGAGGAAACAGTGGGAGCATTTGGCTGAGCAAGGTCCCTTTGCTGGGTCCCCCAGAGGTGCCAAACCTGCACTAACCGTGCGGGGTTGCTCTGCAGCATGTTGACATACACCCCGATGAGCACATGTTCATCGGCCAGCCTGTCTGCAACATCGAGACTGTACTGTAACCTGAAACAGGGGCGGGGGACAGGGTGTGGTCCAGACAGACACAGAGATAAACAGAGAGAGCAGGAGCAAGTAAGATTGTGAAATGGGAATCTAGGAATGAATACTTCAGTGTTCCTAGAGAAAAAAAATCAAAACAAAACAACACATCAAGTGCAGAAATTATTTTGTTACTATTATAATTTACATGCTTAGTATTTAGTGATTTAGGATGGCAGCATCCCACTTGAGCCAGACTCAGAAATCAGTGAGACGCCAGATCAGGCCAGGGACTGAAGCTCTGGAGCTGTACAGTACCATTTATTACATAATAAAGCAAATTGTGAGGTCAGCATTATTTGTTCCAATATACTATATATTGCACACAAACAGTAATACAGACAACATACATGACTGACACACTGAATTCACAAGCTTGATTTGCTTGGAAGTGTCTGATCAAGACCTTATGCATTCAGGTGTACATAAATATATTTAAACATGCCTTACTTAGCTTACTGGGTTAATTGCTTATGACAATTTTCTCAGGAAAGATATATATAGAATACATTAAAAATGGGAGAAATCGAGGAAAAGTTTTTGGTTTAGCTGTGTTAGTGCAAGTTAAGAACATACTCTCTCTCTCTTTAACTTACCCTTTGCCTTTCAAGAAAGCTGGAGCAGCCCTAGCCAGCAGTTTGCTCTGCTCTACTTCAGTATTCTTGGAAGGAGAGCTAGTTAATAAGACAAGAAAACTAAGAAGAGGATAAACAGTGATGCCTGAAATTCATTACAGAATAGAGTTTGGAGAAGCTCATTTGAGTGCTCTGGACTGAATAAAAATAATAGATTTAAAGGAATTCTAGAAAACCTCAGGAAATGCAAAATCAGGAATTACAAGTTTTCACTCCTGTTCTCCAAAAGTGAACTATTGAAGTCTCCACTACAGAAATGACAAAACAAAATGTGTTTCTCTCAAATGGAGAGATGAAGGCTGGTGTATTTTCCAGATGGATTCTGAGATAAACATGGTCTCAAATGCTGCTTTCAAGCTGGGAAAGCTTTACCATAACAGCTAAATTGCTTTTCTCCACATTAACTGTAAGTTGGTTTCAATAATCTATGGGAAGATGTTTATTTGGATGCAGTGATGGGATACAGCAGTTTAATTTTCAGAAGTACTGTTCTTCTGTTGATTTAGAATAATATATAGTTCACCAAACACACTTTTTTTCCTAATTACAGTATTTAATGGATTGCAGTAACCGCATCCTTCCCAACACTTAAATATCCATGTTAACAAGCTACCACTGGCTAAAAATGGGAAACATTGGAAATGTTCTTTTTTTTTTCATGCTGCAGCATTTTTTGGTTTAAGATACAACAAAGCAAAACAATATTATATTTTACTTTCTTCTTTTTAAATAATATTCACTTTTTTTTTGTTTGGCACCTCATGGGTACATGAGCATGGATGCACCTGCGCACCTGTGGATCCCAACTGGGTGTGTGTAGGTAGATGATGTTGTACAAATGTGGTGTATGACAAATCCTCAGAACCTTCAATATTGGGACAAAGAAGTAATTCAGTGAGGTGAAATTTTTGTAATTCCCCTCCTTTTGGGAGGGCAAGGTTGGCGGTGGGGTTCTGAAAAGAATGGGACCAAAGGTTATCCTAAGAACTCAAGCCTACTGATGTATAATAATTTTGTAAGATAGCTGTATGAAATGCTGCACAGCACAGCAAGGAAAAATGCTTGTTTCACATTCCTCTGCCCATCAGCATGCTACTTATGTGTACTGTACTTCCACTGGGGCAATATCCATGCAGATAAACATGCTCCATGCCATCTAGAAGGATGTGTTTTCCACATGTTTTCTTCCCAGTTACAGAAGGAAAATGCATTCAATGCATTCAAGGGGTACAGGATGTGCCATTTCAGCCAAAAATGCACCTTTCCATTCTAAAAGTACAGATAAATATGTTGCCATAGTGGGAGGCTGCAGGCCCCAGAGCAGAATTTGTGCCTTGCTTTCTAACAGTGCGCCCTTCACCAACCACCAGTTCTCCTCTCCTATGCTCCAGAGGCCACACAAAGTGTGGAGAGACAGACAAGCAAGGATTACTCACCAAGCAACTGATACCATGCCTATCTCTGTTCCTTTCTTTTTTAGTTGATCAAACAAATGTTAACCTTTCAACCTTTTCTCATGAGTTACGTCTTCTCTGTTTTTCTTATGTTTGGGTGTCTCCTCTGGACTCCAGATATGCTGGTTAGCATATCTGCCCCTGTGCTGTTGGTCTAAACTGCATGCAAACCTCTAGGCAGATGTCTCCTCCTCTGAGGAGTGAGATTTAATGGCTTTCCAGATGATGTTCAAGGGTGAAATGCAATCTAACAATTGTATTGCTGACTTCAATTAGTTTGTGGTTCACTGCAACTGCTAGGTCCTCTGTTAAAATATTTCTATCCATCCAATTATGCTCCCATCTTTTATTTGACTATTTGCTTCCTTGCTACAGCACTTTTCACTTATAATTACTGAATTTCCTGTAATTGATTTCAGATCATTTGGACATCAATTACTACCATTGCTACGGAGCTACTTTTTTTTTATTTAGAAACTGCTCTCCAAGCACTCCTTCCCATAACTATTTCAACCTTTGTAGCATCTACAAATTGGATATATTCACTCTACTGCTTCCATTAAGTCACTATGAAAAATAGTGCATAGTTTCTTAGTTAGGATAGCTTTGAAGAATACCAGCAGATGTCCTTCTCCTAAAGCGACAGCAAACATCTGAAAATGCCATTATTCATTTTCAATATTGCTCTTTTACTAATTTCCCTATGTCTGTAGTTCCTTTGGGTACTTCTGTGTCATCTGGGACTATGTTTTAAGTCCTTTTAAGGTCAACGTGTATTGTATCTGCTGCTTCTTTTTTTCACCCACTGGATCAGTCATCCTGTCAATGAAATAAATTAGGTTGATAGAATTTGTTCTTGACAAATCTATGGTGATTATTTCTTGTTTATTATCCTCCAGATGCTTACTAACTCTTTTATAATTTCAGTATCTCTGGATACCAAGGTTAGGCTGCCTCCTTTATAATCTCTTTCACCTTTGTCCCTGATTCCACCTTCAACTGTCCTTCATTTGGAAGAGCTGTTATTTCTCCTTCTTCTTCTTCTGTATCTTCCTACATCCTCCACATATTCCCCAAAATACAACTAATACTTCAGAGATTGTTATGGGCACGAGTTTCCAACTGGAACAGATATTTTAAAGATATATTCCTGCTAAAATGGAACACCTTGTAAGATGCCAAATAATGCTTCTCCATCCAAATTTAGAGACAAACCTTCCAGCTATGGGCAGATGTCTATAAAGATATAGACCTAACAATATTGGTGTAAATGTTATGCCCTTATTAGTGTCTACCTGGCTACTAAACAATCAAACATGTAAACCTTTCCTTTAGCCAGGTAGAATATTGCTGATGAAATAAGGCTCCTCATCTTGTTCTGAAAACAACATGCAAAGACAACATGCAGTTCAAGTCTACCACACTCCTTATAGACAGGACAACATGTCTGTACATGGACAACAGCAGCAATCAGTATGTTTTGCTCCAGGTTAGTTGTTGACTAGAAATCTGGCCTAATCTCTTCTTATGCCTAGGCAGAATATCCAATTCCTTTAACTTTTACATGGAATTCAAAAAAGGCACCAGCCATTCTGACTCAGCATTAAGTAAGACTCAATTTCTCCTTGGCTATGGGTATCTGATATCATAGCGCATTCTATCTATCACACAATTGCCAAGTCATTTCAAGTTCACCAGAATGTGTTGCATCACACCATTTATTGCAGTTTATTACTCTTTTAGAAGAACTAAATGCATCAGCTGTGAAGGGGGACTGAGAAAAATGCAAGAAAAAACATTCTGTTTCATCTTATCCTGCCTAAGCTCAATAATTCAATAGCTTAAAGGAAACATCCATAAAGAAAGAGCAGGAGATTGTACCCATTGCTATGGCAGCTATATACTTTAAATCAGCATGACAGACTGCAACTGGGGAACAAAATTATTCAAATAAGGAAAAAAACATTAATTCAGTATATAGAGTTATTTCTCTTGACCGGACAAAAGTTTCTATAATGCTAAATTTGCTTGTTTAGATGTAACATATCCAAATTATTGGGTTTGCAAGGACATTACCTACTCTACAGTAATATTCCCTTGTTCTGTTGCCCTCTAGGCTATCGGAAATTGTAAAAACAAATGAGAGAAACCCCCTGAATATTAGCTACAGCAAAAGAATTACAGGCCTTGTGGTTTTAATCATGTTAGCTGTCAACACAGCAAATGACCATGATTTGGTATTTGGGAGAAGATCACAGACTTCTTTGTTTCTTCTTTTCTAACACAAGTGCTTTAAAGCTGTTCTTGAGCTGCACAGAGCTTATTGTTGATACCAATTTCCACACTGTATATATTTAGAAGAAAGGTGCTTGTAAATTGCTAAGCCAACCTCCTCATTAAAGCTCTCTTATGCACTTGCTGGCTCAAACTAAGCAAACAAGCACAGAAATTTTAAGTGGACTTTAATTCTAAAGCAGTTTGAAGAAATTAAAAAGCATCTTTAGGAAAGCCTGAACCCAACTTCCTTTGAGCTTTGGAGTAATTGTGTACCCACCCAAAATCTGTGCTTCAGATGCATTTAAAGTGTAAATAGTATATAATGTTCCATCTCCTTACAGCTGTTCCCCGCAATTTGTCACTGCATTTACCAATTGTCAAAGGTCTTTCCTCTAACAAGATTTTCCATCTTCCCAGTTAATTTCCGGTTTTCACCCACGTATCCAGAAATAAAGATGATAGTGTGCTGAACTTAGGAGATGCTATCCATTTCCAGCAGCAGAATGAGCTGGTGTGCTGAATTTAGCATTTACTGCTTCAGGGAGAAACTGGTTAGAATGGCTATGCTCCTACGTGAACACAAGTAGCTGAAATAAATACCATGGGAATGCTATGAATGACATTCTCTGCCAATTCTCCTTTGAATAAACATTCAAATTACATAAAAACTTTACTTAAAGCTATCTGAAACCTCTGGACTAGACTGCAACACAAATTAAAGCAACCATAAGTTATCTGCAGTAAAAACACAGCCAGCAGAGCTTTTAGTGTTGATTACATCCAGCTAGAAATTTTACTCTACAGTTTGCACTCTTCTTATTTTAATATGAATTATGGAGTATTTAATATAAAATCAGCACAATTTCAAACAGAGCCATCAAAGTCTGTTTCTCTGATGTTCAAGAGGGTGAGCTTCCACTAATGAGGTCTGATTTTCCCAGGGCTATAGTAACAGTAAAACTTAAAAGAATGGGTGAAGATACAGTTATTAGTCTAACCCAGGTTGAAGATCTTGGCATTTAGCAGAGAAGTACCTTCATATCGACAATTCTTACTGAATTATAGTTAATGCTTGTGGATTAGTAAAAAAAAAAAAGTAAAGGATATTCCACTCCACATAAAAAAAGATGGGGAAACTGTTCTTATGCAATTGCATATTTTTTCATGCAGAATGAAATAGGCTCTTCCTTTAGGTCACTGAGATGTGAGGGAATGCTGGAAAAAGGTGCAGCAATGAGAGGCATGGGTCCAAATCCAGCACTCACTATGTGAATGAGAAGTTTTCATTAGTTTTGGTAGGACTTAAATCCGCCTTTCCTGTGGTGCTTTTGAAAAGCAAAGCTGAGGGGTCTGGGAAGGGTTATTGGCAAGCAGCACTTAAGGCAGAACAGCAGCCACCCACAGCGAGAGCTGAGGCAGAGGAGGCTGGCTGTGAGACCTGGAATCATTTCCAGGCTTTTGTGCAAGCCTCTTTCATTCCTTGGTCAAGAACACAACAGGCAAATCATACACTGATGATGTATGAAACCATAAAGGTGTAGTTTTCTCAGTTTTCAAAAGCAATGTTTCCAACTTCCACTGGACACATTAGTATTAATCCTACATGAAAGGGTAAAATGAAAGACCTGTGATGTGCAGAAGCAAGAGAAGTTGGCAAAGCCCACAGCCAGCAGGAAGTTTATTCAAAAGACTAATTAGAGCCACAGAAACCCTCTAGCCCATCAGAACCTTCCTAAAGAATATTTTGAGTAGTTTAGCAGAATTGCTAATGATTTAGTGCATGAGCTACAGAACTACTGCGATTAGTAGGTTAGTGCTCTCATACTGACCGTGAATTGTTGTGAAGCTGATTTACATACAGCTTTATAAGAGAATGCTCATCAGCCACAGGACTGGCTGCATTTATACCCCCAAGTAACCTGAATGATTCAAACAATGAAACCTCGTTAATAACTCAGAAAGAATACACAGAGAGCAGAGTGTTCAGAGAGGGTTTGTAACAATCAATCCAATTTATTTAGAAAGAATACTGACTTGGCTGTTTGTAGGGTAGCTTTTTCTTTCCAACAGAAAGACGCAAATTAAATTTGTAAAAGGTGGAAATAAAAATAGTGAGAACAAGCTGTCAAGACTCCTAAAATCCTGCTATGCCAATGAAACAAAAGTTACAAAACTTCTAATATACAATCAACGTAATTACCTTACATATCAGGGTACAGTTAATTCTAAAAGAGCCAGAATGACTGCTGCATCATGGAAACTTTTAACTGTACAGGGATGTCACACTATCCACTTAAAAGCAAGTCTGGGTACTTATACTTGAGGGGGGTGGTACTATCACCTGCCTTCAGGGGATTCTCATCAAGGAGTGTCTCCTAGGAAAAAAACAGAATTCTAACAGCTCAGGAAGCATGTAGGTTTAAACCTGATAGTTAAAGACAGTCATTTACTAAAGAAGATTAAAGTAAAATAATGGGGCATGTTTTACAGGCAAAAAAAGACAAGCAGCACAGTAGTCAGTGCTGTGAGCGTTACTGCAGGTCCCTGGCCTAAGGAGCAAAGTGCACTGTTGTTGATTGAGCACAGGGATGTCTTGGGAATAAACAGAAGCATCAGTAACGCTCCTAAAGAGCACTGCTCTTAGTGACATCTCCTGGAGAGGCTACAAATACATTACCCTGCCTTGCACATAAACCCCCATATATTCCAACAACAGAAATGAATCTGCATTTGCAGTCTCTCTGTATAAGCAGCAGATCTGGCCTTGGGGGCTGCTTTGGGACTGGCTTTCAAAAAGCATCTCAGTCACACCCACTTGCACTAAGAAAACACTGTGAATTTACAGTTTACAGCTTGTGGTAACAAAATTCACAAATCAACGAAATAGCAAACCATCTTTAGTCTGACTTTGCAGTGTACACTGCAAGTTTGGTTTAGTTTTGGTGTTAAAATATGTAGCTGTGCATACCCAGAGATTGTGTTTAGTCATTTGGGAATGCTGAAGCATGGACACACACAGCAATGAAGCAATAAAATGCACCCAAGGAAGACACACTGCTCATCTTCCCTAAGGCAGCAGGAAGTTATTTTCCTGCCACCTTCCTACCTGTGTACATTTGTAGGCTTACATAGATGGGGTCAAACAGCTTGCAAATGTTACACACATATTTTGGCTGGATGAGCCAAAATATTGAGTCAAAATGTACACAGTCAGCTGCAAGCACCTCCTCTTTGGGATTTATGTTTCTGATGAGTCTTCCCTGGCTTGTTTACTGAAGGGTCAGTCACCATATTCCAAGGCTGCTCCTTCTTCCTTGTTGATTTTAATGAAAATCAGAATGATTTAACAGGAGAAAGGATGTCTTGCTGTATCTTGCAAGTATGAAGACATCTTCTCTTTGTTCATCCATATCCTGCAGTATGGTGCAGGCATTCCCAGTAAGCAATGGCACCTCCCAGTTCCTATTCCCATAGTGCTGCTACAAAATGGCTTCTCACCATCTATTCTGTAGCCCATTTTGGGTCCCAATGGGAGGGTGCCTGGGGCTGCATGTGAGCACACTTTAGTGGGTCAGAATAGTTAAATGAGAGCTGAAATTCAGTGCTCTGCTGTGGGGACCTTGGGGTGCCTTAACTCCAGCTCTCTGCTCAGATGTCTGGGTATCAGTCCAAATTGACCAAGGCATTCTACTCACATCTCTTGATTTTACAGTGTGAGAGGGTTTGGTTTTTTTAACCCCTGTAAGGGAACTGAAAATTCAAACTTCCACCACTATTATATAATGGTTTGATATAAACCGAGGTAAGAACTCACCTTCTGTTTGCAAAGGGACTTCCTGAGGGAACAGAATGGGAGAAGAGTGTGTCATTCATGCTGGTTACAGGTCGGGGGGGCCTGAAAGGCAAAATATCCAGCTGCATTAATTTTGCACCAAAACCCCCTCCATCAGCAACACTATTTAGGTAGAACAGAATGAGCGTGTTTAAAATAACATTGCAACTGGCATCTTCTGCTTTACATAGTAATAGCTTCAAATTACAGATGCTGTGGTTTTAAGAAGTTGGTAAGAATACATTGGTACTTAGGCCTGGAGGTAAATAATGCCTTTGTGTGTTCTGAGGTGAGTTTTAAGCAACCTGCTTGACTTTTTTCCCCCTGCTTTGGTAGAATAGCCATGATGCCATTGTTCCTTCCCAGAGGCAACAGTTGAGGGTGCAGTCCCTGATTTCAACCAGCCAGGATGGGCACTGGCAGTCAGTTTTCTGTGGCAGCACGGAGGTCTGCAGCATGGAACTGCCAATAAATGGCACACCTTCTCATGAAGTTATTCCTGGTGCTAAGCTCCATGCTACCACATCCACACAGGGACCAGAGTGTACCCAAACCCCCAGCATCCCATAAAATACATGCAGAATTTTAAACTGGTTTATAGGTAAAGCTTTTTAACTGGTATATCAAACCCCCAAGTCAAAATTTAGAGTAAGTATCTAGTTCAGGAGGACCCATTTGTAATGATGATCTTATTATTACATTCCTTATTTCCTGCTTTTACAAAAAATGAAACAAGAAGTAATTTTCCTCCGCTTTCTTTTACTATCTACTCTTAAAAATAACCTGTCTATAATTTTCTCCTTCTGTATCCATTAAGGAGAACTTTGCCCTTTTTAGCAGACTTTATGGAACATTGGGCAAAAGATCTATCTGCTCAGGAACAACTAAAAGGTATATTATTAAAATCACAGGGCATTCAATCAGATATGAGCAGAATTTGAAGCCACATGTAATTCAGACCACAATTTGGTTAATATTCCCTTGAGGCTCTGTGGAAGATCTATCTTGCTTTTTGAATTCTGCAGATGTGCAAATTGAAATATGGTAGCCATCTGCAAAATATTCACTGGGCTCCAATTGTGCAAGACAACTGGTCAACCAAAACATTTCCAAGAAAGCCAGTTCTGCATAGAAGTGAACTATTACTATATATTTTGTCCTGAAACTTGTTATAAAACAGGCAAAAATTATGGTATTTGAAAAATCCAAATGAATTTCTCAGCATGATAATGCCACACTGATTTTAAAAAGTTTAAAACTGTGAAAAGAAAGAGGTAGAATGTGGAATGTAAAATTAATTTATTTATATGAAGATACAGTTTTAACCTAACCCTGCATCTGCAGAACCACATGAAAATCTCCAGTTCTCATCTGTCATGAATTTGAGAAGCAGTCCTTAGTCTTACGTGTACTTATAGAGAAGTGTTTGATGTTACTTTTTTTTGGTAATACTGAGATTATCACAATTTTTCCAAGCTTTTCCTCCAACAATTCTACTAAAGAAGAAAAATACTCACCAAGTATCTCTTTTGCAGGCAGAATAAAATGGAAAAGAGATCATTAATTAAATTGTCAGTTTAATATTTGTATGGTCTAAGTAATACATTGGACATACTCCATTCTTATGACCCTGATTCTGCAAAAAGCATGAGAGCCTCTATGCATAAAAGGTCATTAATCTGTTTACAAAAGCCAAGTTGCTCTCATGTACAAATATCTCTAAACTCCAAGACTTTGCTAAGGTTTCCTGATTAGCATTACTTTGTCGATTCTTATAATGAAAAAATTATATTAAACTAATCCGCAGCTTTCCAAGGCAAGTTTCTTAAAGGCTGATGCCCACTATCACAGTCTTCAGGTTCCAGTTCAGTCTCAGATGGATGTTCAAACACATGGAGTTGTGTGATGTGGTAAGACAAGAACAACAGACTTCATTGTAAAGCAAAGGACAACTCACCTATTGACTATAAATTATATTTTTCTGAGGTTATTTTTAAACTCCTGAAAGTGAATGATTAAGCTTTCTGATAAAAGCAATCTATTGATACTGAATTAACTGTCCTCAAGGAGACAGAAAACACTTAATGCTATTGAAATATGCTATGTAATAAAGGCATGCTATGGCATAACATATATCCTCAGTAATAAACCAAATTATATAGGAGGAATTTTCCACAGTGCTCCAGGCTGCTCTAACCTGTATACAATGATGTCAAAAATAATGCTCCCACAAGCTTAAGATGAAAATTAATTCCGGCCAGTGCAGAATGGATTTGAAAAATAACTCCATGATGCACTGGACATGCCATTTGTTATCTCTGCAGTCTGGACTTTGTTTCATGTTGCTAATCTTATGTAAGGAGAGGACAAATGACCCTTCCATCAGTGGGAGGAGTTCTACCATCAGGTTTATGACACCTTAATAACTGCTTCTCTAGATGAGGCCCTTTGTGTATTTCTTGCTTAATTCAAGATTTTGTGTGGCACCAGTGAAACAAAAAAAATCATGCAGTCTTTCTGTCTGATGCCAGTCAAAGGTGGAAGAATAATCAAAAGGAAAGTCTCTGTAGTAATGCAGGGAGCACTTGTCCCCATTTAAGCTAGAAGCTAAGAAAAGGATACTGTTTTGTTGCCAAAATTCTTCCATCTAATGCAAATATAACTCCCCTTTTTGCCTGGATTCCTGCCCAGAGCTGTTTCTCTCAACTTCCATTATGTTTAAAAATAAAAATCCCATCAGCGAGAAGATATTCTCGACAAGGTTCTGTAGCATACCTCTCCCCTCAGATAATTTGTGTCAATTATGCTGGAGATCATGATACCTCCACAACTTATAGGTTTCTCACTCATGCATCATTATAGCCAATATATATTGCCAAGTTATATTACCATCAATCTGTGAATAAAGAGAAACCGTCATAAAACAGAATAGATGGTGGTTTGTTCTCACATCCCATCACTCTAAATTGCCTGTATATTTAGGAATAAGGGAAGGTGTTAATTTCACAGCAAAAATTTGGATCAGTTCCTACTTAATTACGGTACCTTCCTCTTGCCTTGCCTAAATGCATTTAATCCATTCACAGTAGCCCAATTTTCACTACCTTTTATATTCTGACATATCCCCAGGCCTTCAAGATCCCCCAGCCAACACAGAACAGAGGCTTCTCTTTCTGTGTCAAGCTTTCTGTCTCTCTTCATTTCCCTTAAGGATGGCCAAAATCTGCCCTGTGAAATTATCACTGACTTGCCAGCAGGACCAGGCACAGCAGTGAGGGAGGCTCAGCAGATCCAACTCTGGATCATTCTGCCAAAGAACAACCCAGTACTCTCCCATAAAGAGGTGCAGGGGTTTTAACTGACAATTAAGTGTGACAGGGATTTGGCACGATGTGTCAGAGGCATCTTGTCTCTGAAGACCAGAGCACTCTCTTACACCTTGAAGAAGTTCTGCTATAATCACATAAGGAAGACCATCAGCATAATTCATTCTTAAAATGTCAGGGAGGTTGGGTGAACTTTCCAGGTGTTGTTCCAGACCACAATGGCTGGTGTACACTTGCCCTTAAAGATGCTACATACAAATATTCAAGATGGACAATGGTAAATAAGTAAAATAATTACAGCCTAGAGCAGTTCCAGTAGCCAGTAACATAAATATGCAGCATGTAAATAACAATACTAATAGCTGCTGCCTGAAATGCTTCAGTCAGGAGCCCTGGAGCCTTAAGAAAGATATTAAGAAATTTATCAGAATAAGAGAAATACTTTAAAGACAGTATTTTTTGGAATATTTTTTTCCAACTTACTTTCTTTGTACCATTCTTCCAACCATTGTCTTAATTTTTCCTCAGTTTTATGGGAAATTTAATGTTTTTTTCCCTTTTTATTTTAAGGACGCAGGAAGCAAAGGTAAGCCAAGTTGATAAATGAGAAAATCTGAGTGTCTGACACTATGTGTAGTGGACATGCTTCAGAAAAAAACCCATCCAAAATGGTATTTTCCCCACCCTGCACAAATACATTTTCATTCTGCTTTGGGTTTCTTGAATCCTGCAGGAAAAAAGTAGTGACATGCTACTATACCAAAAAAAAATCTTCCTTTTTCAACATATCAAAACATAAGGATAATAGACTCTTTTCAAGTGACTTGGCAGTTGAAGGCACGCTTTTTATGCAGACTAACACAGTTCTTCAGGGTTGGGTGAAGACGCAGCTCCACTAAAGTCAGTGACTACTGACACTTTTTTTTACAAAATTGGTCTGATTTCACTTTTCTCTGGTGCCTTGTGTCAAGACATACCTGTGATACACAGAAGTTAAGAGTGTCTAGATGACAGAACTGATGTTCTCAGCATCAATACATCCCAAAGTGCTGAAACTCCATGAAATTGCATGGACATCTCTTGAGGAAAACGGGGACATTCCAATGTTGTGTCCCAGTATTTGATTGTACGCATATATCCCTCCCATTGATTTTTCAAGTGAAGTCACACCAGAAGAACACTTTTACACTAAATATCCCTACCAGCAAACTTGCACTTGTGATGCATTGAGCTGGACAAGCCACATCTGCATCCTGCTTTATTCAGAGCTGTAGTATCTACACTTGGTGCAAGCAACTCCTACAACAAAGCTTACTTTGTCTACAGCACACAGATACTTACACAATATGAGCCAGGTTTAGAGGTTTTTCAGGCTGGTCAGGGAACATTGGGTGCAAAGGTTCACGGCTGGAAGCACAGCTTAAAGACTTGCTAAGTGCATTAGTTAGCTTCTTAGCAGGTGATTTCTGGGAGGAACAAGGAAGGTAGAGGTAATCTGGACAAGTAAGGTGCATACTGTTTCTGCTATAGGAAGCACAAAACAACAAGAAGCTCTAACAGCTCACTTACCTATGGACTGACATCCCCCTTGACCCCCCTCCCACGCCCAGAGTCTGGTAAGGCAAGAAGTGCTCTGTTTGGGGAAGGATTACTATTATCTTCAGCGGCCTTTAGAGTTGCCTGGGAGGTGTATCTATAGGGACAGTTGCCATGGCTTTTTTCCAGTGCTGCATTCAAGCAGTGTTGAATAAAGAACAGCACAGTTTGCGTCGCGTGGACTGGTGCTGGCTTGTACCTCACCAGCCTGGGATCTGAGTATCCTTGTCCCTATAGATTCACTGTATGGGACACCATTTCCCTCCTAGATGTGGACCAGGCTGCTTTGTTCTTCCCTCTCAATAGTACTTCCCTTCTCACCTCCAGTACCCTGTACTGTTTAGCTGCTATTATAAAGCTTCTCTTCCACCTCCTGTGGCCACTGACCACTGGAGAATGGAAATTTGAGACAGGGGCTTGCCAGGAATTGCCCCACTGTGCCAACAGCACTTCAAAAGAGACTGAGGTACTGTCACTGTCCCCAGAAGACAGGGAGGGTCTGCAGAAGCAGCATAATTTTCATCAGTCAAAAAAAATAAAAATAATAATCAGTATCTTCTGCTTCCTGTTTTGTTTGGAGACTATGCAGCTGAGGAGTAAACTCCCTGTCTAAGTAATCTCTGAGATCTAGGGTGTCTTTTAGGCTTTGTGAGGGATTTTCAGGGAATTCAACTCGGCTCTCTGATTCAGTTCTCTGCCAGTAAAAGAGGGTTAAGTGATCCTTACACTGCCTCCTCTCCCCAAAACACAGCTCTACAGGCTGAAATTGAAAAGTCTTTCTGGAATTTGACAGAAATACACATACATACACATATATGCATACACATCCTGCATCAATTTATGACTGCCACCAAGTCCATATTAGAGAAATCCAACCTAAATCTGTAAACTTCAAGCTCTTTCATTATAAATGCAATTTCACTCTGAATTGAGAACAGTTGATTTCCATTGCACCCATGAACACCTCCAATCTGCATGTGGAGCTCAATACTGATGCATCATAGAGAATGTAACCAGGTTTGAACAAATGCTAATGAATGCTACAGAAAGGCAACTTCAAACTTGAAGCAAAACATTTGTTTCTGGCAAGGAAACATTTGAAAGCACTAGGCATGTGGTCACGTTTTTGTCTTCCGCTGAGCAGAAATCTTAAGTTTTCCAGTTACTTCCTACCTATAATTACAGCTCCCTGGCTACAGAAAAAAATGGATTTTATAGCACAAATTGCTGTTAGGAATGGAGTCTGAGCTACACAGTGGGCACTTTTCCTATTCAGATACTAAACTCTGGCCACTTGTGTCTATGCAAGCAGCAATTAGGACCCACAAAAACAATTACAGACCCAAGTCTGCTGGGATACAGTGCAGGGCTGTATGACTGGCATACAGAGCAAACCACGTCAAATTTAACCCTTGCCTGTTCCATCAACAGAAGACCAAACATTTAAAAAATATTAAATTTCAGAACTTTGTTAAAAAATAAACACTGTTAAAAAAAAAAGCACTGTACAAATGGGAGCTTTTGCTCTATGCATAATTTTTCTTTTTTTTGACAATATACTTTTGAAATGTTTGAGATTAATTAGGTATTTTCTGCTGATCTCTGGATTTGAACCCTGAAGGGTTTTGATGCTCTGTAACCAAGGGGCTCTACTGGGGCTTTGCTCCAGTCTATGGAAAGCTGAGTCCCCGGGTCTCGCACTTCAGGGAAGGTTAAGGTTCCAGCAGCTGTTGACACTTCTCTTTCAGTTTATAAAACACACTGCATTATTTTGATTAACAACAAAAATAATAAAATGCCAGGATCAGCCCAAATGCTACGCATATGCTGCAGCCACTCAACTGAAAATATTGATGAATGAGCATTAAGTATTCATCATTTCATTTACACGTAGCCAAATAGAGCAAGCCAATGACGATTTTACCGTGAGTCCTGTGGGAATGGGAGAAGCTGCCATAAGCCTGGTGCTCTGCTGCCAGCCTCTCCTGCGCTGCCCTCACCGCGGCACACACCGTCACAGGCACCCCAGATCCTCACCCAGAAAAGACCATTCCCACCTCCACGCTCTCCTGATGGCTCCCCAGGCTAGGGCCGCCTAGACAGGGTCACTAATCCAAAGTGCCAGCCCAGTTTCCAGCTTGTCTGAGCCAGACAGCTGCCCAGAGCTGTGGCTGGGGGCTTCTCTGATGTCTGGAGGGCAAAGCAGTCTGCAGCGAGGCAGAAGCCTTCCCTTACCCATGACGTGTACTCTTTCATTTGGTGCTGGTTGCTGTGGGAACCGCTGGCATGGCCCCTCCAGAAGCAGTCCTGACAGAGCTGGTAATTGTGACACTGCTGGCAGCGGTAGCGAAACCCCATCATGCTCTCGCTGTGGCAGTAGGAACACTCGACGGGGTGGAAGACTGTGAGGGAGAAAGAAATGGTGAGCCAAAAACTGAAACAAAGAAATATCCAGAAAAAGTTTATGGACAAACCCCAAAGTGAAAGGTGTTCTCTTGTTTGAAGCAATCTGCAGCATTGGATGCTGCCAACAGCTTTGACTCGTGAAAGTACAGAAACCTGTGCTAAGCCATGGGCAGCACTTCCTATATGGGGCACGAAACCCTTCTTCACTTCTGAGCTGGTATCTGTACCTCCTGCTCACAGCAGCAAAAAATGTGTGTGTTCAGTGTTCAGCATCTAACAGAATACATGACAGAGTACAGAGGAAGGCCACAAAGATGAGGACTTTCCTATGAAAACAGGCTGAGAGAATTGTTCAGCCTGGAGAAGAGAAAGCTCCATGGAGTCCTTAGAGCAGCCTTCCAGCACCTAAATGGGCTACAATAGAGCTGGAGAGGAACTTTTGTCAAGGGCATGTAGGGATAGGACAAAGGGGAATGTGTTCACTGAAACATAGTAGGTTAGGTATTAGCATGAAAATCTTTACTGTGAGGATGGTGAGGCACTGGATTGGGTTGCCTGATGAAGTTTTGGATGACCTGTCTCTGGAAGTGTTCAAGGTTGGATGGGGATTTCAGAAATCTTGACTAGTGGAAGATGTCCTTGCTCGGGAGTTAGAATTGCATGATCTTTAAGGTTCCTTCCAACCCAAACTATTCTATGATAGAGGAAATTTGTATGTGGGAAAATCTACTGCAGCTGCACCTCTGGGAGAAGTGGAATGTTTTGTTGTGCTTTAAGCAGCTAAAGTGAGGCAACTTGGAGGAAAGTCAAACTCAGCTGTGTGACTACTGGAAGGATGAAAGTGTACTTAGACATGTTACTGTCTCTAAATTAGTTGTCTCATCTGTACAAGTGGTGTCATTTAGGTACCTATATAGGGAGTTTAACACATAGCTTTGGATGACCAGATTTGGAAAGCTGGCCTTTGGAGGGACATGTTCTCTGTTTAGAAGTAGATAGTGACAAGAAGGCAAGTCACTATGGACGCTAAAGCACCGAGATATTTTGAAGCACCTTCTGGGCAATAGAGCTATTTCTGTTCCTCTTTCCTCACTACAGCACGTACCCAAATTACCACAGGGTACCGAACATCCCCTTGTTCCCAGGCACCCTCTTTCTTTCTGTCATACAGTTCAGTCTGGGAAAATCTAGATCAGTGCTGAATGTGTCAGGGGTTTAATTCCTTGCCAGAATTTTGCAGCAGGAAGGGTTTCTGCTCTAGGATAGGAAACACTGTGAAGCTGGTGAGGGACAGGGATGGATGTTAACAGCTTGAGGAAGGTGGGATAGATAGGTTGCTCTGTAGCCAGAAAGGACTTGGGAACATCACCGTACCCACCTTGGTGCCTTTCAATGGAAGAGGGATTTGTCTGGCACACAAACACATACAATTTTTCCTCCTTCTCTTTTTATCACCAGAAATGGATGCACACCATCCACAGGGAACTTCCTTTTCAGAGGATATGGTCTGGCAGTGTAGACTTAGGAGGAGATCCTTTCTAAGGACCTTTTGGCTGGTGTTTTGCACTGCACTGGACATATCCTGCCAGGAATACTGCATGAACGGAAACTGCAAAGCTGTTCCCTCTCTGCTGCCATATGTCATAGCTAATAAAAGTTGTCGTCTTGATAGTTTACCAAATATAAGCATGTGAATGGATGAAGTCCTATTACTTTTTGTTTATCCAGAGCATTGGAGGAGACATGATCAGGTTAACTTCCTGAGAACAGCAAAATTTAAGCCATGCTCCTGGCTGAATGACCAACAGATATCTCCAAATATTTTACCAGTCACTGTAAAAATAGCACACAAAGTCAATGAACCCAGTACAGTAGCTTTTACAAAACCATATACAGAGTGTGAAAATCATCACACCAAAGTTTATTCTTGTAACTGTGTTTTGGCAGCATCTCTTTACTTACCATTTTCAACATTTGCCAGTCGATGCAGAAGTGGTAACCACACTAGACACTGTGGCGGGGGATCAGACATGAGAGTATCCAAGAAAGTGTTTAATGTGACTTTTTTCTGCTCAAACAAGCAAACAAACATGCACAAAAAATCAGTAATTAGATATCTCAAAATTATTTTATCTTGTCTCTACAGAAACACTTGGGAATAAGTTTCAAACACTTTGCCTGTAGCCCTGATTTACTAAAAAGAACAAGTGATACTAGCAAAGCTTTTCCAGACTATTTTTAGTCGGTACAACGATACAACTGATGACTAGAAGTCATTCTCACAAGGCTGGGTTGGAGACACTTAGCTCCCACTCACTTCCAGACTCTCTTCTACAGTCACTGCCTGAAGATGCTTTGTGGTTAAGGGTGGTATTCAACTCTGCATGCTCTCATCTGTTTTGAGTATCATGTGACAAGCACAAGTGCATGTAGGGCATCACTGTGTATGACCAGTTTTCAAATGAAAGTACTGCTGACAGTACTCCAAAAAAGAAAATGAGAAAAAATATGGCAAGGGAGTACAAATTCAAAAGAAATATGGATAAGGAGATATGGATATGATAAGGAGAGACCAGCACAGGCAATTTGTTACCGTAATTTAAGAAACTTTGTCTGAGGAGCAATGGCAACTAGTTATGGGTGAGGTCTCATAGTGTCAAGATTGCATATGCCCAGGGACTCAACTGCTCCTAAACTCTTCATGACTTTAAGCACTCAGAGAAGTATGCCCCTCTAAATTTCAAAGAGATTTAAATGCTAAGATATCCCTGTTTATTATAAAAATGCAATCTAGGGCCTTAAATTTCTTAGGTGTCTGGAAAAAGTAATCACAAATCTTAGTTCATTTGTTTTTTCAATCAGCAACTGAGCCTTCCTCAAATAAAATTTAAGATGCAAAAATATCAAGCCCTGCTGAGAATATATGTAGATATATTTTATAGACATACATATTTAAGTAGTATCCCCATATCCAAAGGGATGGCTACATTTTCGTATCTGATTGCATAAGCTGCTGCTTTAACTTGCTAAAGAACTGTGGTTACCCCATGAGGAAGCTAAGAAGCAGTTATGCAGTGACATGTATCATCTCTGCGTGTTGTGGAATTCTTTTAAGAGCTGAGATTTCCAGATGGAGTATCTGTGCTCTATTTATACACAATTACCACCAGATGTAAACAAAAACATTATTTCTCTTATACACTGACTGATGTTTTCAATGGAAAACATCTCACACTGCAACAGTCTCAGAGATGAAATACTGCAAGATATTTGGAAAGATATAAAGATGTTTGTCCCTAGGAGAAAATACCTCAGGCTACTGTGAAAATGGGCTTGATTCTTTAATGAACAGAAATAGCCAGAATATGAGCTCTAAATCTCATTGGAATACTACCTTTCCCCACAACAACTGCAGTGTGGAAGTCCAGTCAGGCACTACCACCTGCTTGTTGTACAAATCACCTTCCCAGCTATGAGAGCAGATAACTCCCAAATAGGCATCCTATGCTATAAGCATCAGCTCAGAGAAAAGGATCTTTCTTTTGGAGATGTGGATTTCTTTTTCTGCTGTGGATGCTTGGCATGGCTTTGCTGACCAATGCTGCCAGCAAATGTCTGTGTTGTCTGCAGCAGAACTTGAGAGCACAGGGGAGAAAAAAGGTGGAAGGAAGCCCAGGAAAAGAAGGGACCTCCAGTGCCGCATACTGCGAAGCTGAGTAGCCTTAGATCTGCCCTCTGCTCTTGAAGGGATACATACAACCAGTCAGTCTAACAAGCAAACAGAGGAGACAGGAACAAGCAAATAGAGGAGATAAGAACAGCTCTTCCACAATGCAGTGGGCTTTTGAAAGCAGCAATAACTTTAAAATCTGATTGGCACCAAATAAGGCAACTTAGCCTCAAGGACAGCTTTATGGCCAAACTGCTCTGGTGATACTGATTTTATGGATTAGAGAAAAAAGCAGTGTCCCTTAAAAGGACACCATCAGAGCAATTTCCGTACATTTTCCTCCTGCAATTTTCTTTCAGCTGCTGGGAAAGTTTAAACTGAAAGCTGTTTTCTAAATATACACTACACACAGATGGAGTCTAGGATTGTGGAATAACACTTCAACAAGTGCTAAGAAAATGAAGTTAGCGCCTATCTTTTTAGTTTGAGATAATTTTCTTTTTTTAAAAAGTGTTTTTTTTACAATAATAACAATACTGTTTAATACAAACACAGTATAACATCACATCAGTCCTACCTATGGGGGAAAGTGGTGATGATAAAACTCCTTTTTGAGCCACAGATTTGTATTCAGAAACATTAGTTCACTTGCTCCAGCATTTCTATCCCACAAATTTGCTGATGAGGAAACACTGTTGTTTCTACTCTGAATAGCCATTCAATCTAGCAGTGGTTCACAGGCAGAGGAAAGTACATGGTTGGATCAAGTAAACCAGTAGAACTGGAAATAATGAAACATTTCTGCAAAAGGTAAAATCCTTTCAGATGTAAACTGAATGGATTTGACAACATAACCAGATAATTCCCAGAATTTTTTATGTCCCTGAAACTGAAGAATCTCTATGTATCAGGGGTTTGAAAGGCTTCAAGTAAGCAAAAGTGACCCACTGTGAGAAAAAGTGAAAGTGACAAACTTATTCCAAGGCATCAGTTTCTAATAATGCTACACACAATACAAGACAGAGAAAGAATGACTTGTGTGGGACTAAGACTATAAATACCATTTATCATGGTATCATAAAGATCTGAATTTTATTTCAAAACTCTGGTTCATCACTAGTGAGGATGTAATGTGAACTACATAAAGTCAATTTAAGCGAAATATCAGACTAGATTTACAAGAGTACTTGACTGCCTCTAGATGCAAAACTGCAGCTTTGTAAATCTGCTGTGTACCTACATCAGTCAGAGACTTAACTCTTGCTAGCTCTAAGAAGAGCCTGTAAGCAAAACCATCTAATGCCTGCTTGAAGATGTTTCTAAAGGTATCTTAATGGGTCTGGTCCACTCAGCTGGATGCAATCTCAAAGCAAGTGCCATTTCTGATGGCTACCAAGATAAAAAACAAGGCCTGAATTACATTTTTTCAGGAAAAGAAATTCCTTTTTTCATCTATAATAACAGCATGTCCAACATGCAAAGCTTGAATGCCCTGTTGCCATGCAAGAGCACTCTTTCATTATTTTAACACAGAACTACCAGGAGTCACTTCACCACACAAATTCTTCAACAGAACACGAAATGCTGTTTTAAGTCTCCCTCTGTGAAACAAGACTAGTTTCACATATGCAAACGTTACCATTTAAAATGAATTGGGAGATGACTCAATAAATGAATTTCAACATCTCCTTTCAGTTGACTGGAGTGCCTATTGATTAGTGATGGAACTGAGCGAATACAAAAAATGAGAATCTATTTTGCATGAAAATGACTCTATTCCTGCTCCATTGAACTTACTTGTTCAACAGTATTCAGTTAGCAAATGAAAGGATAAAGAGAAGGAAAATACAACTTTATTTCTAACGTTGTCCCAGTTTCAGCATATTCCCTTACTACATATTTATGGAATTATACAGTGTGATGTGTGGAAAGAGCCAGAGGAATTCTCTCTTTCTCCACTGAAGAAGTGGATGACCAGCCACAGTTATGGAATCTTCTGAAGTGCTTTGTATTAGCTGAAGCCAATGTGCTGTACTCAGTGTACCTATGGAGTCTGTTGTGTACATAGTGTACCTATGGAGTTGCAGAAAAATCTTGTATTTTCTTCAGTATAAATTAATTGCTTTCCTGACCCTATCTCACTGGGGGTTTTCTAATACATATGGATTCCCATTTACAAAAAAAGTTTTAAGGTGATTTTCTTCTCCTAAACTTGTAGGTCTATCACTGGGAAAACATGAAGTTTGATTTTTTTTTGGGTGGAACTTCAGCTTGATACGGAGAAGTTAGTCTTGTGTATGCTTATACCAACACCATTCCACAAATGGAGTGGAGAACTGCATGTCTTGGGATATGAATATATATAATACCTAAAGTATACATGTAACAGGTGCTTAGATCCTACTCTGAATCACTTTTTGACTACTCCTCTCTCTTCGTGGTTATATAAGAAGTCCATAGAGACCAGCTTCCTGTTGAAGGCACCAAGTCTACATGTGAGAAATCAGCAGAGTGCACCTTCCCCTCATCAAGCCCTGTGTTTCCTGGCCAAATATGCACCTATGTGTAAGACAAGAAGAGTCTTGGCCTGCTCAGAGGGGTGATTGAGATCCCGTGTCTCTTCATTTACCTGTTGTGAGAAACAGGATTTTGCCGACTGCTCAGTGTAACCAAATGAAGGCCCCTCGAAGACAGCGGTGGGCAGCTTGAGAACCTCGCGCAGAAACATGTCATATCTGCCATAAACCATCACCCCACTGGAGTCAGAAATCATGGAGAAAATATCTGAGGGGAGAAAGGACAAGGAAAGAAAAGCAGCTTCAGTATGAGCTACAGATTTGCTCTGAGGTCAGTATCATCTGATTTGAAAGAGAAGTACTAAACATGTTTGGCTTATGGAAACCTCCGTTATTACTGCATCTTTAATTCTGACTTCTTTCAATAGAAAACAAGAAGAATTATTTGCATATTAAAAAATAACTGATTTTAATACCAAAATATTCCTGATTTGTTTTTCCTTGTGTGCGGTCATTTTTAAGCAAAATCTGATGCATGGCATGAGGCAGTAATTTAATCAGATAAGAAGGCTCTGATTTGACAAGATACGCTACATCAGCTTTTTGCCTACTGCTAGCTTACCATGTCAGATCAAAATCTTGACAATGGGTTCATTAAGTCAGTTATTATTGTCTTGGACACAAAAAGCAATGAAGGTCTTGCCAATGTATTACTTTTCACTCGTCTCCCTTTTTTATGTATAAAAATATCACACTTTTATTATTCAGTGATGTCAGTTTGTCAGCCCTTACTTCTCTGCTTGTTTAAAATTATCCTCTGCTTAGCAGGAGATCTCTGACTAAGGAATATTTATTGTTTTTCAGGCTGTCGTGTCAGCTGCTTCATTTCCAGGAACCTGGAAGGGAAATTCTGACAACAGGCCTCTGGGACTGCTGACCCAAAAAATCATTACTGTACTTCAGCCTTCCGCTGGATGGACCCAGTTCCTATTCTTAAAGCAGCTTAGGGAACAAATAGTGCTCAATATATAATTTATAACTTTAGTTCATTCTGTGTTTGAGTTTCTACACAGAAATAATGTATTAAAAAATGGCACCAAATCTGGAAGACTAAATCAGCACCTGGGATTTCAGCTGGGTACTTGTCTACTCTAATCAACAGTAATTTGTAAACTCAGTTTTCTTGGGCTGAGGTAGAAAGTTCAGTGGAAACTGAAGGTTTTTTGGTCAAAAAGTCTAGAAAATGTTGTTCTAGACCTGAGGTACAGACATTGTATCACTAAACAGAAAGTCTTCCATTGCAGCTACAAGTAAACTATGCCTTTGTTATTGGGGAACTGGGAATAAATCCTATGAAATTAGAACCTGTTCACCAAAATACATGGCATAAGAATGCCCTGTGGAAGAAAATACAAATAGTACATAAATAAATTGTTCTTCTATGTGTGAAAAGACATAGATGTTATTAAAAAATAATTGGAATAAATTGTTGAATTATGCTTCATGATGTTAAGGCACTTATTTGTATTCCAAATTCAATACAAATGAATTTGTATTCCAAATTCAATTTTCCCAAACAGAAAAAATAAATCCACCAGTTAGAACTTCAGTATATATATGTAATATGTATATATATTGTCTTTAAAGACCTCAGTGTGAAGTTTAATCAAACATTTAGTGGGATTTACTTTGAGATATACACAGGGCAACTCCCAAACAATAACAATTTTTAACAGGCAAAAGACATCACTTACATCTTAATTTGTCCATGATTTTTCCTCCACAAAGAGTTGCCAACGCCATTTTGACAGCAAAAACGGAAATTTTACCATGTCCTTCCCTGTTTAAAAGCAGAAAGTAGACATATTTTGTATGTCCCCTTTACGAGAATCTGTTCAATTACAATGCATATTTCTGACATCACTTACTGAAATGCACAATATATGTGGACTGACACACAGAGAAATAAGATCTTTAAAAAGAAAGATTGTTTTGTGGGAATACATACCAGTACACTGCTCTGTAAAGATCTAAGAACAGATTTATTATGTATATGAAGCTCAGTATTAAACTGTTTATCTCATTACACACTACAGTGATAATTATTATTGCTATTTGTGATACAGTAGCACTGGGAGACACCTATCACACTCATGGTTTCCCTTTTGGAATTTTTTGGACCTAGAAGATTGCAAGTAAGTGAAAAACATCAGAACTGGGAACAAAAGTGAAAAAGCACACAAGGATCACATTAATGCACAAACTTCATCTGTACCTGTCAGTAGGTCCTGACAATTGCCTTTAAATGATACACCTGACCAGAAGGAACCTTGAAAAAGGACTTCGCTGAAAAATGGGGAATATGTCTGCATCCAGAACAATCAAAGGATGTATGTTGATATATTGAGAAGAGTTTTGTCCCTGGTTTGCTCCAGGTGAGGCTGTACCTCGCTCTCTAATTTCAATTTACAATGCATAAATGCTAGTAAACCCCAAATTCACCCAGGAGCTTGTCTTGGGGCAAAGAGGCACATTGCCAACTCTTCCCCCAGCTGTCTTGAAGCATGCAGTGGCTTAACTTTATTATTCCTCCTGCTATCCTCATTCTTCTTCTACATCCATTATGGTCCCAAATAACTACCTGCCACCACAGAAACCCTTGATTATCTGAGCTGCATGAGAAAAACATGAGTTCACACACTGCATGGCACGCTTAGCCCCTACAACACCTGTCAGCCCCAGCTTAGTGTTCAGCCCCTTTCCAAAGATGAGAATGAACATGCTCTCCTAAGTTCACCTGCTTCTTAATGTTAATTTTCTTGACATCCAAATGGTGAAATGTGGTTTTTCTTGGAATTCTCTGAATATTACTGTAAGACAGTAAGAATCCAGAGTTGTACTGGAGCAACTTCTGTCCATCATCCAAACTCCTTGGCATTACTTCACAGCTTCCCACATGAATTAATGATATTAATTAATGACATCAGTGAGGACATGACATCATGCTTTAAAAAAGAGGTAATATTTGATAATAAAAGACATCATTTGTGAGATTAGCAAAATGGCAGCCATGTTTCCTTCTAAAATCTGAAAGGATTAATGACTGGCTAGATAACTAAGTTTTGTGTAAGTTTTTGGAAATGGAGTTTCCATGATCTTCAGTCTACTCTACCAGGGAACACAATGTTTATAAGAGAGTTCCTGTTTAATGTATACAATCATGTCCTATGTAAGATGGTCTAACTGCACTGCCAATAGTAGTACATAGAAATTTAGCTCTTCATCGATATTTCTGAAATTACTCTGTTCATTGTCACTCATAATTTTAAGGAAGAAAATTGCATCTGATCAGAACTAAAAGATTAACTGATTCTGGAAAGACATGGTGCCTGTGACTGTACCTCCTTCTCTGCTAATCCCAAACCAGACTAATGCAGTAACATATAAATGTAGGACAGACATGAATGGTATACTCACATCTGTACACTGATGCATGCTACATGCTCCATTGCTTCATTCATTAAATCACTCAGACTTCAGAAAATAAGTCAGCTCCCTAAGCTTGACTAGCTAATAATCTTTAAAATTCACTGACTTAGATTTAGTTCTATGTTAGTGTAACCCGTAATTCTAAATATCAATTCTAATTATTCTTTCCACTTGTTTAATTTTTTTTTTTTTGCCAGAAAGCAAACTAGAAATATAGGCAAAAAGTAATAAATTCACTATTTCAGTATTTAAGAAAGCAGTATTTACTGTGTTCTTTAATGTTGACTTTTGTGCACTTTTTCATTACATGAATTCCCTTTGACTGGCTTCATAAGATTAAAATCACAGCATAGGAATTTCCAGACTTCTGTATTTCCATCCTTTGCTTATTGGATTCTGATTTGTGTAAACCAGACCTAGCACTGTTATGGCTGAGAATGCAGCCCTTTTGTATTCTTTTTGTGCATGCTGCCCTTTAGACCCTTTGGAATTTTTCTGCACTGTTTCATCATGAGGTTTCTATCTGCCTTTAAAAGAGTTGTTATATTAAAAAAAAAAAAAAAAAAGCAAAAAAAAAAGCTAGGTAGAAGAAATGGCATTATCAAGAAGCAGTGGAAGATTAAGAGATTAAAAAAAAAAAAGCCCAATTGGAAGTGCTTCAGATTTAGGCTACTTTTCCCAGGAGGTTTAGTTACATTTACTAATAGGATTATATTTTTGCACGGCAAGACACTATCAACTTGGCTTCAGCTTTCTACCCTAGAGCCACTGGATTTTCCCATACTCAAATGGCTATGGAAGAGAGGAACAGAAAAAGAAAAGTTACCATTTATCTCTTCAATCTCTCCATTTGAGTTGATTCATTTTGACACTGTATTTTCTATCAGTCATTTGTATTCCTAAAAGCATCACAAGAGCCGGTAGAAACCGAATTTGCCCTCCAAATATGTGTGTGTGTGCATGTACACACATGCATACATTTAAATACATATGACTGATGAACAGACAGGGTAATGGGGCCTAAGACTCGCCAGTATAATGTGGATCCAGAAGTGCTCTAAGCTATGCTTAAGCACTACAGATGCCCTTGACTGACAGCACTGGGGCCTCACAGTGTTTGCTGTGCAAAAGCAAATGCTGAAGAAGTGGCTCACAGCAGCAGGAAGATCTCGGTAGAAGTCGCCACTCCCTGAAAGTGGCTTTGGGCTGGATAATGTAAAGAGAAACAAATTTTGCTAGTGGAAATAGGAGAGGACAGAAAATATTTTGATTTTATATTGCATCTCTCCTACTGAAGTTACTCTTCAGCAAGAAGCATAAATGATGTCAAAAGCAAATCTTGAAGCTGATGTGCACTTAGCAACAATACAGGATGGAGTACTTAGAAAAGGGAATGATGGCCAGGGTTGAAGGTTATCTCCTGCTGCTTGGGGAAAAAAGGGAAAAAAATTATACATGCTTTTAGACACCAGAGCAGAGCAGAAGGTTTCCTCTTCCACTACATAGCTGCAGAGAGAGACAGCCTGTCCCCAGAGCAAGGAAACCCCACAGATGGCCTGACAAAAACCACAGACCATATAAGGCTGAGTCCAGCTCCAGGGCCTGATTTTGCCTCTTGGGTCACCAGGGAGAGTGGTACAAAATAGATGACACTATCACTTGTCAGGATCTCTAGCAACACCCATACTGAAACAGAAACAGCATCACATATTTAGAAACAGCAAATGTGTCCCATGAAAAGGACATTGAGAAAATACCATTTTTCTCACTAATGAGGCTTAAGTGGTGCTCCCCCAATACTTTAAGGTATCTTTTGCCAAAGGAACAAAAGTTCTTCAGCTATTGGTTACTACCCACTGTAATCCAGGCAGTCAATTCTGAAATGTCAGAGGCTGTAATTACGAATTCTCATTTTTCACAATGAGGTTTTAGAGATGAAATCTTATTGACATTTAGCAAAATTCTTTCAGGTAGGAGAGCAAAATGCATAATGTCCAAATCTCTGAAATGCATTTTTTTTGCTGGACTTCCTTTGAAAATGCTTCTGTGGCTTTCAATGAGTAGCAAAGGTGCAGAAGAGGGGGAATTAAACACTTTATTGCTCTGAACAGATGAAAGAGCAAGAAATTGTATTTCCAAAATGGATATTGATCATCTTTATGTACTGACATCAAAATTCAAATGTTCATTTGATTAAACAAGGACATGAATATTTCCTCTTTTCTCTGTAGAAGTAAAGACCCCACCAGCCAGGTAGGGTCTGCTTCATAGCCCAGGGCCCACAGCTCCATTCACAGGACAGCATATGTCAAGGAACAGAGAAAATTCAGTTATTTTCTTATCAGTTCAACTTTGCAGTAGGAATAGCTAGAGATTATCTAGCACAGAGTATTTCACAATGTATTTAAAAGGAGTTTTTTGGAGAACAACTTGGCTGAATGAGGCTGACATTCCACCTTGCTGCCTAGGCTTTGACACCAGCCTGGGAGGAATTTTCCAGAGAGGTTTGTACTTGTCAACCTTTTACATAGTAGTTGGTGTGCCAGTGAAGGAAATGTGCTATTATTTCATAAAGCCAGTTAATCACCTTAGGCCTTGAAGCAAAAGCTATTGCCCAATTATAACGTGTGGTTATGAACGTATATCAGGCATGTGTCTGTCTAGGTTGTTTTAAAGTCTGACCACCTCATTCTGCTCACTGGTTTTGGTCTGTCAGGGTCATCTACCACATGATGCTGACTTCCACACACTAATGATAAATTAATTGGAGAAGTATTTCAGTTTGTGAATTTTGAATTTGTTGGCTTGAAGTTTTATAAGGTTGTACTTTAGTTTACTTTTAGCAGCATGAAGGAACATCACATTCAGTCTCACGTGAAACTGTATACCCTATAATTTTCCCCCACTTTTTCTCCTTTAATTATCTATCGGCCTAATGAATCCCCAAGGCTATAAAAACCCCATAAAAAAACTGGGATGTAAGCTCAGCACTGGCAGTGGCCAAGTTGGCCCACATGCCATGGCAAGTACACTGTGGTTCCTTTTGTGTTTTGCTAGCCGAGTTTTAGCTCCTGAGAAGACATCTATATTGCAGGCCTAAGGAAACACTCCTTGCCAGAGGGCAGAGAAACCTGCCAGGTTTTCAGCATGCTATAAAAGAAGGAAGAAGCTCTATTTCAAGTTTGGAGGAACTTCAGCCAGTACAGTACACAAAAAGGAACATATATATTAACTAGAACTAAATAAATGAGACAGTGGCAGGCTTGATATAAAACATGAAATAACTTATCCCTTGTGGTCCTTTCCTATATGTTAGGTTGCAGATTCGATTTCTCTACTTTCTTTGGATTCTTTGGATTCCAAATGGGACATGAAAAACTGGACCACCTTCTGTGGACCTGCAGCACCTTGCACTTGGCCTTGCTAAACCTCATGAGCCTTCTTCTCTGGCCTGCTGAGTCCCTCTGGATGGCGTGCAAAACATTGTTTCTCTCAGAACATGAGACCACAAAAGACCTTGCTCTTCCTTCCACCAGCTTTTAACTTTCAGCAGAGAATGACCTTTCTGCTGCACTGGTGGGGAGAGAAAGCAACATGGGAAGCAGAGACAGTAGCTCTGGTTAGACCTCAGCAGCTTCCATGCTGTCCCTGTAGCATGTAGATCCCCCTCCGTTTCCCAGAAACCAGGAAACCTGAACCACCAGTGGTTGTTAAACCAATATCCAACACAAAACTCTGATGATATGAGACAAACTAAAGTGTAGGGCACATTTTGAGAATCAGATGCTTAACTGGTACGTGTTTATTTGTGACAGGTGTCTAGACTTCCATTACAGTACAGAGAGACCTAGCCGACACATATCTCCACAAACCTGAACTTAAGTATCTCAGATTGCACCTGAGCTTCATCTCATATGTTTGGTGTGTTTAATATGGGGTGATAGGCAGCTAGTCCCTATCTCTGACCTCAGAGCTGGGAGCCTATTCTTAGGGATTCCTTGGGTGTCTCTGCCCTTCTGGGAAGTGCATCCCATGCACTACACTCAGAGACAGCACAACAGACTGAGCTGCTGCTTGACAAATGAAGTAAGGGTCACAGCTTCCTTACCTCTGGGGAGAGCCTGGTGGGTGCCAAAACAGATCATGAACCACAGCACATGGGATGTTGTTAGGTAAAGCAAAACCTTACCCCCTTAAAAACATTCTCTGATTCCCTCCAGGGGAAAAAATTCCTCTACTCCACTTTGCTGCAAGTAGTTGTGTTGTGTAGTTGAGATCTTTACCCCTTTACAGTGAGCTACAAAATAAATTTATTATCACAGGTCTTGGTTCCACAGTCCAGGGTGTTTTTCCCTGTGTTTATCGGCCAGGAAGCAGTTTACTTGTGGCACGCAGCAATAAATGCATCTGGTCATTTCCAGCATCCTTCAGTGTGCTTGTCACAGCCACAACTGTATGAATTAAAATGCTTGTTCCTTCTTTTATTGCCCTTGAGGGGAGGAAAATATTCCTGAAGGCTATGATTTCACAATGGATTGGCTTTTCTTCCTCTCAGAGGGACAGGAGGAGAGGTTGAGTGCAGCCTTCTCATGTGGAACATCTACTTTTTCTCCCCGTTGCCATGGTGACTGAGCCACTGGCTGGTCTGGCACTGAGAGGTGCTCAATGACACCCAATACCAGGGCAACAAGAGAGAGGACTAGGAAGAGAGAGGGGAAGCATCCTTGTTTTAATGTTTAATGACCAGTGTTTTCTGCTGGTGAATTTTCAAAAAATAACCCATAAAGTGACAACATCTGCATCTTTCAGACTTAGCCACTGTTCTCCAATAACTCAGTTCTAAGGACTGCAAATATTGCAGTACAGGTTGCCAACTACATATTCAGAAACTGTAACAGGAATACACAGAATACTCATTAATGTAAGTGGTTTTCTCTATCTAAAACTTGTTCTTTTTGTAATACAAATCCCATGCAGTAATAAACAACATGAATTTCATCACCTCCAGGTCTTTAATCCTATTTCTGTCATGGTCTCAAAATCATACTGCACTGGCATGAGCCAGAAAAAAAAACTGCTTACAGCTGCAAGAACTTACAGGGAAATGAGCTCTTTCAAAATAATGAGCTATTAACCCATGGCACTGCTGCAGAGGCACTGCAGCGGTGTCAGCCACTGGTGCATCAATAAACAACAAGCCGAATTAGAAGCGCATGTGGATTTGTTTCTGTAGATAATTCTTCTTTGATATAAACTGGAACAAGTCTGAGTAGCTGGATGAAAACACAGTTGTGCTGAATTTGGCTCGAAAGAAAGGAAAGCAGAGGCCCCTAATTTAGGTTATCTCCCTGGTTAGCACCATTCACATGCTCGTTATTTGGGACAGAATTGAGCCTGTTCAATTGTTTTCCAGAGATATTTCTGGAGGAAGTAAAATCCTTTCAGCAGCTGGGAGAGGAGGGAAGAAAGGCAGACTTACGGATCAAAGGCTGCTAGCAGGAAGTTGAGCAGCAAGCTGATGGACTGCTCCACGTTGATCTGATGGGTCGTCGGCATCCGCTTGTTGAGCTGGTAGAAGATGGTTGAAATCACAGCTTCCAGGCGAGCCACGTTCAGTTCGATGCTGGGGTCCAGGTTGTTCAGGGCATTCTCCCGCAAGGCTTCTATCACATTCCAGATGTCCACCAGGTGTACTAGGGGACAGGACAGAAAGACTCAACTGGGAAAACGTGCTCCCAAAAGCAACTGAGAGTAAGAGTCATCTCCTTCCACAGGGTGGGGAATAACACAACCATGTGCAATGTGCTTCATGAATAATTAAACGAATTAATGTGTTTTCCATCACCAAATATTGAACCTGGTGGAGGAATGAGCAAATAAAATTCAAATCCGTTAATAAGCAAACAATACATTGATATTACTTGTTGTAATGAGTACAACCTCAACTTGGGAAATCATTCCTCATTGTATGAAGTATTCAAATACAAGCCTGTATTTTACGGAAATCACTGAAAGGTAAACATATGCTAATTGTTTTTCTGAACCATGCCTTTATGAATCCCCATTCAGAAATTACTCTTAGATATTAATTTGCATAGCAGATGGGCTTTTCAGAAGATCCTACGAATACTAAGTGCTTATCACATACTGATATTTTGAAAATTCTTTTCAGCAATTTGTATGGAAAGCAAAATATTTTACAGAAACAGAATTGTAATTGAGTCAGGGTACATTTAAACAAATAACGCATAATGAAGTGATCTGAAAGTCATATTTTATGTCTTCTAAATATATTTGCCAAATGATTTGTTAAATATCTCTCTTTGATAAAGTCCTGGTCTAAGCTGAATTTGATGGGGCCTGTTTTTACCTACAAGAACAGTTTAAAGGACAATCTCTGCTCACCCTTCATTTTGTACCCAAACAGAAATCTTGTTTGCAGAGCACTGTTATTGTGGCAGTATGACTGGCTTGCTGTGGATTGCCATTTCCAGAAGAGGTGCACTGTGCCAAAAATAAAGAAAACCCTACAGCAATTTAAAAACTGGATTTACTTCAAACCTGAACTCAAAGGTTCATCCCTTTATCTTAAGTATTACCTACTGTCCTACTGAAGTGTTAGTAAAAAACAAATCAGGATGCTCAGGGTGAAAATTCTTTTTCACCAGAGAAACTACTGCACAGTTCTCATTACAGTTTGGTGACGTGGTTTATGATGTATCAAAAGCCACCTGTATGAGGAAAGAGATCTTTGTTTTTATAGCTAGAGAAACTTAATTATAATCCTCCTCATTAGATTTTTACTTGATTGGTTTGCAGGTGCTGTCTCAGACTGCAATGTGACACGATGGTCAGATGGCAGGGAAATGTAAGCTGATAGTAGATGGGTGATGAAACGACATACAATCATTTTACTTGGTGTAGAATTCTGCCTTATGATTGGGTTTCTCTTCTTTTGCCTCAGGAATAAATAGCCTCCAACACCCTGCTAGTGCATGTGGAAGCCCAAGGATGATGATACCCCATAGCTGTGCCCCTGCAGCCCATGGATGTCCAGGGAGATGTGGAGATCCACCTGCAGCCCCTGGAGGAGCCCACACCAGAGCAGGTGGATGCCTGAGAGGAAGCTGTGGATCAGTGGGAGGCCCATGCTGGAGCAGGCTCCTGGCAGGGATCTGCAAACCTGTGGAGGGAGGAACCCACGATGGAGCAGTGCCCTCACAGGACTTGTGATGTTATGGGGGACCTGTGTTGGAGTAGCCTGTCCTTGGAAGAACTGCATCCTATGAAAGAGTGACTTGTGCTGCAGCAGCTTGTGGAAAAATGTTGTCCATAGGATGGAGAAGTTCACAGAGAACAGTCTCCTGAGGGAGGAACTCCAGGTTGGAGTAGGGGAGCAGCAGCAGAAACAACCTCTAATGAACTGGCCATAACACCCTTTCTCTGTCTCCCTGTGCCACTGAGGTGGAGGAGGTAGAGCTTGTGAAGGAGGGAGGGTGGGGAAAGGTGTTTTTAAGGTCTTACTTTACTCCTCACTATCCTGCTCTGATTTTGTTAGTAATAAATTCAACCCATATCTCTAATTAGAATGTTTTGCCTGTGATGTTACTTAGTGGGTGATCTCTCTGTCCTTATCTCAACCCTTTGTTATATTTTCTCCCCCCTGACCAGCTGCAGAGGGGAGTGATGGAGATGCTTTGGTGGGTGTCTAGCATCCAACCAGAGTCAACCCACTACAGCTGGGTGGGTGGAGTACACAACCTCTGAACTCTTCTGTTTGCATTCTGGCTGGTGGAAGTGCAAATTCCCCATAAAAAATCTGGCATAGGTCTCAGATCCTTTTAATGCAGTTGTTCCCAATCCCACTCAATCAGTTTTCACTGTCACAGAGGTAATCTGGATAAATGGAAGATGAACAATCTCCAGGAGGACAGCTGGCACGTAATAACTGACCCTTTCTGGGCAGCTTTTCCACATGGCTCAGAGGCCAGAGAATGGAGGAAGTCACCAGAAAGCAGGCCATTGTCTGGTTCAGGAGAGAAGGGTTATTTGAGCATTCTACCACATAAGGAGCCAAGGAAAGTACCAGAAATACAGAGCAACATGCCAGAAGATGCAGAAAAGCTGGACCCATGTGCATGTGTTTTGCAGCAGTATTAAGAGGGAAGGATGGGCAGAAAGCAAAAGGTAAAGTGGAATGTTTCCCTCAAGGTCTGTGGCCATGCAGGCTGTTGCTGGCCATGGGGGCTGTCTCTGGTCATTCAGACGAAGCAGTTGAAGAAAGTGCTTCCACAAGCAGTTTCACCAAGTTGCCTTCTGGTTATGTGTGCAAATCATCAAATATGAACTACAGAAAGATAACAATGTGAGAAATTACCAGGCAAAACAAATTGCAAAAGAAAAGAGTAATGCACATGGCTCACCTTGACTTGAGGCTACACTAAGAAGAGAGCAATCCAAAGGAACAGGACAAACAGGAACCAGCACTACAGACCAAGGCAGAAATTACTAGGACAACCTTATTATAAAAACTGAATGAGGATGTAAAATCAGCAACATTAGAGCTGGTGGGAAAAGAATAAACACGGATGGGCTGCTTATCTGGGAGTGCATGAGTGTAGTAGCAGAAAAAAAGCATGGGAGTGGAAAAGGGCAATTTGAAGGGTAACAAATCATGTCATCAGAACTGTTGGGGTACTTTTCAAGCAACCTGTGCAGGAATTGTTTTGACCATACATATTCACTTTCTGCAGTCATTGGAAATTGTGATGGTTTCCCTAACCTCGATAAAAGGTTAGCCAGGAAGGAAGAACCAGACATCCAGACTCCCTAACAGTGAGAATTTCATGCTGTAATTAAACTTTAATTGCTGTAGCCTAGTAGTAGAAAATTCTTGAATATGGAGGAAAAGAGCTGGCACTATGAATAAGGCTGAAATGGGGGTTGGTGTCTTTATTCTTCACATGATCTAGTACTGATACTGTGTGGCTGTCAGATTTTAATGTAGGGTTTTTTGCTGTTTTGTTTTCCTACTGGTATTATATTTCTCATAACACAGGCATATCCAGAGTTAGTTTTGATGGTCTTGGGAAGGAAAATGTCCAGAGGCTAGCAGACGTGGGACTAATAACATCAGTATACTAAACACATATGAGAGAAAATTACTGGTTTTATTGTTAACTCTAACCTAAAAGCCTCATAAGCTCTCATGATGTTCATTGGTATGCCAGAAAGGTAGGGCACAAGACTAAGAAAATGACTTATTGAAGATTACACAGCTGTAAGAGTTCCCTACCCACCATGAAATATTAGTCTCAAGGAACTGCTGTGTATTTGTGCTATAAATAACTTTACTTGGGCATTTTTTTTCTCCAGAAATATTTTGGTTCCACTCAAAGCTGAATAAACAATCCTACTGCACTATTTTATTTTGCATTTTATCAATTAATTTTACAGATATCTAAGAGGCTGGAAAGTATTATTTCCTGGAGGAGGAGATGGAAAATGGACATGAGCCAGACATTTAACAAGAACTACTGATTTTGAAAATACCTGCTCAGATGTCTAGCTCAAAATGAAAAGGACATTTTGTTAGGCTGCTGTACAGATGACTAAAGTCTCTGACCTTTGCTCAAGTCAGTTGTTACAGACAAGAATCATGCAGCTAAATTAAACGTAAAAGACTAAGTGTCTACTGTTGACTGGTGACCAAGGCTCCCTCTCATGTCAGTAAAAAAAAAAAAAACCTTAAAGCATCTCGTGGGAGACAGGTGGGATGAGCAGTGCCTTGAATCTGCCCATATTTCTTCACTGACTACTGACAAAGCCTAAAGCAACATGTTTACATGAGATATGTAACCTCAGAGCTGGCAAAGTTGACTGAGTTGAATCCCACACTTTCCTCCTTCAACATTAAGAAAAGATGTCTTTTCTAGTCTGACTACATGACCTAGAATAATTCAGGTTTTATATAAAATATGAATAATAAATACTTCAATCTGTATGAACAGCTACCAGATCCTGTCATAGTCACTACCTTTTACATTGCATTGCTTGACCTTGTGCAGATTACATTCAGGTAGTGTCCTACTGATCACCTCAAATTCTATTATTTTTTAAGGTTATTCATACAGTAAGCAAACTTTTACATATTACATCATGCTGACAAGTCAAACTGTCAGTATTAGCAAAAGGGAAGTAAAACACAGGACTCTGCAAGTTCCACTCATTTGTACTAATAGAAATCGATGCCTACAGCTAATGTGGTATATGCATTCTGTTTAAAGTAATAACAGAATGTAAACCTTACAAACTTTGCGTAAGCTTACATTCCTCATCTTCTCTTCCACCCATTTTCCATAATACCTACTATGCTCATTTATTTATTTATCCATCCCTGAGACTGTTTTAATCTCACTGAGGAAGGCATATCTCCTTACTTTGTTTGCACAACACATAGTGCAATAAACCCCAAATCTGATTTCTACATGTTACATGATGCTAACAAGAAGAGTTTGCAATAATAAATAATAAAGCAGCATATAAATGCAGGAGAGCTTTCTCTCTCCTAAAAATCTGCCCTGAATTCCTTCAAGAGACTAAAACTCCAAAAGTTCATTTTCAACTTCTAATTGCTGTTGTTGCTTTTGTTGCCTTGCCCACATTTTCCACTGAAAAGTGAATCATGCCTCAGCATGTGAAAGATGCGCCTTCGGAAACAGATTTGGAAGTCTGTCTATTTTTCCTTCAGTGTCAGCAGATGATCACTATGCAGTAAGAGTAAAAGCTGCTTGTATCTAGTGCCTGTGTAGCATAAGGCTATCAACAATCATGAAGCCCAGCCAACATTCATGGACCCTTCAGAAAGGCCTCACACTCAGTAAACAGCACAGGTGTAGATCTCACTCATTTGTCTGACGTCTGAAAAAAAAGTTGACAATCTGCATGAGCAATTGCTAAACTATGCTTCCCTTTAGATTTTCTGTGAAGTGATCCCTGAAGTCACAGCTAAGCTAAAGCTCTGTGTTATTACATCTTCTATGGCGAACACTGTCTGCTAATTTAACTTCTGTGACATTATGTAATATTTAAACAGCATCACAGAAAGTTTCATATTTGAGCATGCTCAGTAAGAGACAGTGATTAGTGAATGTAAATAAAGTTCAGTGTCCAGACAGAAGAGGGACGACACAGATGAGAAGCATTACAGATGGCTGCCATTCATTCCACAGCAATCATTATCAAAAATTGCAGTCTTTGAGGAGACCCAGCCTGAACTGCAGAGAATCAAGATTAATGCATGAAAATACACTCCAAATAGCAAATGTTATTTCCTTCAGTGGACTCCTTTGACTGTTAAAGCAACACTTGTAGAGTGCCTGTTGCCAGTGCACTGAGACAGAACTGATCAGTCTCTCCTTCAGGATGCAAGGGGGATGAAGACGGCTGGATCAGTTTGAAAGGAGTTTTGTATTTTCCTCAAACTAAAAAGTTTTCAGATACCTTCAAGTTTTACATCCTGCTCTTCTGCCTTTACCTGCATTCAGAATAACTTTTCCTTTAACTTTTTACTACTTTTATAATGAAAGTGATCAATGAGTAGTTACAGTACAGAATTTCATCGCCTACAACTCTGTCAACAGGTCCATTTGTGGAAGAGATACACCCCAGATACATTTAAAGAAAACACAATTTAGCAATCTTATGTTGCTTATTATACACACATATGTCAATTTTACTGATCTTGATTATCCCTTTTTTCTTCAGGTATTTTGTAGGCTCTTCATTCTTCATCTTCAAAAAAAAATGCACTTTTAATATATTGTAACTAGTAACTTTAATTTATTTGCAGTAAGTAATTTTCTGTTTGGCAGATACAGTATCTTAATAGGCAAAATGAGAGAGATGGACTACATTCCTTTTCTTCAATTCAAAACAAAGAAATTAATATGTACTTATAGAGTGAAAAATGAATTTTTCTCTCCATCATGCAATTTATAATTATGGAAAGGCTCTGACATACAGATAATCACTAATCTCAAAGGAGGCAGTTTACCTCAAACATCAGCTGTCAAGAAATGATGTTGCCCTAAGAAAACATAAGAAAGAAAAAAATGTTGTGAAGTTTATCTTTCAAGTAGTATAAAAAAAAATAAACTAAAAACTGTCTGTGTGCTTAAGATTTGTGTTTCAGCTTTCTTACCATTAAATGGATCTACTTATACAAAAATTCTCATTTGCCCTATTTCATTTTTTTGTATTACACCCTAACCATAAGTTTTACAAAGTTATATCTCCATTTATTATTAAATGAACATGGAAGAGGAGATTACATTTAATTAAATACAGGAAATGACCAAGTCACGGCTTAAACAACCAATACAAATTTGTTTAACATATAGTAGGTCTAAGTAAATATAAGTTAAACATGTCCAAGTGATAGATAGTTAGGACCAAAATTCTCCTTGTTATGTTTTCCTTTGTGAATACAAGAACAAACTTCTAAAGAAATATTAGTTTAAATTATTTCCAAAATTTTACTATACATTTCATGAAGATTTTAGTCCAGAAAACCTCTTACACACATGCTTGAGTTTAAGCATACTTGTACTGCCATTTGAAATCAATGGCACTTGACGGTATGTCAGGTATTTCAGGTGGATTCCATTAGAAGGGAAAGATTTATGCTTCCTTGTCTAACAATCCTAAAAATACTACAAAATATGTTAGACGATTCTTTTTTTTCTTTCATTAGAATCTATGAACCCATCACAAATTAGGGTATTGGAGCCATTTGTCATTGTCATTGCTAAGAAGCCCTGGGAAGTTATTCACATTTTCTGTTTGGATCCCTCTCTCCTGCTGCCAAGCAGGTAACAGAGGACTGACTGAGGCATGTTTTTCCTCTAAACTACACCTGCTGCCCCTCAAATCAGTCAGCTGTAGTGTCATCACTGAAAGCTTTACTTGCACATCCCACTACTATGCAGATCAAAGTGCCAGCAACGAAGGCTTGCAGTTTTTTACGCTCTCTGGATACCAAATTACATGAAATTTGTTACTTCTGCTCAGGGCTAAAATGAGGTACTCTTTGGCAGGGTACCATCTAGTGACAGCTGTCACTCTACACAGCCTGGCACGCCCAGACTACTCATGGCCCAAATAGCTGACATTAAGAAGAAACCACTCACTGTGATGGTGGTGAAGCACTGGAACAAGTTGCCCAGAGAAGCTGTGGATGACCATACCTGGAAGTGTTTAAGGCCAGGATGGGGATGGGTCATCCACATGGATGGGGATTTGAGCAACCTGGTCTAGAGGAAGGCATCTCTGCCCATGGAAGGAAGGGGGTTAGAACTAGATGGTCTTCAAGGTACCTTTCAACCCAAGACATTTTATGATTCTATGATCCGGTGCAAGGGAGTAGAGAACATGGAGTCACACTCTTCTCAGGGATAAGACAGTAAAGGGACTGAAGGAAACAGGCACAAATTAAAATACAGGAAAGCATTTAAATGTAAGAAAAAGATTTTCCCTGTGAGGATTTTTGAATAGTGTGATACTGCCCACAAAACCTGTGGAGTCTCCATCCTTGAAAATAATCAAACCTGAACAGGACAAAACCCTGAGCAATTTGCTGTAGCTGACCCTGTTCTCTCCAGAATTCCCTGCCAACTTCATTGATTCTGTGATGCTGCTGTTTGGTCGTGAACCTGTGCTGCAAAACCACAGTAACTCGTACTGGAATGGAGTCAGTGTTGCCTGACTTTTCTCTAAAATCATTACTCGAGTAAGCTGTGCTCCAAGGCCCTTCTCTAACACATGTAATAAATAAAAAATCACAGAACCTACCCTGAGGCATCTTGAAAGTTTGAGAAGGCGTCCTCCACATTCTCAAGAGGTTTTGTGTAAGCTGTATTGTGGGCCTTCACAGCACTGTGAGTACTCAGGCATTCCCTTTAGTTTTCCCTTGAAGGCCAAGGGATTTCAGAGGGAGGCTGTAGTTTCATTTAATCCCCTGTCAGATGCATGCATTCCTATTCCCCTTCCTCCTCCTCACCTTTCTGCCTGTGCTGTGGGACTGCACAGGTGTGTGGTATGCACTGGCTCAGCAAGAAGCCGGAATAAGACTATCCACTTCCACCTGCACATCCCAGAGGTGAAGAGGAGTGCGCGAGTTAGGACCTAAACATTCAGACCAGCCAAGAGAAACAGCTTTGTCCTGAGCCATGTGCATATGGGGTAAGTCAGCTGCATTTGGATTTGGACTGACTGGATTCATGCAGATCACCTGTCCCAGTGATGCCACATGGAAGGAGAGATGTCCCAGCCATCAGGAGCTGAGTTGTCTGTGCATATGACAGCCAGCTGCACACTGCATGCACAGAAGACATTTCTGAGTGGGTGCCAAACCTGGTTGCTGGTTGTTTGGCAATCTGCAGGACAGAAGGTGTACAACTGAGGCACTGAAAATTTAGGGAGAGTTTTAAAGGTTTCCCTGTCTGCATACTTGGGCTGGCATCCCATTATACTCTACCTATGTTGTGCCCAGAAGGCAAAATAAGTTATTCTAAAACCTCCTGGGATTCTGATCACTACAGAACTTTGATCAAGTGTTACTAATGAAGAATAATCATTAGGCTAACAATACACTGAAATGTGGTCTTTCCACTTCTAATATGGTACCTGACAAATCCACCAAGGTGTATGAGCGTGTAAAAATCTCCAGTAAAATTTGTCTTTTACACAGTAATTTAATTTACAATAGAAGTTCCTTCTTCCCCTGCTGTCAATTCCTGACCATCTTGTCTTATCTTGTTTTACCGATATTTAACCTAAGACTGAAGAGCTCTCTGTGGGTGGCAAAAGCCATCAGTCCAAGGAGCAGCACTAATGACAGTCAATTCTGCAAAAGGGAACACTGGGTGATCCACCCTGACTGCTGGGCTGGGAAACTGTTGTCATCTACTTGTCACCCAGATGCTGGCAAAGTGTTTTCTTTTTTTAAAACGTGCTTTGAAATAATTTATTTGAAATGATGAATGAAGTATCACACATATAAATGAAATAATAAAAAAATCTAGCTCTAAGCTTCTTAGTATTTTGATGACAGCTAGGAAATAATTAAAACTCGGCACTGTTGCTAAGAAGTCACATGGCTTAAATCCATTGATTATATATAATTTTCTTATTTTTAGAGTTAAACAATCTGTGAAGACCAATGCGCAAATAGCAGACCTATTGCTACATGTATTCCACAGTCAGAAACTTTATAACCACCCCAAGACAACAGTACTTCTAAACTCTGTGTCTCTATTATTCTTGCGATCCCCCTACAGAACCATTTTAATGAGAAAGGTTTTATTTGAGGCACTGTGTGATCAGGCCTCAGTCTGACTGAATAGTTCCCACAAAAGGGTTTTGCTAGCGTCACCTTACAAAGAAGTGAAAGAACTCATGAGGTAACAAGACTTGGTCAATAGATATGTACAATATACAACAGCTTTCTCATTTCTCTTAATAAAAGGTCAGTTTGCTTTACGTTTGAGTTCTCAGGCGAGTTTGTAAAAGATAGATCTGGCGAACCTGACAGCGAATACAGCAACCAAACCACAGAGACTTTCAAAAACTGTTTCCAGAGGAGAACCAGAAGCCACGTGTGAGCCCTCCTACTTCGGAGATGCGAGTGGAAGTTGAGAAACGCCTGAACATACGAGGAGGAAGCCCCGGAGTGCGAGGCTGGCGCAGCTCAGATGGTGTGGAAGAACGCAAGACACGCCAGCTGAGATCTCGCCAGCCGGCGGGACACGCCGCACACGCTCCTGGCGGGGCCTCGCCACAGGATGGCACTCCTGGGTGTATTTTAAATGCAGCCACACTCGCTCCAGCATTTTAACTCTCTCCTGGCACAGCGTCAAGCGAGACAGCGCGAATCAGAGGCGGTGCATGGCCACCGAGAATGGCCGTGTCTCTGTGTTTAGCCGAATGAGGCCTGTGTGCGTGGAGAAGGGGCTGTGTGGGTGTCCTGCACCGGCCATCACGCGTGGCGGGCAAGCAATGCCAACCCCGCGCGGTGAAAAAGGCAGAATGTCTTCATCTTGGACGCCCTTATTACAGCGGTAACATCTTCTCCAGCAGTATGCTTCTTCAAATGCCGAGTCTGAGACTTACACCACATCTTTCTTTCATCAATAATTTCCTTTTTCCCTCTGATAGAACTGCTGCCAGCTCCATTTATCCCCCACCAAACACTCCCCATGCCACAGGAGGACTACAGCTTGCTAGGCCCTGCTACCAGCCAAAAGCAACCATAGAGGGAATGCAAATGTTAACAAATTGGGTTATTTACGTTTTTCATTAATTTTGAAGCAGTGCACATTACCAGCTTAAGGATACATGGTGTTATCCCCAATCTCGTATTAACTGCTGTTTCCTTTAAAAAATAGCTTGTGATAAATAAGGCAAAATGTGATTTAACAATTCTTTACAACAGTTTCTTACCTAATAGCTATAGAAAACAAGTTGAGATTACATTATCAAACTTTAAGTCCTATCACAAAGGTCAATGAAAAAGAATGAGTACCTATTAGATATTTAGAACTGCTTGAAAATGAAAGCCCCCTTTGGCATATATCCTGTTTTTCAGAGTGTGATCCATGGTTGCTTAGTTTTCTGTAGTATTATTTTTTAAATAATTTAGGGTTGGCCAGACTGTAAACAGCAATACAAGGTACAGAATACTAATGAAAGATGAATCGTGCACTTTCTTGAATATGAAATACGTGATATTTTACATATATGCAAATTCTTAACCTGATCCTCATTCTATTAATTTAAATATTTTCTTATGTAATGTGGACTGAATTTGACCCATAACATTTCCATCTATTAAAAATAATTAGAGAAAATTTTAAGCTGAACTTAATGCTTGGGTAAACAGTCTGATACCACAACTGCATTTTTCATCCCCAGAGCAGAAGAGACATATTAAAGACTATTAACATATGCTTCTCTCTTCTGAAGAGTTTGGTTCTATCCAGAGGGTTCCCAGGACAAAATCCCAGTACCAGCTTCAGCTGTTGAGAGCAAGAGCACTGCTATGAAGCAGGACATTCATGTGACACACAGGACTTCGGTGAAAAAGCATCTTATGCCTGAAGTCATAAGGACAGTTCAGACTTATCTTACTTTACCTTTAGCTGAGATTGGTAATCAAGTTGCTAATTACTGTCATAGGTTTCAGCTTTCATAGGTATTTAATAATGTATTACATTTGAAAACAATGCAATTTATTTGCCCCAAAATCTTCTGGAATATGAGCTATAATCAGCTTGGAAAGAGGGAAAGATGGATCCTAGTATCTGGAATATCCCTTTCTGGGGTATCATTTTAATTTGAATAGGCAGCCTCTTATTCAGAGAAACTATCCAGAATATTTGACTAAACTCTGTCATTGTGTTCACACAATCTCTCCAGATTTTCTCTCCTGACATTACTCACATTCAAAGCAATGTCTTCTGCCAGAGTGGGTCGGTGCTCCACTTCCCCAGCTGATTCCCTCAGTAACCAGACTCCAAACCAGAAGGCAACTGCAGTGTCTCCCCTTAAAATACTGTGTTCTAAAATTTCACATCTCTTGAGGAAATAAAGACTAGGCCAAGGAGAAAAGCTCCAGCTGATAGAAACATAGCTCAACAATCAGCAACACTGAGAAAGGCAACACGACTGCAGAATGTGAAATAGCAGATAAATAAGATTTAGGTGAAGTTTCGCACATCTATCCTTCTCCCTGTGTGTGACAGAAGCTCTTTAATGATGTTGTCAGGGCCCCTAGATGGAGTAAGAGTCTCGATGTATATGGCCACTTATCTGTCATCCTTTTTTTTTACACACACAGTTCTTAAAGATATTCTGCAAATCCAAGACAAAATAAAGAGTTTCAAGGCAAAATATAGATGAATGAACTGTGGAAAATTAAACTTGGGGAAGATCAGGACCTTTACAAGACATGCAGTATGATACTACTGTCAACTTCATTTATCAGAAATTGAGTTCAGCCTCCTTAAATAATACACACTGAGAGAACTGATTCATTCTTTCCTTTGTGCCATAGTGATGTCAATGAGTTCAAACGAGTTACTTTCAATTTATTCCCTGTCAAGAAAGGAGACATCCATCTATCCATCCACATGGACCAAAGAGAAGCCTGAGCAGACAGAGAACTTCTGCGGAATTAGCCTACACTTTTCTCGGTTAAAGGGCCAAACACCCTGCTAGAAAACATCTGCAGCCAAAAATATTATCACAGATACAACTCAGTCTGAATTCAGCCTAGGAATGCCTTGATTCAGCACAAGGAAAATGGCCTTTATAAAGCTACTGTGTATCACAAACACTAATGCCAGGAAGCTGAATGTTCATTGCATAGAGACCCAGAACTGTATTAATAACAATACCCACTGAGGACATTATATTGCAGTCTCTTCACACTTATAAAGGCAGGAAATTATTTTTATAGCCAACATCTTCTGTTTTCACAATTTGTCCTAGCATACCAGATACTAGCAGTATGAAATCTTCCACTAAGACTTAATGAAAATAAAACTAGATGCAGTAAAATATTATATAATGGCTAAGCCAAAGCTTTTCTCTGAATATTCTGGGTGTTCTGAAGTTGATCTATATTACTAGAGTTACACAAACTTTTGATGTAACTGAAAACAAATGAGCATGCAAGAAAACACTCTTTGGGAATTACAGGAGGAGAGGACTATAATAAAATTACATCAGGTCCCACATTCTGACTTTCCTTCTGGGGGCTGTTTGCTGTCTTCACCCTGAAGAATCCCATAATTGCTGAGAACTTTCACCACTGGCTGTGGCTGGCTCCACAGTGGGCTTATTTGTAAAAGTTACTGGAGAGAGAAATTAAGAACGGCTGGAGACAGATCAGACATTCTGTGTCAGGTTGTGATGGAGACCACTGTTTAGGCAGGAAGATAGTGCATACTGTGTGGTTAAGGTGGAGGAAAACTGTGTAGTGCCTACTCATTCTCCTGAACTAACTTAATGATGGCTTAAAAACCAAGACAGGGTAAAAAAAGATCAGCAAAATTCCCAACTTGGCAGATGAAATTGAGGAGCTCAAAACATGAGGAGGAATTTATTTACTGCAGGGGTTTTTAAGCATTGGAACTGGCTGCCCAGGAGTTAGTCGGTGGAGTCGCCACCCCTGGGGGTATTCAAGAAATGCCTGGACATGATACTAAGTGCTTTGGTCTAGTTGACAAAATGGTGATGGGTCAAAGTGTGGACTTGATGATCTTGGAGGTCTTTTCCAACCTAAATAATTCTGGGATTCTGTGAATGTAATGCTACAACACACATATTGGGCAAAATAGTCCAGCTTATCCTGTCAGGAATCTGCAAGTACATAAAAACTGTCCTGCAGTCTATAGAGAAAACATGCATGTATGGACTGAGCTCACATATAACTCCTCAGGAATAACTGGTTCAAGTCCAGAATGGAGACACAGGGCATCAAGTTGAAGGTCCTTAGGAACAAAGGACCACAATCACCAAACTCACTGATAACTGTTCCAAAGATGACTTGTTACTTCTTTTCCCCTTTGCCACATAAACAGGATGTCATATGGAAAAAACCCCAAGAGAATGACCCTTATGTGACAGGCATTAATTCACACTGCTTAATGCACTCTGACACATTATAGACGTGCTCATGTGACATCAGGGCAGACCCAGTAAAAGACCCAAACAGGACAATCAGAACAGCCCAAGGAAAGGGAACAAAGGCTCAACTGTAAGAGAGAGTTTGCCTGAAAAAAGGTGATTGGAACCAAGAGAATAACAAGAAAAGAGAGCAGACAAGGGAATAAGGATTGCAGAGAAGTTAGAGATAAAGCAAATGCCGCAGATAATGATATGAAGCTGAAGAAGGGACAGGGAAATAGTGATGGAGACTTAAAAACACAGCTACAGATTGAGGGGAAAAACGTAAGGTTGAATAAAGAAAAAGCTCTCACAGAAAGAATTAGAAGACACAGTGATTCTATGATCACCAAGGTATTTGTTTCAATTAAACAGTATGTCTACATAAATTTTGCAATTTTTAGACTGTCTACAAGGTTACCAAGATAATACAATAACACTAACAATATAAATAATTATAATAATTATTATTATTATTATTAGCAGTAGTATTGTTTTGTTTTGCTTTTGTTTGAAGTATTTATTAAGAGGACCAATGTGAAATAGGGTACAAAAACTTTCTGGCTTGGGGAAACTAAGCCAAAGGGTGCCAGAGAAAGGTGAGTGATGCCTATTACCAGCAGCAGATGTTCAGAGACATAAGCAAGGAACAGAACAGACTGTCCAACCTTACACGTTCATCAGGAAAGCCATCAGAAATAGCACAGTGAATGGCAGTCTTCACAGAGTTCAGGAAGTCAGTAAGAAGAGATTTTCAGCCATGATCCCGTTACAAAAGCTGTCTGCATTCAGGCAGAGCTGTGCCGCCTGTGTAGCAGAGGGCAGCAAGGTATACTTGTGATGTGACCTAGGCCATGTGTCTGTCAACTTCTGACTTAAAGAAAGCCAAATTAGTCATTTTCCTCTTTAAAGGACAAAATAATATTAGCTGACAACCTTCTGCAACTCCTGTTTTCAACAAGAGCCACTTGGGATCATGGGTATGTTTGAGAAATCAATCTCTAAGCAACTGAAAATGTAAAAGTTTTAAGGTAGATATCCTTGTTTCACTCCTTTTGACATAAAAATTAATTCTAAATATCCACTAATAGCTCGTGTCTCAGTCTTGGTTGAGACAGACTTGCAGTGGCAGCCTTTAAGAGCAAATACTCAGGGACATCTGAGATAACACAGCCCTCTTATATAACAAGAGTACACTTCATGCTAACACTGAAGAAAAGGCTGAACGGCAGTCCCTCAATGAACATGCCAAATATACAGGTTATATGCCAGCTCTCTAACAGCTATTATGATTGTCAAGCATATTAATAAACTTTTACAGTTGAAAGGGAAAGAAAATCTGAACCTATTTTCAGGATATTGTGCTCTGAACGAACACTTACAGACTAAGGATTTGTCTGTGGGGAATATGCTAAATCAAGCCCTTTTGAACTTTTGATTAAATAATTGATGCATAATGCAGAATGTATAATATATGCATTCTTTTTCCATAGTTGCCTGGAAACCCATATGGAACAGTAGTAGCAATTCCAGAAGCATTTAGTCTCTAAGTCGTTGGTGAAGACAAAGGAACAAAAAAGTTTTTAAAATCATTAACTCATTTCTCTTTCCATTCTTCAAATACTGCAGGATACCAGAATTAGTAACTTACACAATGGTATCATGACTCTTGTAATACAGAGTGGCTTTTTTTTAAAGCTATATCTCTTGGAGCCATGTGAATAATGTCATTTACTCTAAGGGAACTTGTAAGACTCGGCTTTCATTAAAATAGAAAACAAAGAACACAATTAATATTTCCAGCCTCTACCTTTATGTAATAATAATAATCAGATCATACAATATCCAAGGTGGTCAACAATGGAGAAAAAAAATAAGAATGCAAAATGGTGATTTTCATTCCAAATTATAGAAATTTAAGCAATTCTCATAAAGGACTGATCACTCAGGGTTTAGAAGAATATGAGAATCCCATGATCACAAATTCAAGAGGCAGATTGCTTCAAATTGCAGCCAAGCAGACCTTTTGCACTTCTCAAGTACGCAACACTGCTTGTCATTCAGTCTGATTGCTCTGTGACCCAGCCTGAAACTATCTTGCTTGGAAGCTTTACTGCTTCCAAGATGAAATGAAAAACAGGATAAAACCCAACAATGAGAATAGAGAACTAACCATGGAAACTACAGTGATGAAGGATTAAATTATTTAATCTAAACAATTCTGTAATCATCATAATTTGGTGGCTCTGTTTCTGATGGTAAGTTTCCTGAGTAAAAGAAAGAGAAGGGCAAGTGCAAAATTGCATGGGTTCTTGGGACGTAAAAGGCAGGATAATGATAATGAATACTTCCTGCCATAGCAGGGATCTTCATGGGATTCTTGCACCTTTGCACATTTGTTGTACACTCTATTCCACATTTGAGAAAATCAATACTCACTGAGTAAAAGGACTAATGTCTTTATACTACACTGGCAAGATGTCTCGCTTGAGTAAAGAGAAGCAATTACATGGTCCTAAATCAATCAACATAGAAAGATGAAAGATCTGATGCTTAAACATCAACAGGACTGGAACACTTGTGAATATCCTCTAGCTTTGTGTTTATGGAACTCTTTTGGATATGTAAGATCAGCATAGGTTTTCTCATGCAGAAGAAGAATAACCTGGATGTCCTGTTAACTTCTTCAGCCACTGGATAACACAAAGGTCACAGTACCATTTCTAGTATGGAATCAAGACTTGCCTATCCTTTCCTTTTAATGCAAGTACCAGATATTGTGATTTTTCATTTTGTACTGAATGCTATGTTGAATGGGATGGAATTTTGTCAGCCCAGAATAGAAAAAATAGAGTCAAACCCCAAACCCTAGCAATTTTATTTAGGTTAAATCAAATAATTTTTTTAAATTGCTTGCCATGATGATGGGGGTCAGTAGCTCATACAGGTTGATCTCCTAATTTCATATCCAGATTGTCAGTTTCTGGGACAAACCCATTTTCAGCAGCTTGCTGTAGCATTACAGGAGGTTTAAGAGTACAGACAGAAAAGAGCTTTAAGAAAAGCATCTAAAAATAATGTATTTACAATAACTGTCATTCATTTTCACTAGGAAATTATTACATTTAAGCAGAGGAGAAATTAAATCCTAACTTAAAACAAATGTAAAAAGGCAGATCAGATCAGGCAAGCACCCAAAAGCATGTATGGAGATTAAGCTGACATGCCTACATGCCTCAGCTGTGACTACACAAGCCCAGAGGAAGTAGAATAAAGAGCAGGTGGAGGTGGAGGAGACTGCCTTGGACATACATAAGGTTTCCATCACAGTCATGTCCAAAATAATAAAAAAAAAAAAAAAAAATCACTACATTGAACAACATTTAAAGGGAGAAACAAAGACACCAACACCCTGAGGTGTTGAGATTAAACTGCCAGAAAAACAAGCTCCCTTTTTGTCTGCATTAATTAAGCCACATGTTACCATCACCAGCACAGCTTTTGATTCACGCTTTCAACTGTCAATGATTTATTCTGATCTAGGGAAATCAGCAAAATCTGCTTTTGCAGCCACAGTCACAGAATGATTTCACAACACATTTACGATAGTTCACCAAGGACAGCAGTAGTTTTCCAGCCATACAGTTCTGTATTAGTGAGTGATATTTAACTGTATAATGGTTTTGATTATGATATGTTGATATGTCCTACTCCTGGTTGTCACCATACCCCAGAGGGAATTTGCATGTGAACACAGTATTTCATCTCAGCATGTTAATAAATTCACTGAGAAAGAAGAATTAAAATAAATCAACTGCACAATGATCAGTGGGGATAATTATAAACTCTGGGGTTTGGTGGCTCCAGCTACTGGTGAATGTTGAGTGATAGGTCTAACTGCTGTCATTGGTCTTTCATCCTTATTTTAGGAAAGCCTAACATGTTTCTGTGCCTGGATGCCATGGATGAACAGCAGCAAATAAACCTTGCCAAGATGGCCTTTTCCTGGCAGTAAGGGGTGCTGAGCAGGAGTTATGTTTGCTGAGAATGTACTCAGGTGCTCCAAAACCTGCTCTGATGCACTGGCAATGAAGTAAAGGACAATACTCTCCTGTTTGACTTGGTGAGAGCAACATTGGTTCATAGAGTTTTCAAGTTCTGACTGTTTCAGACCTCATGGTGCTCACGTAATTTTGCTCAGGGTAATTTTTCTACCTTCCTCCTTGATTCTTGCAGTGTGCACTATCTAGCACCACCTTTAAAACACATACAGAAAATCTATATGATAAAGTCAGCTATTCCCACTTGGTATTTTTCATACAGTACAGACTGGAATAAACACGTAGCATGTCTGATCAGGCTTCTGTACTTGCTTCCTAGTTGCTTTTATTACTCCAAATAATGAAATTTAACCTCAAATGATTAGGATGCTGCTATTTCCAACACTATATCCAACACTATATCCAACACTATCCACCAGTAAAGTGAACACAGTCAGCTCTCTCACTCCTGGCTTTACATTCTGGGATTTCAAGATGACATAATCACCAGCAATGTGTTCCCCAAGGTCAATCTGTCTGCAGCTCTTTGCATTCATTTGGAATTATTCATGCCCAAATCTTAATACCTTCTCAAGACTTTAGTATTTATTTGACTTTTTTCTCTTTTTTTTTTTCCCGGAAAAGGCATCTATCTCTTGTGCTGATATTTATAACTAAGCGAAGACTATTGCTATTGCAACAGGTCTACTGCTACAGGAATTCTGCAAAGCAATCAGCAAGTAGTCTGCAATTATCTCTTTCTATACCCAGCACATCATCAAAAGTACCTACATTTACCTACAGAGTTTCTCTTTTCATTATTTCCAATTTTAGAAATTGTCAGCAGAAATAAGAAGCATAAAATCAGTTTATATTCATTGTGAATTAACAAGGTTTCCCAGCTTTTAGGGTTTTGGCATTCAGAATTTTGCATGTCTCCTGCTTTTGGGATTTTTGTCACATATTGCATCCCACATTTGGGCATTTAGCAGATTCAGAGGTGTGGCAACAATAATTTGTAAATGTTATTATTATTTATTTACAGTGTTAACTTAGGTAAAGAGGAACGCTTAAAATTGCAGGAATTTTTCTTTGAAAGATAGCATCATAGATTTTTCAAATTTATCTACTTTTGTTATGAGTCCTTAAGAAGAATTTCTTGTTTTTCTGAAGAACAAGGCTGGACTGGATTATATTCCATCCTGTTTGACAAATAATTGCAATGACTGATAATGATTTTTCACACTCTGATGATTGTATTTAAACTGTCACTTTAAAATGCTTAGAGACATTTTTATAAAAGAAAGACTTTCCACACATAGAGTATTTTCCCAGAGTTCTATAGAATTGTAAGAAAGTCATATATTTGCAATTTTGAAGACTGTTGGCTAAATATCTGCAAAGAAATCTTATGAATATGAAATAATTTCACAGAGAAAATTATTTGATATGCAGTGGTAATACTCAAGGTGCAACATATGTAGTGATATTCTGGTAAAAGGTGGTAAACTGTCATATCCTCTGTAATTTTTGCCCGGATAATTTAACTAGTTTCAGGAGAAACTCTGCAAGAAAGAATGGCTCTCAAAATATGATTTTTGCCTATTGCACATTGCCTGCTTTGACAGTAAAACCCAGTCTGCTGCTGAAGGTTTCAGCAAAAAAACTGCTTTTGTACTGAGAGATGAATTCACAAAGCGAGGCCGGGAGATGAACCTGTGTCTGTGTCTGCATTAAAGGCAGCAGAAAACAAACAGTGCACTATGTGTGATAAGTGTAGCTGCCTGTTAAACGATATCTCATGACTGCCTATGCTAATGGGCACCTCCGGGTAAAAAAGATGGTGCTAATAAAGCCTCTGCTCTGCTTTTCTTGGAACAAACACTTCTGGCACTCAAAGCAGCTCTCTGCTTCCATCCTCATACACCTTCAGCCTGTAGCCAAGAGCAGCTCTCTGCAATTTATTAAAATAGCTCTTTAAAGAACCCCTCAAATATAGTCTTTCCAAGCAATTTTCCCCTAGTAAGTCTGGGCCAGTGTGCCAGGGCAGGGTAGGAGAGCACAGCTGAAAGACAAGGATGGTTTGAGTGACAGGAGGTGCTATGCACTGGGAGTGGAGCAGAACTGTCTTTGAGCTTTTTCTTGTTATATTCTACCCTAAACAAAGCAGCTCGGATGCAGCAGAAAGGTTTTTTTCCCCATGACCCCTTTTTCTTTTTTTGTCTAATTACAGTTGGGTGGTGCATAATGACTTTCTGTAGGGGGAAAAAGAAAAACCCAATCCAAAGCAGTAGCTGACATGAGCAAGAGGTCTGATATTAACCCTTTCAAGGGCAGTGCTCCATTTAGCAGCTCTATGTTTAGCAGCTCTTTTTTGGACAGTCATTGCTTGAATACCTGTCAGGTGAACGAATAACTTCTTCTCCCATTGATAAGAGAAGCCCGTCTGGGAGAGCAGCAGTCTACTCAAAACAACGGAAGAAAACTGTACTTGATGGTGAAAAGACACACAAACCAGCCTATTCCAGAGCAGCAGGCATCATTCCTTTAGTTGCACAGAACCCAATACGTATGATGACATTTTAAGTTTCTCCTTTTATTTTTTTTTCCTTAAAAAGATATTGATACAGTATCAGTCTTTAAACATGACCAGCAAATTACTCCTCCTAGGTTATCAATGGAGACCAGAAGCTAAGTCCTGTCCATGAGTGATTTGGCACAAGCTGGCAAACTGCACAGCATCTGCACTAATTCTCTATGAAGAGAACCAACAGTTCCACAAAAGCAGATCTCAGCTGATAAATCAGAGGCACAAAATTAAAATTAACAACCAGTATATTTTCAGCCAGACAGACACTCCCAGCAATGAGGCTATTGTTAGCCTTTAGGTTTTTTTCATTTGCTTTGCATGCAGTTGAGTACATACTTTGCTATCACTGTCCATTTAATTGGATACTTTTGTCACCTCAGACTACTGTATTTTGCTACCATGAAAATGAACTGAAAATGTCATCCTCCTAAACATAAGATTTTAAAAAAATAAACAACTGAATACAACATAATAGCATCTTTCAACACATTTGCTCCTGAATGGGAGAAGCCAGCTGCTGGGCAGGTACTAAACTCCCCTGGGTTTTGTGTCTGGCAGACTGCTTATAATGTGATACCAAACCTTCAATTCATACTTCAGCTAGGGACATATTAAAAATACTAGAAGTGTGCTACAAAAGTGATTAAACTATCAGTTCTGTGGCTAATAGCACAGTAAATACAGTCCAAAATTCCATCACAACCTGGCCTCTCCAGTATGTTTGGACAGCATTAGCTAAACATTTCTGTAACACAGACAGATGTAAACCCAAAACTAGGGACTTAACAGGGCAGTAAATTTCAATCTATAGTGAGCATTTTTTAAAACACTTACCACTGTATGTAGCATAGCCAGGTTGTCATTCTAGTCTATATGGGAGGACTAAAACTCACTTGTTTTCTCTGTGTTGGTTCTCTCCCTACTGCTATTGCTAAGAAGAGTGCCCTTGGTTAGGTTACTTTTTTAAGTTGGTGTGGAAAGATCTAGTACAGCACATATACCCCAACCTGCTCTTCTAAGTATCTGCATACCATTTTGGATGGAGAAGAAAGGATGTACTTCATTACAGATTTTATATGTATTTCCCCTTTAAAGCTCACAGCACAGGACTGTGCTAATAGAAAATGCAGCCATAAAGGGAAAAAGACTAAATCTCAGAAGAGAAGTTAAAAAATGTCACTAATCAAGTGGGAAATTTCCCAGTAAAACCTAGAGGGAGTAAGACAGATACACAGAGACTACAAGCAGGTTCACTCTCTCAGAAGAGCTGCATCTAGGTGGCCTCCTGGAAATGTCTGACAGACATTGCACTTTGCTGCACCCTAAATAGAAGAGGGCTGGAAGCAGCATTTTTTCTCACAGAGCTGCTATAAAAGCATTTAATTTGCAGGGCCCTGCTGAAAACTCACAAATGCCATTTCACACAAAAACACTGGAAAATGTAGTTAACAGACTTATTAATCAAAGTTGTGGCCTGTATCCTGACCCACCCTTCTGTGACTGAATCACTGGCATATTTGAGGCAAGTTGATTATAAAAACAGGTTAATATTTGATGTCTGCCCAGGCAGTCTGATTAGTGTTCTTTGGAATGCCAGATCACACAGTCCTGGTTTGTCAGTGGTAAGAAGGACAGGCTGGGGAGTGCAGTGGAAAGCTTGTAACAATGGCAGGTGAAGGAAGTGCTGGCATACTTACAGTTGCATTTCTTCTGAACAAATCTAAGCTTGCATGCTGTTCGGTAGGTGGACAAACGGATGCGATCCAGATCCTGAGCCCCTAGTGGAAGAGAATAACAGTGACATTTGTATGGAATATGACCTGTGTGTATCTTTGCTAGCAGGGAAGCCAGAGAACAAAGAGGACGCACGAGCTGCCTCCGTTTAACAATTTTCAAGGCTCTCTCCTTTGCAGAGAGAGTAGAGAGGAGTGAGGAGTAACAAGGGGAACGTCAGGAGCTACAGCGTTAAAAGAATTTTATAAAGGAAGGCAAGGAATAGTCAGCCCACTGTGTCTGTCACTTTGAAGAACAATCTGGTCAAGCTGCAGGCTAAAAGACACACTGGCCAGGCTCCAACAGCAGAGAAAAACCTCAGTTGAATTTTAATATTTAGCAAAAAAAGCTCGTAACAAATATCTTTATCTGACATGCCACACCAGAGCAAGGTACTGCCAAGCAAACCGAATCAGAAAACATACTGTACTGTAACCTAAAGACTTATGGCAACCTGCAGAAGGGGGCAATGACAAAGGGTGTGAGGCCTTTCTCCATTTTGTGGTTGTATGTTCTCTGCAGTGGAGACCTCTGAGGGTCAGCTCTACGCTCCACACAAAGCACCCCCGGATGTTGCAATGTAAAGATCTGGTAATTTCCAAAGCAGCTGTCCAAGAGATGGGAGCAAACTAAGTGGCAGCTACCTCATAAACAAGGACAGTACACAGGGGCCAGTGTGGGGGCAAACCCCGGCATAGCGTCCAACAAACTGATTGAAACAAGGTACAGTCAGGATGTAAGAGGAGGGAATACAGACCTGCTTCTATACAAGTGTTCTAAATGCTTTAAGATTTCTCAGCTGAACTGCTGAACATATGGCCACGTCGGCATCTGTAGCAGGATACTCTGTCTAACTGGGGGTAAAACATCTCTAATTTTCTCCCATTTGCATAAGTTATCAGTGATGGGTGGGGAAGGTGGATCATGCTGCTTTAGGTGTTCAGGAATACTGAGACCACCCTGACTCCACAATCCCAAAGCTAAACCTTCTGGGGACATGAAAAACAGTCCTGCCTGACAGAAATCAGCACTGGTGAGGATGTGGCACACAAAGTTCCTGACAAAGGAAGCAACAAGTGATAGTACTGATAACTTATCTAAAGTTGCTGAGCTGGCACGGGTAGCCTAGAAACATTTGACTGACAGCCAATCACTTTATACTATAAAAGCTCAGTTCCATTTTTTAATGGCAGGGAGTTCTAACACACTCCTTCTGCCTATGTATGTGGCAATTCCTCCGTTGGGCGAGAACGCCCCTCAGGGTTATTCCTTGAGGTCAAGTGGAAGAGATTAGCCCACAGTGTTGATACGGGTGAGTAACACCAATCTCTACTAAATAATTATTAAGCTACTTTTGAAATAATTTATGTAATAAATAGTGCCCAATATAATTAGTTATAAATTACTATCTGGTAAATAATTTTGATTAAAATATTTTAGTTTAATTGTTATCATTATCATTAATTTAAATAAATATTTATTTTATTCCTATAAATATATTTGGTTTGCTATCCTAAATCTTGCATGATGAAGTCATATAGAGTATCAGTTACATCTATATAATCCTTAAGAAATAAACTCTTTACCAAGTCTGGGACTAGGATTGGATTGAGCTCTACTCAGGCTACTCTCTTCTAGAATGAGTGGGGTCCTTTCTGCACCTTGTGACTCAACTGGAGGGCTTCCTTCCCTGATAAATCTTGCCTGAAGCTTCCATTCTGCCTGTGGCAGCATCGTTCACCCACACTTTCTTAAACAATATCATCCTTCGGACCCAAATTTTACCAATGTGCTCTGGCCTATGGAATGAAAATAAGAATGATACTCTCTACCCTCCCCAGATTCTGCTCTTTTCCTGACCAAATTATCCCATTCTGTTCTCCCAGGGCTCTCAGCTACTTCCTTTTATCAGTTACACCATCTGCTCCTGGGATAAACTACCTCTGACTACTTAACATCAGGTATAGGAAGTATTTTTGTAGTTTTTTCCATCATATCCTCTACTGTTAAAATCACACAGGTTATTTCCTTCTCCATTGGTATCTCACTGACAGCTTTTGAAAAATTTCTTTACAGGTGAAAGGGAAGATAAAACTCGCAACACTAAGCTTTTCCTTTTTAACGGGAAAAATGAGTAAAATGAATGTAACTAAACAAATGTAACTTTTCCCCTCTTAACTTTAGCGAAAGCTACCAATAAACTCCAGTGCTCTTTTATAAAACTTCAGCCTTTTAACAAGATTTAAAGAGTGAAAGCAAAGTGAGACTCTGGCTCGTTGAATTTGTGAAGTTGCAGTAATAATCCTAAATAAACAAATTTGTAGGCAATGTTTTTTTACTATTTGCACACAGAGTGGATGGTTATTATTTTAATATTATTTGGGGAGTAGGTGTTGCTGGTAAGACTCTGGAACAGATAATTTAATTTTGTCATGATTCACATTTTGCCACAGTCAGAGATCTATTTGTCAAATAACTTCTGTAGAAAGGTGCCATCACTTACATGATGGAGAGTCCTAAAAAACAAGTGGAAAGATGTGCAGGACTGAGCATGGCAAACAAGACAGTGAACTTGTAATTCCCTGATTGCCAGTGGCCTCTCCTTCCTTCTGTCTGCTGGAAGTGACTCACTCTGTCTCCTTTGAATATGCTCATGTCACGTAACAAGGGACACACTGAACTTTGGCTGCTGTTTTCCTGCTGGATAATATGTGCCAACAATGATGTACATTTTGAACTCTTCATCAGTGTGGATGTACCTGGGCATGTCAGGTCAGACTATGGTAACACTAGGACTTAGCGGCTTGATGTCCAATAGAGCATTTTGAGTTATAAGACAAGTTTTAACCACAGGACTCTATGGAAGGTGATAACAATGATGATATTAATTCACAGAAGTTTGTAATTTGGAACTAGAAGGATGCCTCTTCTGAAGGAAAGGAAACAAAAAAGGTTGAACTGGACCTCTCAAAATACAGGGAAAATCACAGTGGTCCAAATTTAAAGTCAGAATCAAATCCTTCTATTCCTCCTTCAGGACAAACATCCCACTTAAAAAGGCTTGAAAAGTTAATTTTTTTTTTTGTCCTCTTTGCTATCTTGTGTAGTCTGGAACATGACCCACTTTTAAAATTATTGTGGAATTTTAATCACAGACTTGCAGATGTAGGTCCCAAGAACCGAAACCACTGGCAAAAGCCTTTATATCACGAATTTTCTTCCTCTGATATTGGTAGGTCGTGGAGTTTACCTATTACCAAAGGATTATGCCTATCAGAATGTTAAGAAGCTTCACATGGCCCACAATATGTAGGGTGTCAGGAGCACATGGTTTTTGTTAGACGTGTGGGCTTGCACACAGCCAGGGGCAGCTGAATGCGATGCCAGGATGAACTTCCATTTCAGTGAAGCACAACTTCCACACACAGAGGTATCTGAGGGGCTCTCATAATGCAAAGTACTAAATATACATTTACAGGCTAAAATACATTTAGTTTTTCCACAAAGGCTTAATATTTTCCCCTCCTTTTACCTAGTTGGAGCATCCAGTTCTCTGTGTACTTATGTAGTAGGTGGAGGAACAGAGGCAGGCAAACAGAAAAGGGAACATGTGAGATAAATCCAACTGAAGTAAATATGCCAAAATACTAAAATGTGAAAGAAGAATATAGTAGACTATAACTACTGGTATACACTATGGGAAAATAGTCCCTCCTCTGCCTCCAACTGTTGGTTTTCCCAACACCTCCTTAACTCTTCCAAAACAATCTGACATCAAAACAGCCTTCAAAACTGTGTTAACAAACCATAAACCCTCACAGCAAAGTCCTAAATATTTTAGGAGTGTTTCAAACTAATTGAATGTAATGGTACCTATGCCACTGACTTTAGCTGATAAAAAAATCAAGGCCCCTCTGTAATTCTAATTAAAACTACAGTATGTTTTGATAATGGGTGAATATATTTTCTGATTCTGGCCAAAGTACACCACCTCCATCCACAGGTCCAAGATGATGTACACAAGACACAACTGAATCACAATATATCCTGAGTTGGAAGGGACCCATAAGAATCACTGAGTCCAACTCTTGGCTCTGCATAGGATACTCCCAAAAATCACACCATGTGCCCAACAACATTGTCCAAATGCTTTTTCAGCTCTCTCAGGCTTGGTGCTGTGACCACTTCCCTGGGGAGCCTGTTCCAGTGCCCAACCACCCTCTGGGTGAAGAACCTTTTTCTAATATCTAACCTATTCCTCCCATGACACAGCTTCATTCCATTTCCTCAGGTGCTGTCACTGGGCACCAGAGAGAAAAGATCAGTGAGAAATATTCATGAGTTACAACAGCAAGCGCCATGTGATACTAAAACAATTACAGGACACAACAGAGCTAGTGGACACTGTGGAATGGGCCAAGACACTTCTTGATAGGCCATCTGAGTGGGAAGTCATTTGGAGAGATCAGATGTAGGGCTGTCCTGAACAGCCAGGAACAGTCCTGAGTACACTGAATTCACCAGCACACACTTGGCCTTTCATTATGCACAGTAACTCCAGTCCCATTAATGCCCATCTTAGGCTCCCACCAAAGATCAGGGAGATGCTCTGTCATTGTTTGCTACGTGGCAGGGGACAAACAACAGGAAGCTTAATAATTACACACAAAACTCGGGTAAATCTAGTAACAGGGTGACAGCCTCAAACTTGACATGTAACAGAATTTCCTGGAGAAACAGCTAATTGGTTGAAAGAGAAATTAGAGATGACTGTCAGAAGTGCAGGAATGTTATTGGTATGGTACATCCCTGACACACTATCGTGCAGGGAGCACAGAACTTCCTTAGGGACTATAAAAATTACACTGAAGTGGGGTATGAAGCACATGAGTCCCTGTAGTGTGTCTGGCTGAGATGCAGTTAACTTTCTCTACAGCAGTCTGCATGATGCTGTGTTTTAGATCTGTGGCTAAAAAAGTGTTGATAACACACCGCTGCTTCAGCTGTTGCTGCAGAGTGCTTGCACAGCACTCAGGCTTTTTTGTTTCCTACTCTGTCCCCTCCCAGAGTTGTCTGGGGATGGGCAGGGGGCTGGGAGGAGACATTGCAAGGACAGATGGCCCCACCTGGCCAGAAGTTTAGTCCACACCACATAGTATCATGCTCAGCAACAAAACTGGGGTAGGGAAAGAGGGGGGTGGGGAGTTTTGTCTTCCAAGGCAAACACTGTTCCATGACTAGCCGGGCGTCAGTCTGCTTTTGGGAAGAGGGGAAGAGCCACCGGCTCTTGGTTTCTGTTGTAATTTTTCCCCTCTTTTCCTGCAACCTAGTCAAGTCTTTATCTCAAGCAATGAGTTTGCTTGGTTTTGCTCTCCCTATGTTCTCTCCCATTCTGCTGGGGCTGGTTAGGGATTAAGCAAGTGTGTGGGAATTTGACAGCTGGCTGGGGTAAACTCACTACAGATACCTCCAAAGAAAGATGTAGCTTTTGGAGACCTTTATCTCTCTTCATTGCAACCCATGTATTCCATCATCTTTGTCTTAAGAAACTACTGATTAAAATAATTCAATCAAAAAATCTGATGTAGAAAACTCCTCTTTCCTGCTTTGGCCAAATCAGCCCATTTTCATGCAGTTTCGGTCTCATGTTGCTCATTTGTGCAATGGAGATTTGAGGTGGAAAGCCTGCATAAATTTTACTGACATTGCATAGTAACTGGCTTGGTCTATCACAGCAAAACATTTCCAGGAAGTACTTACGCATTTCTGCAAACAGCTGCCTTCTTTCTGCCATGGTATTTCCTCTTTTCCCACAATCTTCAATCATTCTGGAAGACAAAATCATATGAAAACATTAAGTATTATTCCCAGACTGAACATATGTACATAATCATCCAAAATTGATCCCAAAGAACCTTTGAGGTTGACTGGTACTCCACGTGTATCCGATGCCTTTTGCCAACCTCTCTGTGGCGTGGTTTGTATAGAACCTGGTCCCTAAACTGTCCTCCGTTCTCTGGACTCTGCTTTCAAGCGTTTGTTCCCCCCCCCATCCCTCTCTCCCAAAGGCAGTGTTCAGTTTTTCTGCTTGATGTAACTAACTGGCTTACATAACATGAGCTCTGAAATTCATTTTAGGCTTTCTTAAATAAGGAATCCTCAGTTTAAATTATGTAAGAAAAAAAAAAATCATAAAAGATTCAGATATTATTTTACAGACTCTAAAACTATGTTCTAGCAAAATTCTATGTGGAGGAGACAAAAAAAACAACAAAACAAAAACAGCAATTAAATCTCTATTCCATAACAAAATACATGGTATTTACCCAAGCAACATTCTCCCAATATTCATTCAAATTCAGGACAGTATATCTCTGATTAAATGAGTTTCACAAAAAGTCTCAGAAGTAAGAGTATATTTTCCTTCTGTTTTCAGATTAAAAAATCTTTTTACTATTTTGAGGAGCACTACTGCTGGATAGAGCAGAGAGAAAAGTGACAGCTTTTCACAGCCAGCATTCAAACCATAAAAGACTAAAGCTTTCAGAGTGAAGATAAACATCTTTAGCAGCACTCAAAAAATTAAAAGTAGTGTCAGCATCACCACTTCCTATGGGTAATTACTCAGTCGAACCAATATCCTTTCCTGCCTGCCAAGTCTGGTTAGAACTTCTGACCTGCATTTTAATCTACATCCTTATGTCAACTAGACTGTGTAAAATAACATCACATTACCTAGGCTATAAAGGAGATGTCCTATAGAAGCCTGCAATCAAAAATATTGCACTGTTTCCCATAGTGAACATCCATACGTATACAACAAGAAGGATGGCAGTACTGGATGCTGAAGCATACCATCACCAAAGAACTCAAGATAGAAAACCAGCTTCCTTTTACTTCCCACAGACAGAAAGGCAATAACATAAGAGGTGTTTTGTTGTGTGGGGCTTTTTTTTTCCTTTCAAAATGCACTGTTCAAATGAAGTGGTGGTACATTATAATTGCCTTTTCCAAATAGCCTATTCAATTCTCAGAGTACTGATAAAGACTCTGTTAAAGTGCTATCCATGGTGGACATTTTGTGATGTGAGCAGCAGTCCCACTAGGAAGTAGACAAAGGGTATGGATGCAACCTCTTTGCAGGGATATTCAAGTTCCCCTCATATTCAAGCACGCTTTCATTTGTCTGGGAGTGATAGGAATGTGTGTGGCATGGCATTAAGTCTGAGCTAACATATCCTCCCTTTCTGCAGAGATAACTGCTCTCAGCATAGGGCATCACCTAAGTGGTCACCCAGCCTCTAATCTGAGGTTGCTGGTGTCTTGCTAGCTTGGAGGTGTCGGGGAAGATTCAAACCTCCCTGCAAAATGAGATACCTCAAGATATGCCAGGCCCAACCAGCATCTTAATCAGACAACAAGAAGTAATAGATTTTTTACATGAATCAGCCTTAAATCTCTGCCCGTAAAAGATTAAAGGCAATATAGTTCCACTAACCATGGCTTGACTTCCCCACTCCTTTCTGTTTTTAATGAGACTCATAGTAGGAGACAAATTTGCCATGGGAAATGACCAGATCTCATAGGACAGGTGGGTTAATAAAGCCCTTTGAAAAGATAACAACTTTTACTAGGCAGGGCAGCTGAGTGAATACTTCAGAGCAAACACAATTTTTGATCAATATTTATTGCTTGTAGAGTTGGTTATAGGCCACCTGCCTTTTCATGACTTCTATATTCAGCATTATTCCACAAAAAATGTGCAACTTGTATTCAAACCACATACTACTTGTGTTATTTGACTGAGATTGGGTTAATTTGATTTTGACACATGGCTGACATCATCTTCCACTTCTTGACACAACTGACACTTAAATTTTACAGATGTTTCCCCCGTTAATAATTTGCTGCTTTCATTCCACCAATGTTCTCTAACATTTGTGAAGTAATTACTGGTCTCAGAGTGATTTCTACAAATTTTACTGAAAACATAAGGGGTGCAACTTTATTCTCATTTGCCTCATACTGCCACCTGGAGAAAAATATTCCTTAGCTATTGCTTTTAAATATCTTGCAGAGCAAGGAATGTGGCTCACCTGTGACCTTATCCACCATGCTGAATTTTGCCAGTCAAAATGAAGTAACAAAAAATATATTTCAAATCATATTTATCAAAGTATGTTTTCCACTTCCTTCAGAAAGCCAGTTCTAAAAATGTCCCTTTATATTATAATAATAATAATTCTTTAACTGGTTTTCCATTTTCTGCAGTTCATCCTCCCTTTACTTTTACTGTTTATATCTCCTCATATAAAAGTGTTCCCTGGACCTGATCATCATTTTTCAGAATGTCCCATTATCTTCTGAAATTGAATCACCCTTTTCACTGCTGGGGTTTATGGGGATTACCAGGCCTGACAAATAACTTTATATTTATAAACACACAACTCAGTTTCCTTGGAGAAGGAAGGAACTTCATATTTATGTTTTTAGGGCTCTTCTTGCACTAGGTATTTTTCAGATTTTAAAAGAGCCTTCACCCCAAATGACAATCCTAAAATTCTCTGTAACAGGGTATATGCCATTAAGCTAATGAGACCATTAATGGTGGCAGTATTTTCAGACAAATATATTCTATTCCTCTTTCCTACCTTTTCTGATAGAAGAAAAGTGACAGATGATGCTCATCTATCAGAATATTGGTACTTGAGTTGCCATTGACAGGAATTCACTCAGCTGCATCTTCTAAGCTTTTCACATGCATTTTTAACTCCAGAATGTGCTACAGTCCAGGCTCAACTAATGCCATTAGATAATGGTGCTGGCATCTCCCTTTTCAGCCTTTTCCCCGTGACCCAGCTCACAGGTACACAGCTCTAGTCTTCAACTCAGATTACAGACTCCTGCCTTGAGCCCATGATGTGTTCACCTCAGTCCTTGGGGTTGGCCCCGAGCTAATTAACTACAGTTCTGTTTCAGTATTTCTCAGTTTGCTCACAGCACGTCATGTCACAGAAAAAAAGTACAATTTGTTCTACACAGGAGAAAAGCAAATCACAAAGCAAACTGTAATGTGCTTTACAAAACAGAATACATTTCCAGAGACATAATTTTGAAAAATATTAATTAACATATATATTTCTCATAGTAGGGATTAGATTATATTTGTCTTCTATGAACTCCTTTCACTATCTTTTCCCCTTCACTTTTCTTCCCAGGAAATAGCTCCTCCACTGCAGGTAAGGAGAACACCTATTGTGCATCTAATTAAAATTCTAGTCACAAGCTAATTAGTAAGGTACCAATTAGAATGGCATTAAGGCTTCAGTATATTACAGACATTCCAAAGCAGAAATCCTTCCAAGCGTGAGGTTTCCAGCCTCTGAAAAAGATACTGTGAATGTTTTTACCTGTGTTTCAAGCTAAAAACTTTTATGACATTAGTAGTGCTAGAAAGAAATTAATAAATAAATGAAGAATATAGCTTGACTGGAATTATTTTGACTACAATTTCATCTTCATGCTTATCATGTAGTAGAAACATAATTGATCTATTTTTTAATATACTTTTCTGGTTTATAAAATGTGGGTGGAATATCATATAATATGGATAAGGTGAGAACTAAATCCCTCATTTATCTTTCCCTTCCTGTTGTGCTGTTTGGATTATGAGCACTGCAATAATCTCTCTCACAATAAGTGGGGTTTTTTTTGTTTCAGTATTTATAGGGTAAATAATATATTTTATTAACCCCTACTATATGTCATTCTTTTCATAAATAGTGTATTTCCATTACATTTCCATTTCTTGAGCTATGTCTGTGCATAATAAAAGGAATGCATGCAACATTTAAATAATTAGTTCCAAAAAATCAATCTGTCCTGGTTTAGGCTGGAATAGAGTTAATTTTATTCCTAGTAGCTGGTACAGTGCTGTGTTTTGGTTTCACTCCGAGAATATGTTGATAACACAATGATGTTTTAGTTGTTGCTAAGTAGTGCTTACCCTAAGTCAAGGACTTTTCAGTTTCCCAGGCTCTGCTCCCAGTGAGCAGGTGCACAAATGGCTGGAAGGAGCACGGCTGACCCAAACTGGCCAAAGGGATATTCCATACCACAGAGCATCTTGCCCACTACATGAACTGGAGACAATTGACCAGGAAGCGCCAATTGCTGCTCAGAGATGGGCTGGGCTTCAGTCAGTGGGTGGTGACCCACTGCTTTGGGTATCACTTACTTACCTTGGGTTGTATCTCTCTCTGTGTCTCATTATTATTACCTCTCTTGGTCTCATTATTATTATTAGTAGTAGTATTATTAGTACTAGTATTATAATAATATTTTGCTTTGCTTCAATTATTATTTGTATCTCAATTAACGAGTTTCACTTTTTTTACCCTGATTCTACCTACCACTGCAGGTGGGGCTGGTGGTGGAATAAGCAAGAATTGCATGTGACTTTGTTTACAGCTTGTTTACCACACCATCAAAAGCAGCAGTTGCCTACATGCCTGGAGAAGGCACTCCCCTCTGGAAAGCCCCACACATGTCCCAGGAGACTGAAAAATTCCTGACCTGACATGTACACACACAGTTTGATGGGTCTGACCAGTAGCCCCACTAGCACTTCCACAAACCCCCATCCCATTTTTCTGTGACAGATGAAGTGCCCCAGGGAGGCAGGATACACGCCAGTGAGGAAAACTGCCCACTGAAATTGATTAATTCTGGCATGACAAATGTATTCAAGTTCCACGTGATGGTTGTGATGCAGCCGGGCGTTTGAAAAAAGAGGCTCCAAATCCTGTACAGTGACACTTCTGACAGTCTTTCAGGCTGGATAAAAGTTGCTTTTCCGTTGAAGCAGGTGCATAGGAAAAGCTCTCTCTGCCCCAGCCTAGTCCAGCTGGTGTGCTGGTGCCCTGAAACTCTTGGGAGCATTTTGGGACCCAACTAGCTGGAAGTTTTGCACCACAAGATTGGTAAACCCAACAGTATGTATCTCGAAATCACTTTTGGAAAGAGTACCACTACTCGGTAGAAAATATCAATCAGGATCAAGCATCCTTTACCTGAGCAGTCTGTATTTTCCTAATAAGGAAATTTCAAACTCCTGATATAGAAGTAATTTTTACTTCCATGAAACAATGGAAATTCTCTAGTATGGTATCTGGATGGTATCTCTGGGAATGAGAAGCATTAAGATGCAGAGAAATGTTCTGGTTTCTCAGTGGCTACTTTTTATGCTGTTGACAAATCTGATGCTATTTTCTATGCAGGTGGTCAATATTTAAACCCAGCTTTGAGCAGACAGCAGTACCATTTTTCAGAAGCAGAGCCATTGCTTCATACAGTTTTACCTAAATGCTTTCCATACATAACAAACTGCTGTTTCTTTTCAGGATTTACCAGCATCAGAAATTGAGAATTATGAAAATGAAAGAGCCTGCTAGGGTCTATCTAACAGTGACTTTATGAGGAACTTAAAAGCTGTAGTCAACATCTAGGATTCTGTTCATGCAGGATTTGTGGCAATGTAAGAGACGAGATTTTCCACTGAGCTTTTATTTTCTCTTGTTTTTTCCAAATTCAGCCGTGTTAGGCAGATTCTGCTCTGCTAACAGCAACAGTTATGGCTGCTTATTTCAAAGTGAACTTGGACTGGAGAACAGTGAGTTAAAAGGGACAGTGAGTGCTGGCTAAAACCGTATTTCTGACATCACCAACCTCAGCAATGCTTGTAGATAATAATAAAAATCCTGAAGGGCTATTTCAGAGCCCTCTTCCCCTTAATGGATTTATTGGTGCCTTATGAATGTCTTGTTCCACATGTTCTAATGAAGCAAGTCCCTAATAGGCCTCTCTCAGCTTTACATTCCAGGACTAATCATTGGCACTGTAATAAAATTGGTCAATGCTCTTTCCTGAGGCTAGATATAATTGCATTGAGCTTACAAAGTGTGCTTGTATTCTATCTAGATGAGATTTTTACAGTGAAGAAAGAAAACAAAAGCTGCTGTTAAGTTCATCTCCAACATGAGCCTCAGCAAGTCTGACTCTTCTAATTTTTGTCGTTTTTTTCAATTTTAATACCACCAAAGAAACTGAAATTCTGTCTTGATTTATTCCTTCAGTGAAATGTGTTTTTGTTTTTAAGAAAGAATTTTCCAACATACTTTTCATCAGCTCCCCTTTTGGGAGTTTTGTATCCTTAGTGGGAAACGCAAAAATGCTTAATAAGGCGCCCACTGCAACTCATTTCCATAACGCACAGTCTTCAAGAAAGTTCGAATGCTATGCAAACCTTATCTCTCAGGTCTGAAAAACAAGTGTAAAGGGATTAACAAAAAAAAAAAAAAAAAAAGGCAGCATAATTCTGAGACAGAAAATATGAACTTCTCTTAAAGAATCTTACTAGTCCAGACGTGAAAGACATTTAAGAAAATGACTATTTGACGCTTAAAATATACATGTGAAACTTTAAAAACTGTCTTACAGGCATTGCTTAGATAAATTTTTCTAGCCATGCTCTTTTTGAGTCAGTCTTCTTGATACTACAAGAAACTACTGGATGAAATATGGAAAGAAAACTAATGTGCAGTGCTTCAAATATTTTTAATCTTCAAATAGTTTTCATCTTTTAAGAGCAAAAGATTATCCAATAAAATACTTCAGGTCACCTCCAAAAATCTTTTCTCCAGGGCTTCACTGGCATCACTTCTCATAAACATTAGGGGTTGGTTCCAGCTAACTGCTATAGATTTAAATGCATCATTTCAAAGTTCTATTAAAATGCAATTAAGAAGTTGTATTTCGTCTAAATTTTATTAAATATTTTAAAACAATAAAGAAGATGTCAATTTCCTTATATATACGATCCTTCAGAGCCTTAGTTCAACTAAGGGGTAGTAGGGAATAACCTCCACTAATAGTAATTTCTTTTTTGTTACTCAAAACACATTCCAGAAAAAGAAGAAGCCCCCAGAACTCAGACGCTAAAGCTTATGATATACCAATACCAAATCTGATTTGTCTGACATATGAATATTTTTATGGAGTTTTTCCATTAACTCATTTTGGAGCTGCTTTTCACTGACATTGTACCTTTTCCTTCAAAATATGTTTTTTTTAAAACTACTTTTCTAAAAGCCAAGAACAATAAAGAATGGATGACCTTTGAACACTCAAATATGCAGTTCTACTTCTTTCACTTGGTTAGAGACATCATAATTCACAGAGAAAACTGTAATGAAAATCAGTGGACAAAAAATTATAAGGACCTTATCACAAGAAGCATTTAATTGATAATCTGATACATTGGTAGTCTGGTCCTCTTTGCCATTGTAGAGGCAAAAAGGAGCTTGCAGGATTTCAAATATAATTAAACTCCTACTTAGTCAAAGGGATCTTTCAGTTCTTCTTGTGCTGCCATAATTAAACACAAATTCATTTGAGAGTAAGCTATCAGTGATACAATTGTGTTAGGACGCATTTCTTGGCTTCTGCCAATTTTAGTAATACAAGTTGTCCGTTTTTGTAAATACAGATTTGATGATTATTTGCTGTAGGACAGTAGGTACTTTCATGTCCTCACAATTACAAAACCATCTAAATAAACTAAATGCTAGCTGCAGGAGAAAATGCATTCCTAGGCAGTTGAAATTATTGAGATCCTTCACATGTACTAGGAAAATCTCACTAAAAGTACTGTGAGTAGTACTTAAACAAAATAGTTAATAGAACTGCTGAGAACCTGATGAGAACTTCTGGCACCCAAAAAATTAATGCAATAGTCACTGATTGAGAGAAGTTGAAAAAAAAATCTTATCAGCTAGGAAGTTTTCCATAATACAACTGACAACCAAGAAGTATTTAAGCTTTTTTATCTTTATCCCTGAAACATATACCTTTGGGTTTTTTTCACTTTTCAATTTTCTGAAATGTTACAACAAACAGATTTATAGAAAAGAAAGTATGAACTGTATCTAAACAACACAGCTAAAAAAAGATCTTTAAAAACAATCCCATGGAATTTCAAGTCTCTCCAGATCTATTTGCCAGAAAGGTAGAAAGTAAATTACAAATGAAAGAACGATGAGGCACTGATGAAATTGTTCACATATACTCTTTCATAATGGTAGCTGTCAATCTGTCTTGAAACTCAGTGAGAGCAGGCACTAGGACAGAAGAATGGTACTAGGATGGGAATTAAGGCATTCAGAAGCATATCTGGGTTAAGTATATACCTTCTGAGACAAAGAAAGCTTTGATTACTGAGTCTGTATGAATCTCACACAGAGAAAAATCACATCCTTAATGCAAGTAGGAGCAGCCTCCAGGCTGATCTAATTAATATCTGAAGAAGGCATTTTTAGCAATTAGCTGCTGTCAGGGCATAAGGAAATGCAAGATTTTATCTTTTTTACCTGGCCATAACCCTTCTGTGAGTGGCCTGATGACTCGGGTAAGAGGGAAACTGGATCATTTTGGTGGCTGCAGTCAAATGATGATGCTTTGAAAGCAATGTCAACTTGTTAACTTTAATTCTGTTTTCAAGTACCAGATCTCATTAAAGGTCACACCTCTATGTCTCTAATTTTGTGGAGGAAAAAGAAGTTTCATGTGCATTGTTGCAATGATTTCACTAGGCAACCTTAGCTATAATAAATTTCAATCCTCAAGAAACTCAGTTAAGATACTAACTCTCCCCAAGTTAGAATGACTCAGATCAGGGTCTGTACATTCTTGTCGCTCAACTGCCTGCCTGCATACCCATGAATAACCACACAAGCAATACAGCAATACAGTCATTATACACAGCAGAAACAGAACAGGTAGGCTGGCAATACCATGTGACAACAGAAGAATCAGCAGGAAAAGAAAAGCAATGAGATGTCTAAATTTGTATAAAACTTAAGTTACAAGAAATTACAGGTAAATACAAAAATTTCTGAGTCTTCTAATGATGAATACATAGAAAAGCAAAGATGGGCTCCAGTTCAACAAAAGCTTTCTTTAATTTGTCCTTATCCTGCAAAACCTTTACATACAGGCTGAACCCAAAGCATATGCGTATGATTGAATTCTATTACTCTAGTGATTACTCTACTTAGCCAAAGAGGAATGTGCTGCTGAACTGGACTCAAAGGTTTTCTATTAGTTTTTAATGAAAGTCTAACCAAAAAGGGCAGCCTAAAACCAGTAAGTTATATAAAAGGGAATGTACTTGGAGGTGGCATCTCAAGGAGGAGTCAGTATCTCCCAATAAAGACAAGCTTTAGTCACGTAACAGAGAACACAGCTCCTCTGCATGTGATGTGGAAGTTTACAGAGTACTGAGGTCACTTTGAAAGCAAAAGGAATTAAAGAATTAAGGGGAAGGGCATTAAGAAACAGAAGAATCTTTCACCCCTTCAATCCTTCTCTTCATTATTTGGATGTGTGTTGAGATGCTATTCATGACACTCTTATATAAGTAAATTACAAAGAGAACGACACTTTATGCCAGTTGCTACATCACTGGTTATTCCTAAGGTATCCCACAACAAAAGTTAGCAAGCTTTTCTTTTCCTAAACTGTCTTTGATGCAAATGTATTCTGTCTTTGCCTTCAGCAAATTTAAGCCTCACTTTGCTGGAGTACTCTCATACACTATTATCACACCCTTTCACATTAGTCTAGCTAATTTATTTCAGTGATTAAAAAGGTGCAGCTATTAACTTGGAGCAGAAATTTCTGCAAAACTATCCTTTTAATAAACAGCAGGTTAGGCAACTTATGTCATCTCCAGAACATCAGTATGTTAGACTTAAGACTGTGGAGGGCTTTAACAACTTTAAACAATTCAAGGAAAAACCCCATCTTTATTTCAACAGGTAAAGGATGATAGGAAATTAAAGCATATGCAAGCAAAAAAAAAAATGGACAGCTTGATATGCACTATGAGCTAGTTTATTTTCTCAAATAAAAAACCTAATATAACAAATTACTTTTAACCTAATTAAAATCTGACATTATTTTATTAGGCAATATCATTATTACAATAGCATACAGAAGAAAATGAAATACAATATAATTATGGAGCAAATAGTCTTATATACTAAGCCAGAACAGAAAGCTAATGCTTGAAATATTGAATTCCAAGATAATAGCTGATGATGTTTGTAAATGGACACAACAGAAACAGGCTGCTACATGTGATTCACTCTTTTGGGTCTCTCCTCTCAGATAATGAACATTACCTCTAACATTGGTAGGACCTTGCCAAACTCAAGTTAGTGTTGTATGTGCTTGAGAGGAAAATTTTAATAAAACAGTATTAATTATATTGCAAAAAGAACATTCAGATTATAAAAATCCCTCTAATGCTGCATAAACATTTCAGCTACTAGAAATGGTCTTGTAAGCAGACTCTTGTCTAGAGAAATTTCAGTGCCCTGAATTTACCTCTCCCATGACAAGAAGGGAACGTGAAGAAAGCCAAGGGGAGCACATGAAAGCCCAGAGGAAGCACATCTAAGCAGGCTAGCACTTATGGCTGCAAAGATTCCTGATGTGCTTTGAAATCCCCAAATGATTGTTTAAAGATTTTTCTTAATGTAAAATGAAGTAGATTACTTCTTAGAAACACTCATCTAAGGGTAGTCAAGACAGAAGATACACTCCTACACTTGAAGCATTGCTCTACAAGGCACACAATGCATCAACTTTTGTGGAAAGATGACATTTGTATCATTAACAACAGGAAATAAGAGGTGCCAAAACAGGCAAGACACCATCACACAGCACTGTATGTCACCTTCACCCAAAGATTAAATGTCCTCAAACTAATTTTTCAACACCCCCTTCCTTTGAAAAGATCTCATCTTCCTTCTAACACAACACAGCAGTTCTAGGAGAACACCTCAAACACTCAAACACTCCAGGGAGAAACTCAATCACTGAACTATGAGCTGTAAAGGTGCCATTCCCAAGATCTACCACACTTGAGGAGTTACTTCACAAAGACCTGTCAACAACACTCATCAGACATCAACCATGAGAAGGCCTCACAGCTGGCAGAAGAAGAGGAAGGGATGGTCAATGTGAAGGCACAAAGATATCCTACAGAAAAGCATGGGGCACTAAGGCCTCTAGCAGATTGCAAGACACAATATATCCTTGGACAGAGAATACCAATGCAAACTGTCACAGCCAATTTTTATGTGAAATGTACTGGTTCTGAGCAGATGAAACACTTTACAGATGCTTTCAGTATGAAGCACTGACCACACACAGCCACGTAGCACAGTAGCCCAATGGCCAAGTGCTTGTGGCTGCTGCAGGGCCACAAAAGCTAGATCATTATATGAATCCTTGCAGAGAGCAGTACCAGCTACAGGCCTGGATTTTGACAAGAAAAACGGACTTGAATTCACTGCCACAGTGTCAATTTGCCTGGGCAATTACAGCCCCCTCCACCCTGAGAGGACTCGTGCACAACCACCCATTCTCTGAGCCATCAGCCAGCTCTCCTGAGTGATGCTCCAGCCACGTGCCGAACCACTGCTGTTGGAGTGGCCACCAGCCTACTCCAGAGAGTGACAGAAACTGGCTCTAAGTTTCTAATCCACATGAGTTACAAGTGTCACAACACTGCCTGGACAAAACCATGTCCAATTTGATTCTGCTGATAAGTGGAAAAAAATCCTTAAATTGGTTCAAAGGTATCTAAATTGAAAGCATTTGAGTTGCTAATAAGCAGATTTGAGCTAAGCTGGTTAATGATATTTGCAAACAAGAATAAGTACATTCGCACCTCAGGTGTCATTTGCTTAATTCTGAGACCATGTGTAATATTCTTCTGGGTACTCTGGCAAGAAAGCAGCAGTGTATTTTTGGTTTGCCTTATCAAATGCATCGCATCAGAGTAGGAAGCAAGAGACCTTCTCCTTCTGTTTGGCTCTGGTTCAACTACACTCAACTATTACATTCTAGTTTAGGCACCAAGTTGTCTGGGAGCCATTGACAGAGTGCAAAGAGAGAGGCGGAGAGATCGGAAAACACTCAAGAGGACTGAGGCTGGAGAGTCTGATTTCTGAGAAGGAAGTAACATCAAATCTATACAGTTTTGTTAAATACTGATGAGCTGGGAATAAAACAGCTATCTGCTGTTCATGTTGGGGACAGAATTATAAGGTGTGATATACAGGGTTTAATTAGGAATAACAGGAATAATATTTAAACACAGAAAATGTCTGATCTCAACAGGGGAACTCTGAAGTGAAAGATGTATGAGGTTATAGACAGTCTTTCAAGAGATATGGTGAATGCCCTACAGCCTGTGGCTTTTAAAACTATCCCAATAAATCTTTTGAAACATATATTGTATGCCCAGTGCTCTTTTCAACGAGGTGAAAAGGAGACTCCACATGTATTTCTGGATGAGAATCTCAGCGGTATAAAATAACATGTAGTATAGTTTTTATCAGCAGAGGCTCATTTTGCATTCCTCACTTGTGGATATGTTTTTTTCCTCCTACATATTTCATAATTTAGTTTCTTAAACATAGAATGTTCAAAATAGACTATTTCAGCAGCCACATCCTACTCCCCCATTGCTCTTTCTGCCTTCACTATTACCTTTGTTTTGTCCCTTCTCTCCCAAAGCATCCATTTGCCTCTACTGACTTGTGATTTCTCAGTTTCCCTGTAGTAGATCCTGGGGTTGTGATGCCCAACAGCAGAGTGCTCAGTGACATCTTACCCACTTTGCTTCTTGCCTTAGTCCTGTGAGTGTTAAACAGAGAGCAAAGAAAGCGAGCAAACCATGCAGCTGGATTTTGGGCACTGGGCTCAGATCTCCCTTGTGTTCAAGAGATGCCAAAGGCTGACACATGAAAAATACAGAAGAACTGACAAACACCCCCATCACCTGTGACCGAGATGACAATAACTCCCGATACAAAACTGAAATTCATTGAAGACACAAGCTGACTGTGACCAGTGTTAGAGTTGCTGGGAAGCTGCCCCTCTCTTAGAAAAGGGGGCTGGCAAAGCCCTTTGGCACAAGTGCCTTCTCAGGTGTTCTTCACCTGCTACTAGAAGTAGTGTGAGTGGGCAATATTTTTGGACTAAATTAGCTGGTATTTAACTGATGCAGGAAGGCTGACAACAGGCCTTTTCAAGCTTTACCTGAAATAAACACTTTCCAGCTCAAAACTTTCCATTTCCAAACCCCAGAGAGACAAAAGATCATTCTGTTTTCTCAATCCATTGCTTATTGACTCAGGTTATCAGTTATCTCAACTGATTTCAGCTCTTCTAATACCTGCATTTCACTACAGATGCCCAGAGGCAAAGGGTACTTAGGAATTAGAGGTGTGAATTAATTTCCAGAGGCACTGCAACAGATTTAACAAAATCCATTGGGTAAATATTTAGCTGCAGGCTTGGTTTTAATCCTATGAAATTGTGTTTTACAACACAAATGAATAGAAAAGGGGACTTGAAAGAGTCAGAGAGGCAGATTTTTCCCAGTTGCATACAATTTTACTTTATTTTTTATTTACCATTTTGCCACTCGATCCTACTTTCAAAGCAGTTAGAGAGCACAAACACCTTTGCTGCAGTCTTGAAATATTTGGCAAAGGCCTTTGGGATTCCCCTGCATATACATCTTCATTCTCTAGCTGAGGAGGAGCACTGAAAGGATTTCCAATGGCAGTCTCCAGCGCCAGGAGGTTTGTTCATATCAAGTGCCAGTCGTCCCTCACTACAATCCTCATTGTTTAATGCTGTACCCTCTAATGCACAGCATCACAGAGATTCGGGAGAGACAGAAAAGCATTACAGGGTAGCACTTCTGTATGTAGTATTTGTAGTCAGTCCTATGAGCTTGCTACACCAGCAGGGCTTCCCAGAGCAGAAGCCCCAAAGGGTTCATGAGAAGCCTGGAGGCTGATCCTTTTCTATGTAGCAGAAGCCCTGGAATTCTCTCAAAAACACAGTTTCTGATAGAGTCCATCAGCCTGCAAAGGTTTTAGGATAGCAGTCATGTAGCTATAAATACCCTGGCAGCATTAATAAGGTCAAAATAATGGAGGGAGAGAAACAATAACAGGATTCCTTCACACTTCAGTTTCATCCAAGATCCTCATTTTTTGATAATCATGTTAGGTATGTAAGAAACATACTCAAGGTTAAGACACAAATAACTAAAACTCATCAGATCATTTCAGAGTGTTCTGCTCAAATTGTTCTGACTGAAATAGTGTCACTCTCTTAAGGGGGGCATTAGAAAACATCAAAAAGCTTGCACGTTTTTAAGATTATATATTTATAAAACTGTGAAAATACATACACATAAAAAAATATAAACTAATGTACTTAAAGGAGTTGGAGAATCAACATTTTTGAGGCCCTGGAATTTGCTAAATCTGTCAGCAACAGTTTGTGAAATAAGTGAATTCTTGAACACTGCCAAAAATTCAGATACTGGAACAGTTTTAGGTGAGCTACTAAGAGGAAGAATATTGAGCACCAAATCCAGTGCTTCACATCTGAATGCTTTCTGTTCACCTCTGAAAACAGAAAAGCCAGGCACAAACATTTTTAAAACACTGGCACTGTATCCAACTAGAATATTGTATTTGCTAGGATCAAAATGACACATCACGTAATCTTAGTCCTGACTGCTCAGTCCTTGACATGGCAACGGATTAGAAAAACAGTGAATACACTACTCTCTCAAATGTCTAAGAGAGAGATGTTCCCATTCTCCTCATGCACACCAAACAAACAGTGGTCACATCTGCACACATTTTGTTACATCAGGATAAAGAAAGTGTTCATTTTATATTTGTTTCCCCAGTGTTACAAACATTGACTGCAAAATAAGTTAACACCTGAAGGTTTATGGGACAGAAAACCATATAAAATTAAACTTTTTAAGCTTCCCACAGGCAATACCTACTCAGAATAATCTTTTCTTCTCTACTTCTATGCATGAAAAAGATTGCTATGCACATTTTCAGTCCTTCCAGGCAAAACACAGCATCTGGACCATCTCTGGCCTGGTACAAAGGTATTTTAATTGCTCCTAAAGTCACGAAGCATCAAACACAAACTCCAATACATGCATCAATTTATGCTGATATTTATGGGCAAAAAGTACAGATTTGGAATGAAAGGGGCCTTAAGGTATACTTTTCAGCCTTTTTACAGGATGACTTTAAAAAATAATTTTTTTTTCCCTTGTTTTTTGTTTGTTTGTTTGTTTTCCTCTATAAACAATCCTCTTATATTCCAGGTAGGTAATTGTATGGGAAAGTAAATGTTAGTTTTTTAAAGGAAAGGGTTTAGGCTTCTTCAGAAGCTGAGACAAAGCTGCCTGAATGATGGAAGAGCAGGCACTTGGATTTGCATTTGATGGCTTCTAGGTAATTACCATGAGTCCTGGAGCAAAATATTCTGGTGACTTTCTCTTGTCTGGAACAAACACTGAATTTTATTTTGAAAGCATGGCATCCTGCTTCTCCCTTGAAGTTGCCCACTGTAAAATGCAATAGTACTTGCTGTCTTCCTTGCAGGCCCCCAGGTAATCTCCCTCAGCATCAACACCTGGGACAAGGCAGATGTAACACTGCTCCTCTAATTTCTGTCACTGAGACAAAGGGCAAAATTAACATCTCTCCATAGAAACAAACACTTCTAAAAGTCAGAAGCCATTTACTCTGAGTATTGCTATCATTTAGCTTGCTGTAGACTTACTCCCTTGAGCTGATATCCAACACAAGCTGCTACAACAATATCCTTTCACAAATGCAGCCTGCACAACGTCTTACAGAAAATGTCTTCTGCAGAACTCCAAGTCCCAGTAAACATGTCTAAAATCTCTCCCCTTAACAGTAGCCACCAAAGCCTCTTGAAATCTACCTGGAGTTTTTTCTGCAGCCCTGTCGAATGAAATAGCCTCTTGTTTGTGGACAAAAGGCACTGGGTGATGTCTGCAGCCATGCTTGGCCTGCACTGACTGATGCTTCTCCACTGCTGGCATGCCAGCTTTCCTATAGGTCATGAACTTCAGAGTGGCTCTTCTACAGCATGGTACATTTAGAGCAAAAAAAACAGAATAGAAAGGGTGTATATGTCTGCAAGAGAAAAAAAATCTCTTGAAATACAGAGTTTAATCTTAGTTCCATTTAAATCAATGAAAAGGCTTGCAATTACTTCAATGACAATGAAGTCAATTTTGCCAGGAATTTACCTATGTTTAATTTTAGCCATTAGATCTTGTGTTTTCAAAAGTAACCTATGATTCAGGATACTTCTATTTCTGGATATATAGTAAGATGTCCATTAGATGTCCACTTTCACAGAAGAGTTCTCATTCAATCCCAAAAGATCAAGCTGGGCAATGAAAATAAACACCATCCTTTGAAAACAGTCTCGTCTCTATGTTTGTTTATTTTGTAGTGTTGCAGTGTTAAAATTAGAATGCTGCAAGGTTAAACTGTAATGTGATCAGATTCAAAATCAAGGGGAAGCCAAGACAAAAGAACAGCAACACCAGAAATAACAACTGATAAGAGATGAATGACGGCAATGTAAGGATCAACAATCACTTCTGCTCTTTAGTCACTGTGAGGTTCTCAATGAAAAAAGTGGCTTTTGTCACAAACAACAGGATCATCCTGGAGTGGCAGATGTGAAACAGTCACTAATGGAGACTGAGTAGACCATTTAATCAGCTCATATTTTCCCCCACATCTTTATCCACTTTAATAACTTTGGATTTAAAATAAATTATTTAAAATAATGCTGCTTTTACAAAGATAGGGAAGTAACCTAATGACCTTGAGGTAATAATTTCTGTCACTGATTCCAATGAAAGTAATCTATCCCTTAGCTGTCCAGAATTTTGACATGAAAAGTGTAACAAGCAAACAGTGAATACAGAAAAAAGAGGAGGAAAAGACATAGAGTTTGCATGGGACACTCCCAGAAGAGAAAGGTTTAAAATATTCTCTATCCTTATGCAATAAATCAAAGAAGGGAAGGGGAGGTTATTTTAAAATGTGGGCATAACAACTAGAACTCTTCCTCTTGGCCTGCAGGTGTTTTTATGGACCAGTCATGGCCTGTTCTGCCTCCAGCATATCAATGGGACCCTTCTATTTGCATCTGATCACCTGTAGTGGAAGGGAAGATGGATTAGCATCTTCCCAGGCAGAATGTACTTAAAGCCCTGGTATTACTTCCCTAAAAGATCAGTTTCAGAAACCAGAATGGGGCTTCAGATTTTTACTATCCCCTTCCAGAAGGTACAACTGCATAATATAAATGCCCCAGCTTAACAGTTAATTCAAGATCAAAAAGATGATTATGAAGACATATTCTCTCATGTGGTAGCGCTCAATTTAAAACACACCATGTAGAGTATTTTATTTCTGTTAGAAATTACAATTTACACTTTAGGTTTATGGACAGCAGGAGGGCATTTCAGCTAAACAGAAAATATACGACTTTTTTTTTTTACAAACTGGTGACATCATTGCAATGTTGTCCTTATGCTATTTCAACTTTTTATTATCCTGATTTTGGTTAGAATTCAAAATATAGTCATATGAACTTAGTAAAAGAGAGAAAAAGCCCTTTCTGCTCCTTGTCTCGCTATTTTCAGATCTGTAGCTGTTCTCTACACTGCCAAGTCAAACCCCAATGCAAAGAAAATTTTCTGAACTAATTGCACTGGTGGACTGCTGAAAAAAACTGCTTTATTTCCTAGGCTTTAGAAAGACAAATGGGAACAAAATGGCCTGGCTACATTCTGAATTCACTTTCTGGAAGGATTTCTTTGTACTTCACCCAAAACTTAAGGGCCTGGGATGTTCTGCTATTCAAAATACATTTCTGAACTGCAAGAGTTATTTCTGCACCTACATGATAGGTTTTTGCCTTACAAAAAAAGGACTCCTACAATTTCAGTAGCTTAAATTCACATCTCTCTCTCCATGCAGCTCAGTTAAATATGCTGAGCTGAGTCCCTTGTTTAACTGAGAGATAGCAGAGAGCGGGCAGGAAAAAAAGCCCTGCAAAGAAAATTCTTCACTGTTATCCATACACAGTCCACATGTGTGGAGTTACAATCTCTCCTGCAAGCAAGATCCTCCAGGCCTGAAACCTCCCAGAACTACTGCAAGCCTGAGCTGCTGATACTCCAGCTCAAGGGAATCTGCCTCACTGCTTCTCCCAACTGGGTGTGCTTAATGGCTCGATGGCACAACGTTTCCTGTTGCAGCCAGTTGTTTGCTTTAAAACCATTAGAACAATTACACTTAGGCTCTTAAAAAACAAAACTGACCCAAAATAAATAATTATTTAATTCTGCTTTTAGTCTTTTAGGTTATTTATGCAATTTACAGACTTTTATATTACTAACTTGGAGGAAAAAAACAAACCCTACTAATGGCTACCTTAAAACACACTCCGTTAGTTTCTAGTCATGGTTCACTGTAATAAATTCAGTCTATAAAGAAGACTCAGCACTGAGGTGCAGCAACAACACAAAAATGAAGGCATGTCAGAAGCTGGTTTCATAGCCTTACACATGGTCCAGCTGTAAGACAAGGTTTCCTCTTTCACAAGCAGGCACTGCCCTGTCTCTGTGCTCACAATCTCCCATCATCCCCCTCTGTCATGCACCCACAGATTCTCCTTTCCAAAGATCACTGTAAAGTGTTCAAGGTGAAGAGAGCACCACTGCTCCCCTGTAACACATTATCTTGGCAGTTAGGGAAGGGATTTCCAAGTCTCCAGCACAAAAGCACTTAAGGGTACTTCAGAAATAAGATGAGAGAGAAGGGAGTGACAATGCAGACGAGGGAAGGCAGTGGAGATACCAAAGGAGAAGGGAAATACAGAGAATGTGCAGCCTGGGAGCTGAGGGGTTCCTATCGGTGCCCTTCACATTTGCAAAGTATTTTCAAAGCCCACAGAAAACAGTGAATTGTACATTTGCATACAGAGTTTTCAGAGGTCAACAGTTCTAACAGTTACATTTCTAACAGGGAACAAACACAGCAGGCTTACGGAATAAAACAAGAACAACAGGTATTTTCGGTCAGCCTGCTGATGGACAACACATCAGTTTGAAGCAGTGCACCAGAGAAGTATTTGGGCACCTGCTGGATGGGAGCTGCGTGTGCACTGCTCAGGAAACAACAAATGGCTAGTAGGAAATCATCATAATCAAACAGTAACTCTTTTGCTTCAAGGCCAAAGGACTAGGCTTTGTTTCTCACGCCACAGGAAGCAGCACATTTAAGATGTTCAGGACTGATGCAGTTAGCTATAGGGTAGGATAATATTCTTTGAAGATCGCTATGGCCACACTTCCAGTGAAACAGGAGGCATATCCTCCCCTTTGCATCCACATCATTGCCCAAGACTACCAATGTCTTCCATCCTGCAGAGCTGCTAAGATGTATAAACTCACAAAATCATGTATTGAGGTGACAGTCCCTTTCCCACGGGTCACAAACTGGTGCTTTTGGTATAATCCCAGTACATCCACCTGTATAACTGGGACAAATGCTATAAGGTGAAAATTACCTACCAAGATGTGAAGAGAAGTTTGAATGCCATAAAGCCAATGAGGTCTAACTGGATACTTGCCACAGATTAAAAATTACCATAGTTTCAAGACCTCAGTGCTTAAGTGTATTCCCTAAAGCCTGATGATGGAAATCCTCTCAGGAAACTAATACAGGGGATGAAGTAGAATTTAAAATAGTCTATTAGATACTGGAGGGGGGGAAAATCCATTTGTGTTGCTATTTAGTGCCGTAATGTTGCTTTGAGTAGGGAATCACACAATACCATTTTTATTAAGCTTAGATGTTTTCAAACATAAACTTCTTTGAAACAATCCAATTAAAGCAGTTTTTCATGTTTATATATGTTAAACATACTCCAAATAACATGTGTTACTCCTTAATTTGGAAATTATTGCAGTACTTATGTCTAAAAACCACATTTGTATTCATACAGATGAAGTTTTGAAGCTAAATTTTGGTGTTACTATCGCTGTTGAATTTGGCCCCTAGATTAGGAATACAGTTTGACCGTGCTATTAAATTAGCCACCCTCAGAAAGCCAACTAACTGAAATATTGTTTCTTCCAAGAAATCTGGAAAGGATCACACTTTCCCTTTCCCGCCCTTCCTGACCCCTTTTCAATTAGAGAAAAGAAAAAGCAGACAGATTTCTCTAACGACTCTTCCTCATGAGGATCTTGATCATTCTCAAATGGTCCACAAAGAAGACAAAAGAATCATATGGTTGTCTCCTGTCAGGCAGAGGATCTTACCAGTGTTTCCAGCCCCAAGCATTTGTACAATGTAAGTTCTTTTTCTTGACACCTTTGAGGACTTCATTGTGCTCATAAGTCTGAAAGAACTGTAAAAGAAACTGGTGACTGATAAGAAATCATAAAATAATTGGTGTTTAGCTACAGAAAAACATTCCTTATTTTGGAAATACGCTCTTACAGACTACTGTTTTTAAGGGTTATTAGTGGGTATTTACCTTTTGAATACAAGTACATTTACTTTTGTGTCTGTGGAAATAGATGCACAACTTTTTTTGTCTTAGTTCTGTAAATATTCAGTTAAATGATGGAATATTGAATATGAATAAACATTTAAACTGAAACAAATTAACTGTGCCAGTGCAATATTTCCATTTCCATTAACCTTTTAATTTAAATGTTCATCTGCCTACTTTCAATATAATTTAAGGCTGGTAAAAATCCAAGAAATCTTAAATATAAGTGAAAGATAGCCTGACTAGAATGATAATAAATCCTTAGGTGAGATGTCAGCAATGATTTTCTGAGCAAATTGACAATAAAGAAGGGTGATGCATTTATGAAGCCTAGGGGTTAGAAAAATGAAAAAAAAACTCAACTCTTTTTCTGCTTTGCTCTGCTAACTTCAGCAGAATTAACAGTCAAGATGTTCCTAGTTTTCCAGTATTAGCATTCCTCAGTGCATCCTCAGCTTCAGTGCTGTTGTCAAAGGGTGCTTGAAAGTCTAATCTGCCTCTTTCCATTCCAAGAAGCACTCCACACAAAAATACCCCTAACTAGAGACAGCTAACAGGCTTTTAGTCCTCACCTTGTGACATAAATGTGTGAGAAAGAACATTCCTAATTACAGTTAGTAGGTGGGTGGGTGGCAGAGTGCCTCTCAGCCCTGCAAATCCAGATGCTTTCAGTCCAGTGCTCAGCTGCAGCTCTCAGTGAGGCTGGGGTGGATGGCCCCAGAAGAAACCAGAGCTGCTTCAGCATCTCCTAAGAACAATTTGACACCATTAACAGACTACCTGCCTAGCAAAAAGAAGGGGAGACTTGCAGTTAGCACTGGTTTTACTCTCCCTCACCCACTCTGACAGCACTTCTTAGGTCACTTATCTTTAATAAACAAGCTCATGACATTTCATCTTTCCATTAGTCATTTTTCTTTTCTGGAAATCATGAAAAACAAAGTAATTAAACCAGTAATTTGTGTCTAACAAAATACATTAATTACATTAGGTGTGTCTGTGTGTGCATTTGTGCATATTCACACACAAAATGTTATAATAAATATATATTATAAAAAGCAGGTATATGACACATGGGCTACTTGAGACAGGCAGGGAGAGAGGTGTCTTGTCATAGATGAATTAGTATAGCCTAAAGTTGATGGAGGAGGTGGTAGAATTACAGAGAAGAGCTTTTCCTTAGCTCAGCATCTGGATAGGAGCCTTAGTCTTTGATGTTCAGACTATCCCAGCACAGGTTTATCAGGTGAAAAATCTGCTGGAAGAAGCTACACTCCCTTTCAGCTCAAAGACCTAACATCTTTAAGAGCCACCAGAGGCCCTGAGCTTCTGTTTAAAGAGCTGATTTTCTTCTTTCATAGGAAGTTAATTCACTACTGAAAATAATCATTTGGTCATTTGCACATATTCCCAAATGCATCTCTAAGTTTTAGGGTCTTTGTGCTATATGCCCATCTTAAAAAGCTTTTCTTTCAGCTGTACCTCTACCACTCCATCAGGATAAAAGAATTTTCTTTTCAGGGTGTCACAGCATTTGGCATTTTTTCCTTAGGAGATCCTACTACTGGAAGCAGGGGGCTGAACAGACTCTTTTGCTCTGCAAAAGAATGAAGAAGTTGTCCATGGTTCACAGCTGCAGAAAACAACATGAAGCAAGGCTGAAAGCAGGGGAGCTCTAGCATCTCATGACTGTTCTGTAGCACAGACTCGTGATCTGTGAGCACTTGGGACTTGGCAATATTGAAAGCAAGCTCCTCAAAGGAAAAATTACAGGAAGTCTGACCACAGACAAATGTGGCTAAATGGCAGCTTTACATCTGTCCTTGAGGCATTAACAGACAAGCCTCCTTTCCTTGCTCAGTGGCTACAGCAGTCCTGTTTTGAATGTGTTTGACTTGTTTCAGCACACACTTAAAGCTGAATAAAGTTGAAACCAGCCCTACAGACATCTGAGATGAACATCCTGATGCCACAAGCTCTTGTGCTCTATGAAGAACTGAATCAAGTTCTCCCAGGATGATTTCACAGCAAGCCTTCATCCAAAGAGAACATTTTCTTTACCACGTGGAATATTTTAAGTGGGTGGACCTTTTGGAAATAACTGTTCTTGAGAGCAGTTCCTGCACGTGAAGAAGACACTCTGGTGCTGCCAATGCTCACTTGGCCCTGGAGATGCTAGCCCTCCCTTTGGAAATGCTTTTGTTCATTTTGATTGAGCCAGATGAACATTTGGATATGGAGCCCAAGCTCCTAGAGTTAGCATCTGCTACTGTAATCATCCATGTATGTATTTATCCCTAGAAAAATATCTCAGCCATCTGATGGCTGAGTGAGGAACTGGCCTGCTCCTACTGGTGCACATATTCCTATATCAATTAGTCGCTGCAAGTTGTTCCATATTGGAATTTTGCCTACGTTACTATTTGCATACAAGGCATATACACATCATATCACATAGCCTTAGGATTTTGTGTCTGTTTTGATTCCTACTGATCAAGAGTCCAGATTTCTTTCTTCTCAGAGGTGGACACAGTCATGTCAGTTCAATGGATTAATTTTTTTCTTAGCAGTCAAGTCAGTTCGGTATTTTTGCTGTTTTTCACAAATCTAAATCTAGTAAAAAGATTATCATATCAATAAATTGTGTGATTTAATCTGTAGGAGTGGGCAGATGAGATCTCCCTTGCAAATCTGTTGACATTATTAATGAGTTACTGTTTTAATGCTGAATAAAATCTGAATTGCAAAACTGTGCAGTAAATTTATCCTCATGGCACAGTAGTGCATTTTAGCAGTCTTCCATGACTTTCTTAGCTGTTTCACGTACAA